>NC_030683.2:131657769-131957769 GCF_000004195.4 Xenopus tropicalis | reverse complement strand
GCCTTGCTGTACAGGGTTAAGGATTGGGGGTTGACTCTCTCTACCAATCAGTGTATTGTTGCTGTCTTTCGTAGGTGAGCCCGTGACGTTGATTTGTCAGCCCTGGATTGAGTGTCCGGTTTCGGAGGGCGAGAGCCGACGTCTCGGTTTCGCGGGCCTAGGGTTATGGAGGTAGTCGTGCCGGTAGGCGCGAAGAACGGGCAGATTCCGTGGGGAGGATGCCCTAGCCGGCCTCTTGAGAGGCGTATGTTTGTCCTGGGACGGACGCAATACGACCCACGGGGACGCAGAGAGATCGAGTGGGATAATGCGCCGGAGTGAGGAGCTTGCTTGGTGGTTTCCGTCGGAGTATGACCGCTCGGGCACCAGATGTTGCGAGATCAGGCAGACGAGGGCCGAGGTAGTTGCATGAGAGATAGTGGGTTCGAGTAGGAGCAGTCTGGATTAAGATGAGAATGATGTTCGCGTTCAGCGCTGGTTGTCCAGTCACAGATAGATTGTGCCTCTGGGAACGAGCCGGTATGCTACGTCTTAGGTCGTAGCGGTACCCGGCGCATACAGACTACGACGGTCTGCAGTCTAGAACGTAGTTGGGGGTACAGGGCGCTCAGCCGCCCTGGGAGAAGACGGATAGCAGGCAGATGAACATTTAGGAAGGAATTGGGAGGACCAGTAGGGGGCAATGAATGGGGGAGAAAGACCAGGTAAGGCAAGATTTTGGGCCGTTAAGGGCGATTTGGAGACAGTAGGGCCAAGAAATGGGCGACAAGGTAAGGCAAAAAAGATTGGGGACCGAGGAGGGCCAAGATGGAGACCAGTAAGGGAAGAAAGTGAAACAGTAATAGGGCCAAGAATGGAGACACAGTAGGCAAGATGGGGACAGTAGGGCAAGATGGGGACAGTAGGGCAAGATGGGGACAGTAGGGCAAGTGGAGGACAGAAGGGCAAGATGGAGACAGTAGGCAAGATGGAGGACAGTAGGGCAAGATGGGAGACAGTAGGGCAAGGATTGGAGGACAGTAGGGCACAGATGGAGACAGTAGGGCAAGATGGCCGACAGTAGGGCAAGATGGGGGACAGTAGGGGCAAGATGGGACAGTAGGGCAAGATGGGGAACAGTTAGTGGCAAGATGGGGACAGTTAGGGCAAGAATGGAGACAGTAGGGCAAGATGGAGACAGTAGGACAAGATGGGGACAGTAGGACAAGATGGAGACAGTAGGGCAAGATGGGGACAGTAGGGCAAGATGGAGACAGTAGGGCAAGTGTCACGGTCTCCCTGTGGAGACGCTGTGGAGTACCAGGAAGGTGGGAGCCTGAAGACGGGGTAACCCGGAGTGTAACCATAAGTCACAGAACTGGTGCCAGAGGCCATGTTGAAGGTGAAGAACTTTAATAAACTAGTGATGTAACCGAACACACAATGAACATACAAACTGAATGTAGAACGGCAGGCAGAGGCAGAATCCAAAAGCAGGCAAAAGGTCAGGGCAAGCGGCAGTCAAACGTAGTCAGGGCAGGCCAAGGTCAAAACCGGGAAATCAAGGTAGAACTAGAAAGGGCTCAGGAACAAGGCAGAAGGCAGGATCAGGACACGGAACTGGAGCTTGGAACCAGCGAGAACAAGGACACAGACACAGGAACAGGAACAGGACGGCAGGGTCACGAAAGACAATTAATGACCAAGCAAGGGGCAATGGTCAGGGAAAGGCTTATAAAGGGAGAAGATTAGAAGATGGGAAACACATGAGGTTAATGAGGTGGGCGGAGGAAAGGGAGCAGACAGAAAGTAGGAGACAAGAGAAGAAACAGACAGACCGAAATGCCTCCAGTGGCTACAGAGGCAAAAGCATCGAATCCCGCTGATCCTGACAGCAAGATGGGGACAGTAGGACAAGATGGAGACAGTAGGGCAAGGTGGAGACAGTAGGGCAAGATGGAGACAGTAGGGCAAGATGGAGACAGTAGGGCAAGATGGAGACAGTAGGTCAAGATGGAGACAGTAGGGCAAGATGGGGACAGTAGGGCAAGATGGGGACAGTAGGACAAGATGGACACAGTAGGGCGAGATGGAGACAGAAGGGCAAGATGGAGACAGTAGGGCAAGATGGCAAGATGGGGACAGTAGGGCAAGATGGAGACAGTAGGACAAGATGGAGACAGTAGGACAAGATGGGGACAGTAGGACAAGATGAAGACAGTAGGACAAGATGGAGACAGTAGGACAAGATGGAGACAGTAGGACAAGATGGAGACAGTAGGGCAAGATGGAGACAGTAGGGCAAGATGGAGACAGTAGGACAAGATGGACACAGTAGGGCAAGATGGGGACAGTAGGGCAAGATGGGGACAGTAGGGCAAGATGGGGACAGTAGGGCAAGATGGAGACAGTAGGACAAGATGGAGACAGTAGGACAAGATGGAGACAGTAGGACAAGATGGAGACAGTAGGGCAAGATGGAGACAGTAGGGCAAGATGGGGACAGTAGGGCAAGATGGAGACAGTAGGACAAGATGGAGACAGTAGGACAAGATGGAGACAGTAGGACAAGATGGAGACAGTAGGGCAAGATGGAGACAGTAGGGTAAGATTGAGACAGTAGGGCAAGATGGAGACAGTAGGACAAGATGGAGACAGTAGGGCAAGATGGAGACAGTAGGACAAGATGGAGACAGTAGGGCAAGATGGAGACAGTAGGGTAAGATTGAGACAGTAGGGCCAATGTAGGGACAATGCCATTGGGCTGGCAGACTGGCACTATGGCTACATGGCAGGATGACTTTCCCAATAGATATGTATGAGAGAGCGGAACATTCCGTGATAGTGTAAGGGACACGCTCGGTGTAATCCCCATAGAGAGATTTATGGCCCAAGGGCTGCGCCTCCCAGCTGGTTCCCGGGGGCCACATTTTAGGGTTCAGGAATCCGCGGATACTCAATCCCTATAGAAATATAAGCGATGGCACGGAATCACGGATGCCACACATGCCTTACCCATCCGGCATTGCTGGGCATTCATCATCCCCCATCGTTGGCTGAAGTGAGATCACATTCAAAGGGAAATATTTGCTTCTCTCAGGCTCTGACTGGGCATCGCTGGCATCTGGCACGGCCGGGGCCCCAGGGGGCAACTAAATCCTCCCTTGTTATTATAAATGTGAATGGGCTGCATCAGGGGTATTGTCTGTGCGCTAAGTATGGGCGGCAGCGACCAAGGGCAGCATTTGGGGCATTTGACCGAATGCCAAGGGGCATCATCCTTCTATATTTACCCTTACAGTAAAGTGCTCAGTACTGATGGACTCGGGTCCAGCTGGAGCCGCATTAATGGGTTTGTATAGAACATTGGTCCTTCCTATGGAATAAAGAGAATTATGGATTTATTTTATATCCTGCCGAGTCCCCATCATTGTAGGCAGTTAGTGGCCTAGGGGCAAATTTATATCCATTGTGGTAAATGAGGGCTAATGTTTGCTCCCATGAACCCGGGTAGTCGGCCCTAGCTCAGCTATATACCCCAATATAGGGCAATAAATCTGCTTCTGTAATGTCTATCGTTATCATTAATCCATTGATCCTGTTTCCCCTCCTGGGCTGCTCTCTTTCCCATGGTCAGGCAGGAACCTCCCCCTGGGTAAGTGAATCCAATCTCCCCCCAGTACTTACCCAGGTACAGAGCTCTGATTCTCTGTACTTCCTGCTCCTGGGCTGCTCTCTTTCCCATGGTCAGGCAGGAACCTCCCCCTGGGTAAGTGAATCCAATCTCCCCCCAGTACTTACCCAGGTACAGAGCTCTGATTCTCTGTACTTCCTGCTCCTGGGCTGCTCTCTTTCCCGTGGTCAGGCAGGAACCCCCCCTGGGTAAGTGAATCCAATCCCCCCCAGTACTTACCCAGGTACAGAGCTCTGATTCTCTGTACTTCCTGCTCCTGGGCTGCTCTCTTTCCCATGGTCAGGCAGGAACCTCCCCCTGGGTAAGTGAATCCAATCCCCCCCAGTACTTACCCAGGTACAGAGCTCTGATTCTCTGTACTTCCTGCTCCTGGGCTGCTTTCTTTCCCATGGTCAGGCAGGAACCTCCCCCTGGGTAAGTGAATCCAATCTCCCCCCAGTACTTACCCAGGTACAGAGCTCTGATTCTCTGTACTTCCTGCTCCTGGGCTGCTCTCTTTCCCATGGTCAGACAGGAACCTCCCCCTGGGTAAGTGAATCCAATCTCCCCCCAGTACTTACCCAGGTACAGAGCTCTGATTCTCTGTACTTCCTGCTCCTGGGCTGCTCTCTTTCCCATGGTCAGGCAGGAACCTCCCCCTGGGTAAGTGAATCCAATCTCCCCCCCAGTACTTACCCAGGTACAGAGCTCTGATTCTCTGTACTTCCTGCTCCTGGGCTGCTCTCTTTCCCATGGTCAGGCAGGAACCTCCCCCTGGGTAAGTGAATCCAATCTCCCCCCAGTACTTACCCAGGTACAGAGCTCTGATTCTCTGTACTTCCTGCTCCTGGGCTGCTCTCTTTCCCATGGTCAGGCAGGAACCTCCCCCTGGGTAAGTGAATCCAATCTCCCCCCCAGTACTTACCCAGGTACAGAGCTCTGATTCTCTGTACTTCCTGCTCCTGGGCTGCTCTCTTTCCCATGGTCAGGCAGGAACCTCCCCCTGGGTAAGTGAATCCAATCTCCCCCCAGTACTTACCCAGGTACAGAGCTCTGATTCTCTGTACTTCCTGCTCCTGGGCTGCTCTCTTTCCCATGGTCAGAACAGGCCAAAAGTCTTTTAAGTGCTGAAGAGAGACTAAATATGTTGCACCTTTAGGGCCCCCGGATCAAGACTGTTACTTGCCTTCTATTGAAGCCACTGCATCGTTACTATGTTTTGTGAACCCTTAGCAACCACCCAGGGAGGAGTTTGATGGGCAGGTCAGAGCGTAGCAGTGCCCGGGAGTAGCCGCTGTACATAATAGGCCCATTGCTTGGCACAGACTGGCACCCCTTGGCTGTACTGAGGGGCTATTGTTCTGCCCCGGTGCAGTTTGTAGGAGGAAGCAGTGGGGGCTATTTCTCTGCTGTATTTAGAGAAACGGACCCTGGAAAAAGAGCAATTGGGACCCTATTAACCCGTTACCCTCCAGCTGCAGTTGTACTACAACTCCCAGAATCCTTCCTGACAGCCGACTAAAAATATGGCATCTGGTCAATTGTCCTATTTGCACCTGGGGAAGCCCCCTACAGGCCCCGCCCCCTACAATGGGGGTCACTTTGGTGCCTGTAACTATTTCATGCTCAGAACGTCCTCCCATTGGTTATTTTTAGGGCTTTATCCTACAATTTATTGCATGGGCAGCTTTATAAGTGTTACCTGTACAGGCTCCGCCCATCCTCTCTCAGGCCACGCCCCTCAGTGACTGGGCACCAATAGGATCATGGGCCTCTCATAATGATGGGAAGCCGCAATCTTAGCGCTGCTGCTAAGGATTATGGGAAATGCCCATGAAGCTTTGCGAGACTATTGGCAGGCTGCGGCCCTGGGAGTTGGTATCAGTTCTATACCCCGGGGCAGTTGCAGGGGGTAATTATCAGTAACACTGGGGCAGATCAGTGGGAGACACTGACGCTAAATATTTTGGTCAGGACGCGCAGCTGGGGGGGTGGGAGGAGCTTCAGTGACAGGCGGGGCGGCAGGGGGCGTGGTGTGGGCGGGGCTTGGGTGCCGGGTAGAAGCGCAGATGTTGGCGCAGACAGTAGAAGAGACGCTGGGCAGGTGGAAGAGCGGACGGAGAAGGGAACAAGATGCAGCAGAATCGCACGGTGCGTTTGGTCCGGGGGCAGAGACTGGAGGCTGTGTGTGTGTTGGGCACCACCGTATCCATCCCTGTGCTGGGGTAAGTACTGCCCTCCCCTGGGGTAACTAGCGGCTATCCATCCCTGTGCTGGGGTAAGTACTGCCCTCCCCTGGGGTAACTAGTGGCTATCCATCCCTGTGCTGGGGTAAGTACTGCCCTCCCCTGGGGTAACTAGCAGCTATCCATCCCTGTGCTGGGGTAAGTACTGCCCTCCCCTGGGGTAACTAGCAGCTATCCATCCCTGTGCTGGGGTAAGTACTGCCCTCCCCTGGGGTAACTAGCAGCTATCCATCCCTGTGCTGGGGTAAGTACTGCCCTCCCCTGGGGTAACTAGCGGCTATCCATCCCTGTGCTGGGGTAAGTACTGCCCTCCCCTGGGGTAACTAGTGGCTATCCATCCCTGTGCTGGGGTAAGTACTGCCCTCCCCTGGGGTAACTAGCAGCTATCCATCCCTGTGCTGGGGTAAGTACTGCCCTCCCCTGGGGTAACTAGCGGCACTTCCATCCCTGTGCTAGGGTAAGTACTGCCCTCCCCTGGGTAACTCGGGTCCTCCCTGTGCTGGGGTAAGTACTGCCCTTCCCTGGGTAACTGTGCTGGTAACTAGCGACATATCCATCCCTGTGCTGGGGTAAGTACTGCCTTCCCCTGGGGTAACTAGCGACATATCCATCCCTGTGCTAGGGTAAGTACTGCCCTCCCCTGGGGTAACTCGCGGCTATCCATCCCTGTGCTGGGGTAAGTACTGCCCTTCCCTGGGGTAACTAGCGGCTATCCATCCCTGTGCTGGGGTAAGTACTGCCCTCCCCTGGGGTAACTAGTGGGGTATCCATCCCTGTGCTGGGGTAAGTACTGCCCTCCCTGGGGTAACTAGCGACATATCCATCCCTGTGCTAGGGTAAGTAGCAGCGCTTCCATCCCTGTGCTGGGGTAAGTACTGCGCTCCCCTGGGGTAACTAGCGGCGTATCCATCCCTGTGCTGGGGTAAGTAAGTACTGCTCTTCCCTGGGGTAACTAGCGGCGTATCCATCCCTGTGCTGGGGTAAGTAAGTACTGCTCTTCCCTGGGGTAACTAGCGGCACTTCCATCCCTGTGCTGGGGTAAGTACTGCCCTTCCCTGGGGTAACTAGCGGCACTTCCATCCCTGTGCTGGGGTAAGTACTGCCCTTCCCTGGGGTAACTAGTGGCACCTGCCCTGGGCCTGCAAACCAGTATGTGAGGGATGTGTAGCTGGACCTGCCCTACTAACTAGTAGCATCAACCACTAACCCTCCCTAGTACTGACTGATCTGCCTGGCAACCTCTCAACTGAGAAATGAGCTGCTAACTAGTTCCCTGGGTGACTTACAATCAGTGCAAGTAGTTAAGAAACTTCCCCTGCCTGCCACTAACTAGTCCTTTATCTAACCCACTTGCCAATTATACCGACTTGTCCTTACACCTGGCACTGTACTAACCAACATGTACAGGGAGTGTCTCTAACTAACCCACCGCAGACTGGCACTAACTAGAACTAACTAGTTGCAGTACTTAGTGGGCTGGAGCTGCAATTTCACCATATTCTGCTTCTCAGTGTTACAGGGAAGGTAATGACCGGTTACTAATAGATAATGGATTCATCTGTCTTGTCTAATCTAAACTCCAGGTAACTTGTCTTACTAGTCTGATACCCCGGTACTAAGTAACTTGTCTTACTAGTCTGATACCCCGGTACTAAGTAACTTGTCTTACTAGTCTGATACCCCGGTACTAAGTAACTTGTCTTACTAGTCTGATACCCCGGTACTAAGTAACTTGTCTTACTAGTCTGATACCCCCGGTACTAAGTAACTTGTCTTACTAGTCTGATACCCCGGTACTAAGTAACTTGTCTTACTAGTCTGATACCCCGGTACTAAGTAACTTGTCTTACTAGTCTGATACCCCGGTACTAAGTAACTTGTCTTACTAGTCTGATACCCTGGTACTAAGTAACTTGTCTTACTAGTCTGATACCCCGGTACTAAGTAACTTGTCTTACTAGTCTGATACCCCGGTACTAAGTAACTTGTCTTACTAGTCTGATACCCTGGTACTAAGTAACTTGTCTTACTAGTCTGATACCCTGGTCCCTATCCCATTCCCATCAGTCCCTGCCCCAGTGAGCTTACAATCTAAGGTCCCTATCCCATTCCCATCAGTCCCTGCCCCAGTGAGCTTACAATCTAAGGTCCCTATCCCATTCCCATCAGCCCCTGCCCCAGTGAGCTTACAATCTAAGGTCCCTATCCCATTCCCATCAGCCCCTGCCCCAGTGAGCTTACAATCTAAGGTCCCTATCCCATTCCCATCAGTCCCTGCCCCAGTGAGCTTACAATCTAAGGTCCCTATCCCATTCCCATCAGCCCCTGCCCCAGTGAGCTTACAATCTAAGGTCCCTATCCCATTCCCATCAGTCCCTGCCCCAGTGAGCTTACAATCTAAGGTCCCTATCCCATTCCCATCAGTCCCTGCCCCAGTGAGCTTACAATCTAAGGTCCCTATCCCATTCCCATCAGTCCCTGCCCCAGTGAGCTTACAATCTAAGGTCCCTATCCCATTCCCATCAGTCCCTGCCCCAGTGAGCTTACAATCTAAGGTCCCTATCCCATTCCCATCAGCCCCTGCCCCAGTGAGCTTACAATCTAAGGTCCCTATCCCATTCCCATCAGCCCCTGCCCCAGTGAGCTTACAATCTAAGGTCCCTATCCCATTCCCATCAGTCCCTGCCCCAGTGAGCTTACAGTCTAAGGTCCCTATCCCATTCCCATCAGCCCCTGCCCCAGTGAGCTTACAGTCTAAGGTCCCTATCACATTCCCATCAGTCCCTGCCCCAGTGAGCTTACAATCTAAGGTCCCTATCCCATTCCCATCAGCCCCTGCCCCAGTGAGCTTACAATCTAAGGTCCCTATCACATTCCCATCAGTCCCTGCCCCAGTGAGCTTACAATCTAAGGTCCCTATCACATTCACACACATTAGGGCTAATTTCGCCAGGAGCCAGATTACCTGTGTGGCTTTGGGGGTGTGTGGGCGGAGCCTACCCAGTCCTGGGGGGACAGTACCTGCCGGCAGTAGAACTCGGGCCCAGTACTGAGCTTTATATAGTGAGTCCCGGGAGCTGCCTGTAACCCCGCGTAACCCGCATCAGATCTCTCCCAATTAAACCTGATACGGATTGAGCTGTTTATGACGTGCCATTAGCGCCTGTGGGGGGCTCCCCCCCCCCAAGTATTTACACTAAGGAAACAGCCAATAAACCCGCCGGCTTCCCTGACCCAAAGATTCTAACCCAGCGACCCCCAACCAGTGGCTCCGGGGCACTTGGCTCCCCAAGTCTTTTTACATTTTAATGTGGCTCAAGGGTAAAAAAGGTTAGGGACCCCCCTGCTCTAACGGGCCCACCGGCCCTGCTGGGAGGCTGTTCCCTGTACCTACCCCCCTTTCTGTGAAGTAGCACTTCCTTATGTTCCCTTTCAGCCCCCCCCCTATTCCTTTTCTGTATTAGTCCCACCGGCCCTGCTGGGAGGCAGTTCCCTGTACCTACCCCCCTTTCTGTAAAGTAGCACTTCCTTATGTTCCCTTTCAGCCCCCCCCCCCCTATTCCTTTACTGTATTAGTCCCACCGGCCCTGCTGGGAGGCTGTTCCCTGTACCTACCCCCCTTTCTGTAAAGTAGCACTTCCTTATGTTCCCTTTCAGCCTCCCCCCCCTATTCCTTTACTGTATTAGGCCCACCGGCCCTGCTGGGAGGCTGTTCCCTGTACCTACCCCCCTTTCTGTAAAGTAGCACTTCCTTATGTTCCCTTTCAGCCCCCCCCCCTATTCCTTTACTGTATTAGTCCCACCGGCCCTGCTGGGAGGCTGTTCCCTGTACCTACCCCCCTTTCTGTAAAGTAGCACTTCCTTATGTTCCATTTCAGCTCCCCCCCCCCCATTCCTTTACTGTATTAGTCCCACCGGCCCTGCTGGGAGGCTGTTCCCTGTACCTACCCCCCTTTCTGTAAAGTAGCACTTCCTTATGTTCCATTTCAGCCCCCCCCCCCATTCCTTTACTGTATTAGTCCCACCGGCCCTGCTGGGAGGCTGTTCCCTGTACCTACCCCCCTTTCTGTAAAGTAGCACTTCCTTATGTTCTATTTCAGCCCCCCCCTATTCCTTTACTGTATTAGTCCCACCGGCCCTGCTGGGAGGCTGCTCCCTGTACCTACCCCCCTTTCTGTAAAGTAGCACTTCCTTATGTTCCCTTTCAGCCCCCCCCCCCCTATTCCTTTACTGTATTAGTCCCACCGGCCCTGCTGGGAGGCTGTTCCCTGTACCTACCCCCCTTTCTGTAAAGTAGCACTTCCTTATGTTCTATTTCAGCCCCCCCCTATTCCTTTACTGTATTAGTCCCACCGGCCCTGCTGGGAGGCTGCTCCCTGTACCTACCCCCCTTTCTGTAAAGTAGCACTTCCTTATGTTCCCTTTCAGCCCCCCCCCCTATTCCTTTACTGTATTAGTCCCACCGGCCCTGCTGGGAGGCTGTTCCCTGTATCTATGGAGCCAGGCCCAGAGTTGGGTAAAGCAAGGAAATAGTATGTAATGTAATATCAATGTATTTTGCTAAATAATATAAATGTGTAGAAATAGCCCAATCTGGTTGCATCAGGTTGGGGTGTTGCAGGGGAGGGGTGGTCTTTCCTGTTGCACCCAATGCATTTCCCTTACAGTTGGGCCCCTGTGGGTTATACAGACCCAGGCTCAGACTCAATAGCAATAAAGGAACTTTGCCTGGGGGGGGGCTGTTTGTGCCTCTGGGTACTGGGAATGCCAGGGGGCTGTAAGGTGCCACAGACAGTCACTATTTATTGGGCTGGGGGGGGGGGCTGTTTGTGCCTCTGGGTACTGGGAATGCCAGGGGGGCTGTAAGGTGCCACAGACAGTCACTATTTATTGGGCTGGGGGGGGGGCTGTTTGTGCCTCTGGGTACTGGGAATGCCAGGGGGCTGTAAGGTGCCACAGACAGTCACTATTTATTGGGCTGGGGGGGGGGGCTGTTTGTGCCTCTGGGTACTGGGAATGCCAGGGGGGCTGTAAGGTGCCACAGACAGTCACTATTTATTGGGCTGGGGGGGGGGCTGTTTGTGCCTCTGGGTACTGGGAATGCCAGGGGGCTGTAAGGTGCCACAGACAGTCACTATTTATTGGGCTGGGGGGGGGGGCTGTTTGTGCCTCTGGGTACTGGGAATGCCAGGGGGCTGTAAGGTGCCACAGACAGTCACTATTTATTGGGCTGGGGGGGGGGCTGTTTGTGCCTCTGGGTACTGGGAATGCCGGGGGGGCTGTAAGGTGCCACAGTCACTATTTATTGGGCTGGGGGGGGGCTGTTTGTGCCTCTGGGTACTGGAATGCCGGGGGGGCTGTAAGGTGCCACAGTCACTATTTATTGTGCTGGGGGGGGGCTGTTTGTGCCTCTGGGTACTGGGAATGCCGGGGGGGCTGTAAGGTGCCACAGACAGTCACTATTTATTGGGCTGGGGGGGCGGCTGTTTGTGCCTCTGGGTACTGGGAATGCCGGGGGGGCTGTAAGGTGCCACAGACAGTCACTATTTATTGGGCTGGGGGGGCTGTTTGTGCCTCTGGGTACTGGGAATGCCAGGGGGGCTGTAAGGTGCCACAGACAGTCACTATTTATTGGGCTGGGGGGGCGGCTGTTTGTGCCTCTGGGTACTGGGAATGCCGGGGGGGCTGTAAGGTGCCACAGACAGTCACTATTTATTGGGCTGGGGGGGCTGTTTGTGCCTCTGGGTACTGGGAATGCCAGGGGGGCTGTAAGGTGCCACAGACAGTCACTATTTATTGGGCTGGGGGGGGGGGCTGTTTGTGCCTCTGGGTACTGGGAATGCCAGGGGGGCTGTAAGGTGCCACAGACAGTCACTATTTATTGGGCTGGGGGGGCTGTTTGTGCCTCTGGGTACTGGGAATGCCAGGGGGGCTGTAAGGTGCCACAGACAGTCACTATTTATTGGGCTGGGGGGGCTGTTTGTGCCTCTGGGTACTGGGAATGCCAGGGGGGGCTGTAAGGTGCCACAGACAGTCACTATTTATTGGGCTGGGGGGGCTGTTTGTGCCTCTGGGTACTGGGAATGCCAGGGGGGCTGTAAGGTGCCACAGACAGTCACTATTTATTGGGCTGGGGGGGGCTGTTTGTGCCACTGGGTACTGGGAATGCCGGGGGGGCTGTAAGGTGCCACAGACAGTCACTATTTATTGGGCTGGGGGGGCTGTTTGTGCCTCTGGGTACTGGGAATGCCGGGGGGCTGTAAGGTGCCACAGACAGTCACTATTTATTGGGCTGGGGGGGGACTGTTTGTGCCTCTGGGTCATAAATATATTGGGACCCTTGGGCGGGGGTGGGAGGGGTCAAGGTCTTTACTGAGCCCTCTCTGGTCACAGGGTCTTCTCCCTACCTTGTTACTCCTCCCACTACCTCCTGCACCATGTGACCCCACAGACTTTAGTGCTACATTGTATCCTGTGTCAGACTGACAGGAAGTTGCATTTAAAGAGACAAAACTAATTTCTCAATCCATTCATTTAAAATTCTGATTTTGGATGTCAACTCCCCAATATCCATTCATCCCTCATTCTCTGTGTCTGTCCCTTTCCCTTCCCTGCACTGCTGGTTCTGACTCCTGATACAACTCCCCAATATCCATTCATCCCTCATTCTCACTGGGTTTATAGTTATGTGTAACTGTCACTGTGTCTGTCCCTTTCCCTTCCCTGCACTGCTGGTTCTGACTCCTGATACAACTCCCCAATATCCATTCATCCCTCATTCTCACTGGGTTTATAGTTATGTGTAACTGTCACTGTCCCTGTCCCTTTCCCTTCCCTGCACTGCTGGTTCTGACTCCTGATACAACTCCCCAATACCCATTCATTCCTCATTCTCACTGGGTTTATAGTTATGTGTAACTGTCACTGTGTCTGTCCCTTTCCCTTCCCTGCACTGCTGGTTCTGACTCCTGATACAACTCCCCAATATCCATTCATTCCTCATTCTCACTGGGTTTATAGTTATGTGTAACTGTCACTGTGTCTGTCCCTTTCCCTTCCCTGCACTGCTGGTTCTGACTCCTGATACAACTCCCCAATACCCATTCATTCCTCATTCTCACTGGGTTTATAGTTATGTGTAACTGTCACTGTGTCTGTCCCTTTCCCTTCCCTGCACTGCTGGTTCTGACTCCTGATACAACTCCCCAATATCCATTCATTCCTCATTCTCACTGGGTTTATAGTTATGTGTAACTGTCCCTGTCCCTTTCCCTTCCCTGCACTGCTGGTTCTGACTCCTGATACAACTCCCCAATATCCATTCATCCCTCATTCTCACTGGGTTTATAGTTATGTGTAACTGTCACTGTGTCTGTCCCTTTCCCTTCCCTGCACTGCTGGTTCTGACTCCTGATACAACTCCCCAATATCCATTCATCCCTCTTTCTCACTGGGTTTATAGTTATGTGTAACTGTCACTGTGTCTGTCCCTTTCCCTTCCCTGCACTGCTGGTTCTGACTCCTGATACAACTCCCCAATATCCATTCATCCCTCATTCTCACTGGGTTTATAGTTATGTGTAACTGTCACTGTGTCTGTCCCTTTCCCTTCCCTGCACTGCTGGTTCTGACTCCTGATACAACTCCCCAATACCCATTCATTCCTCATTCTCACTGGGTTTATAGTTATTGCATAAGTTTCCATAAGGCAGACACTTGGGTTCGCTTGCCCTTTAGACGCTGGCTTGGGTATCCCTACATTCCTGTGTAGAATTACAGCCCCCCCAGGATATGATACGGCCGCAGGGGGCGGGATTACTTTGCCCAGAATTCCCAGATTGCAGGATTCCGGCGCGGCGGGACGCTGTGGGCGAATAGGAGAGGGCGCAGTTGTCTGACACCCGGGTTGATGGCAGAACATGAGAAGCTCTAATGTCCCGGCGCTGCTCCCATCTGGGTGTCATTTGTACGCTCGGCCCCCGAGGGTGGGGGGATCACGTATCAGCGCTTTATTCCCTCGCACACTCGCCTTCTGCATTAAAGGGGAACTGTGCCGAGTCTGCTGGGGGGGGGGGGTCATTACTCTGCTGCTCAGGAGTCGCAATTAGTTGGAAAACATATAATAAAACATCTTGAACTTTGAGTTAACTTTTAGTATGTTATATTGTAACTAAGTTCATAGCAACTTTTCAGTTGGTCTTTTTTTAATATAGTTTTTCAGTTATTTGCCTTATTCTTCAACCTCTTTTGATTTTCAAATGGGGGTCACTGACCCAAGAAACGATTATTTTTTATTACCTGTCCTTACATTCAGGCCTCTCCTATTCATCTCCCAGCCTCATATGCACACCGCTGCCTGGTTTCTAGGGAAAATTTGGCCCTAGCAACCAGAGAGCTGCTAAGGGAAAAGCAAAATAATTTTAAAACTACAACAATAAAAAGACCAATTGCAAGTCCAATTATGCACTGTGTCAGACTGAGGTACCTTGCCCACCAAACCACCAGCCTGGGCCTATCAGAATTTCTAATGGTATCTTTGTGGGCCAGTCCAACCCTGCCATGGGGGGTATATATATACTAGTGGTACCCCTGAGGGTTTTATATCATAGTGCTGAAGTGCCCCTGCGGGGTATATAGACCAGATCTACCCACTGGTGGGGCAGGTTTGTGTAATGAGGCAGACTATTAATCCCACCACACATCGGCCACTGGCCCCATTACCAAGCCCCCTGTTACCCCAGTGAGTCAGTCTCAAGTAAACTTTTAGGTTGCAGGTCCATTCATAGGCAGTTTGCAATTGGTCTTCTTTTTCTGTTTTTTTTAATTTACAGCTATTATATGTATGAGGTTGCTAGGGGGCTGCCCTTCCAAGCAACCAGGCAGGGGGTTGAGTGACAGACCAGAAGATGAGTAAAAGGTCTGATAATGGATAAAAACCCAACCTCGGGATTCATCTGCTTTCTGGTTACCAGGCGCCGATGACCATAACAACCGGGTAGCATTGAATAAAACGTTAAAGTGGTGGTACAACATTTAGTATGTTATAGAATGTCCTATTGAAAGCAACTTTTCAATTGGTCTTTTTTATCTATTTGTTATAGTTTTTGATTTTTTTGGCTTCTTCCAACTCTTCAGCTTTCAAATGGGGGTCACTGACCCCGGCAACCAAACCCTATTGCTCTGTGAGGCTCCAGTTTTATTGTTACTGTTACTTTTTATCGCTTTCTTTTCTATTCAGCCCCTCCCCTATTCATATACCAGTCTCTCACTCAAACCACTCCATGGTTGCTAAGGTAATTTGGACCCTAGCAACCAGATAGCTGCTGAAACTTTAAACTGCAGAGCTGCTGAACTGAAAATGAAATAACTAAAAACTACAAATAATAAAAAATGAAGACCAATTGCAAATTGTCTCAGAATATTAAAGACTTGTTCAGTGCTGGGAAACTGTGCTTATTGCTCCCAACTCCAATTGCAGGAACAGAGAACAGGGAGCCGGATTTACTCACATCAGCTGGGATTCTCATTGGGGGATTTCTTGCATTTTAATGCAGTTTTATTGGGCAATATTGCTTTAAGAATACAGTCCTGATGTTGCTGGACTACAGCTCCCAGCATGCCTCACCCTTCATTATATGTTACATTATTCTGGGATTTGTAGTCCGGCAACAGCTGAGTAACGTTTGGTTGAGCCGCAGGGTTTAGTTCCCCTTTAAAGCTGCTGGGATAACTGTCTGTGTGTATCACAAGGGGATTTGGCTCGCTGTACCCTTTAATCACTGGAAACAGAAATATTTATACGAGCGGCGCTGGTGGGGGATGAGTGACAAATTAATAACTGGGCTCCGGTTTCATTGGATCTCTATCTCCCGCGAGTGCTGCCAGGGGGATCCGTATCCTGGCACGTCGCTCTGCCCCCGGGGGGTTGGCAGCTGTGCCCCTGGTAATCCCTGAGAAGAGAGAGATCCGTCGAGTGTCCCGACGCCCCGCGGTGCTGAGTGATGGATTGGAATAACCTGCTCGGGATTTGTAAGGCTTAGTCCTAAGTGAGTTCTATGGAGAGGTCCGATCGGCCAGTTCTGGATTCCAGGCAGTGCGTTTACCCCTCCTGGGATTGGGCTGCTGTAGACACTGCTGTGTAAAGCCGCTCTCCTTACTTGGGGGTGTAAAGCAACTGTATGTATCGCCGGGATAGTGTCCCCAAATGGGTCATGTTGGGGTTCTGGGGTACACTGGTGCTGTTCTCTAGTGACCGGGAGGCCCCATTGGCTAAAGCCTCCCGACGTGACTGTAAGATCAGGAGAGATGTTCCTACTCGGCTATAAATTCTGCTTCATAGGATCGAACACCAGGGTGGGCCCTCTGTATAAACAAACCCATCCCCTCTACAATATGTGATGGTGCGCCACAAAGTGGGCCCTAGAGTTCAGGTTCTCCCAGGAGGCCCAGAATGGCGCTGTCCATTGCTTTTACCCCCCCCCCAAGTCGCATTTATGTTCTGATTTTCAGGTTTGCGGAATTTCATTTGTAATGAACGGTAGAAACCACCAACCTTGGGCAATTTGGACCCTGCAATTAAGGGAAATTGACACATAACTGGAAATGGGTGGGGGGGGTGACGGTTAAAGGGGATGTTTACCTTTGAGTTAACTTTTGCAATTTGCAATTGGTCTTCATTTTTTATCATTTGTAGTTTTTTAGTTATTTCACTTTTTATTCAGCAGCTCTGCAGTTTGGGGTTTCAGAAGCTATCTGGTTGCTAGGGACTTGCTTACCTTAGCAACCAGAGAGTGGTTTGAATGAGAGACAGGTATATGAATAGGGGAGGGGCTGAATAGAAAGATAAGGAATAAAAAGTAACAATAACAATAAAACTGGAGCCTCACAGAGCAATAGGGTTTGGCTGCCGGGGTCAGTGACCCCCATTTGAAAGCTGCAAAGAGTCAGAAGAAGAAGGGAAATAATTAAAAAACTAAACAAATAAATAATGAAGACCAATTGCAAAGCTGCTAGGAAGAGTACATTCTCTAACATACTAAAAGTTATCTTACAGCCTTTAAAGGAAAGGCCATGTCTTGACCAATCAGATAGTTGCAGCTGATGGGGAGTAGGAGGAGTTAGAGAGTAGACCATGTGGTGTTGCTGAGCTCCCAGCATCCATGACGTCTCAGGGCGGATCTGGGAGTTGTAGTTCAGCCATAGCTGGGGGGGGGGCTGATACCTACTAATGCCCCAATGTTCCTGTTTGCCCAGGGCCTTGTATTGACTGGCCAATTGCCCTTCTTCCCTCTCCCCACACAGGGGGGCGCCAGCTGAGTCCCAATGGTTCTCCCTGCACCACTCGCAGAACATCGAGGCCTCCGTGCTCCGCACCGACAGCGCCAAACAGAAAACTGTCAATGGGGAGAAGCTTTGGCCGCTGACGCCGGAGAGTTTGGTGGAAATAAAGATGTTGGCGCCGAGCGCAGAGACCAACGATGGGAAGGTGAGTGGAACGGAGAGGTAGGTGCCCCCCCCCGCCTGTGGCCCTGCTTGGTACATTCCATTTTGTCTCTTCTTTATTACAGATCACATTTGCATATTATGGCAACGGGTCAGACGCTCCTATAGACAAGGCTGGAGTCTATTTCACTGGGGTTGGTAAGTGGCCTCTCTCCCTATGTTACTCCTGGGTCAGTACTCGGACTCAGTGCGGCCTCTCTCCCTATGTTATTCCTGGGTCAGTACTCGGACTCAGCGCGGCCTCTCTCCCTATGTTATTCCTGGGTCAGTACTCGGACTCAGTGCGGCCTCTCTCCCTATGTTACTCCTGGGTCAGTACTCGGACTCAGTGCGGCCTCTCTCCCTATGTTATTCCTGGGTCAGTACTCGGACTCAGCGCGGCCTCTCTCCCTATGTTACTCCTGGGTCAGTACTCGGACTCAGTGCGGCCTCTCTCCCTATGTTATTCCTGGGTCAGTACTCGGACTCAGCGCGGCCTCTCTCCCTATGTTATTCCTGGGTCAGTACTCGGACTCAGTGAGGCCTCTCTCCCTATGTTATTCCTGGGTCAGTACTCTGACTCAGCGCGGCCTCTCTCCCTATGTTATTCCTGGGTCAGTACTCGGACTCAGCGCGGCGTCTCTCCCTATTATACTCAGTGGGGGTGCAGAAGTGATACACACAGGGATCTATAACAAAGGGAGACAAGGTGCCCCGGGACGTGATTGGTTGGCCCAAGGTTGGTACTGGGAAGCCACAAACTCAGTTCCAATCAGAACCGGACTCCAGAGTTCCCCCAGTTTGGGGGCCGGAATATCTCAGCAGTGGGGAATCCTGGGACGGTTGCAGCCAGCGCTTGGCTTGTGTTCCTCCCTATCGGCACTTGGGGAAATGCTTTATGGGCCAACTGCCACCTGAGAAGGGGCCACAGCTGAGGGGCTTGGGCTTTGGAGAAACCCGACTCTGTGATATTCAGCCTCTCGCTCAGATGCCCCCGAGCAGCTCAGGCACAAGGGCAACCGGCTGGGGGCTATTAGTCTGGGTATAATACCCCTCATTCTCATATCAATTAATAACTGCAATTATATCTTTGGGTCTCATTTACTAATTAATAAGTCACTTTGTGTTGGGCCCCTTTATATTCATCCCACTAGGAACCTTCTATGGGTAACATAGTAACATAATTATTAAAATCTGTACTTCCTGCTCCTGGGCTGCTCTCTTTCCCATGGTCAGACAGGAACCTCCCCCTGGGTAAGTGAATCCAATCTCCCCCCAGTACTTACCCAGGTACAGAGCTCTGATTCTCTGTACTTCCTGCTCCTGGGCTGCTCTCTTTCCCATGGTCAGGCAGGAACCCCCCCCCCCTGGGTAAGTGAATCCAATCTCCCCCCAGTACTTACCCAGGTACAGAGCTCTGATTCTCTGTACTTCCTGCTCCTGGGCTGCTCTCTTTCCCATGGTCAGACAGGAACCTCCCCCCCTGGGTAAGTGAATCCAATCTCCCCCCAGTACTTACCCAGGTACAGAGCTCTGATTCTCTGTACTTCCTGCTCCTGGGCTGCTCTCTTTCCCATGGTCAGACAGGAAACCCACCCTGGGTAAGTGAATCCAATCTCCCCCCAGTACTTACCCAGGTACAGAGCTCTGATTCTCTGTACTTCCTGCTCCTGAGCTGCTCTCTTTCCCATGGTCAGGCAGGAACCTCCCCCTGGGTAAGTGAATCCAATCTCCCCCCAGTACTTACCCAGGTACAGAGCTCTGATTCTCTGTACTTCCTGCTCCTGGGCTGCTCTCTTTCCCATGGTCAGGCAGGAACCTCCCCCTGGGTAAGTGAATCCAATCTCCCCCCAGTACTTACCCAGGTACAGAGCTCTGATTCTCTGTACTTCCTGCTCCTGGGCTGCTCTCTTTCCCATGGTCAGACAGGAACCCCCCCCCTGGGTAAGTGAATCCAATCTCCCCCCAGTACTTACCCAGGTACAGAGCTCTGATTCTCTGTACTTCCTGCTCCTGGGCTGCTCTCTTTCCCATGGTCAGGCAGGAACCTCCCCCTGGGTAAGTGAATCCAATCTCCCCCCAGTACTTACCCAGGTACAGAGCTCTGATTCTCTGTACTTCCTGCTCCTGGGCTGCTCTCTTTCTCATGGTCAGGCAGGAACCTCCCCCTGGGTAAGTGAATCCAATCTCCCCCCAGTACTTACCCAGGTACAGAGCTCTGATTCTCTGTACTTCCTGCTCCTGGGCTGCTCTCTTTCCCATGGTCAGGCAGGAACCTCCCCCTGGGTAAGTGAATCCAATCTTCTCCCTTGCAGAGATCTCATTGGACGTTGACGCAGACCGCGATGGGGTCGTGGAGAAGAACAATCCGCACAAGGTACCTTTAACACAGGGAGTTGGGGGGCCGGGGGGGCCCATTTCTCACCCCCAGTCCCTCATGGTTCCCCCCTATTCCAGGCCTCGTGGACGTGGGGCCCTAACGGACAAGGGGCCATTCTCCTAGTGAACTGCGACAAGGACAGCCTATTCGCTCGCTCGGTGGACGGGGGGGACAATATAATGATGAGCAAAGAAGGTAACGAAGTCTCCGCCTCCTGCTAACGCTCGTTATGGGGGAGGATCTAATTGTCGCTCCTGTCCCTTCCCCCAGATCTGCTGGACATGTCCCCCATGTGTCTCTGGGTTCGGGGGCCCGAGAAGCTCCCCACCGGGTATTACCTGCTGCTCTATGTCTCCGCCTCCGACGCGGGGAATCTGGGGGTGTTTCACTACCACAGTAAGTGCCATTGGCTGGAACCGTCTCAGTGCTGCCCCCTAGGGGTGTGGCTGTAGCGTGTGTCAGTGAAGTAACCTTTTAATATGTTCTAGAATTCTAAGCAACTTTTAAATTGGTCTTTATTTTGTATCTTTTATTGTGTTTGAATTATTTGCAGCTTTCAAATGGGGGTCACTGACCCCGGCAACCAAACCCTATTGCTCTGTGAGGCCCCAGTTTTATTGTTATTGTTACTTTTTATTCCTTATCTTTCTATTCAGCCCCTCCCCTATTCATATACCCGTCTCTCATTCAAACAGCTCCCTGGTTGCTAAGGTAATTTGAACCCTAGCAACCAGAGAGCTTTTATAACTCCAAGCTGAAGAGCTTATATTTTTTCAACAAAAATTGAATAATTAAAAACCTGCAATGAGTTCCATCCTGATGTTGGGCCAAACCAACTGACCCCCCCGCCCCCCCGCAGATAAGATCTATAGCCACGTGCTGGGCAAGCAGAAGCTGTTCTACAAGGCGCGCTACACGGGAACCAATGAGCTGCAGTTCTTTGTCGAGGGCCTGCGCTTCCCGGACGAGGGGTTCGAGGGGCTCCTGTCACTCAGGGTCAGCCTCCTGGAGTCCATGGGGGAGGTAGGAAGGTTTCCATTGGGAGGACTTGGGGGGGGGCCAGGGTTCAGTTTGACTTGGGGGTCCGGTAGGAGCTTCCCCCGCCCCGGTGGGATGGTTCATTCTGCTCCCTAATATGTGACCGTGATTGGTCGGTTGTTCCTTATGAGCACCTCCCTCGTGGTCAGTGCCCCCCTTATTTAGAGTCAGTGCCCCCCTTATTTAGAATTGCACCCAATGCAGGGGGGCTCCTTACAGCTTATGGGCTCAGGGGAAGCCATCATCATCCTCACCTCTTGCTGGATATCAGGTAGCGCAGTGCATCTGGGGGAGGTCCCCAAATTGAGGGGCGGGACACATTAGGAGGGGCCAAAACAGTGTGGGTGGAGCCAAGTTTGATGCCCAGTTGGGTTAAGGGGTAGATGGCTGCTGGAAGGAATATTGCGGGGGGGTTACAGCAGGATCATAAGGCCCCTTAATATTTCCTTTTTTTTCCCAGGGGATCCCTGACACCCCCATATTCACAGATGTGGTCACCTTCCGTATGGCTCCTCTCATCATCACCCCAAACACATTGCAGCCCATCGACGTGTTTGTATGCAGGTAATTCTATACCCCCCCATACCCACTAAATTAGTCCCCCCCCCATACCCACTAAATTAGTCCCCCCCATACCCACTACCCACTAAATTAGTCCCCCCCCATACCCATTAAATTAGTCCCCCCCCCCCCCATACCCACTAAATTAGTCCCCCCCCATACCCACTAAATTAGTCCCCCCCCATACCCACTAAATTAGTCCCCCCCCATACCCACTAAATTAGTCCCCCCCCATACCCACTAAACTAGCCCCCCCCCTGCCCCCCCAGCCCTTACAGCAGCCCCCCGGCATTCCCAGTACCCACAGATTGCCAGTCTGGGCCTGGGTGGGCACCCTAGACATCAAGAACCCCCCGTGGGCACCTCTCTGCCCCCCCCACTAATGCCCCCCCTTCCGCCCACAGCGTCAAGGACAACCTCTTCTTCCTAAAGGCCATCAAGAGCCTCGTTGCCCAGGCCGACTACAACGTCAAGATCTGCTTTGAGGATGTGAACCGGGGAGACCGCTGGATGCAGGTAGGGGGCGGGGCTAACCTTATTCAGGGGCGGTGCCGCAGTTCTCCAGCTCTGATTGGAATAATGATCCCCATTGTTATATCAATGGTAATTGTGACATCACTTGTGTATTGGTTCAGTCCATTTGCCGGGGGGCATATTATGGGGTAAATAATGGGATAAGACCCCCCATGTAACCACTTGTTACCCCCCCCCCGCAGGATGAGATTGAGTTCGGGTACATCCACGCCCCCCACAAGAGCTTCCCTGTGGTTCTGGACTCGCCGCGAGACCGGGGGCTGAAGGATTTCCCTGTCCGGAATCTGCTGGTGAGTTCTGAAACCATGGTCGTTTGCACTTGGCCAATAATAAACGAGCTGCCAGGAATGAGCCCCGTGCGTGACAGTTTGTGCCCCCCCATCCATGTGATCCTTAGTAATGACAGTGTGGGGGCTGCGCTGGCATTTTGCTCACCCTGCAGGTTGTGACAGGGATTAATGGGCCGAGTGAGGGAATGAATTTCAGTCGCACACAGATCACCTGTTGGAAGTCGTTCTCACCCAACACGGGAACAGGAGAGCGTTTGGGGGACACCGGTCAGCAGAACGGGGCAAATGAGAATTCTACCCTGGCAGGGGCAATTAGTAGGGGAAACCCCTGCCTTTCTGTGCCCGTCGGGCCTGGGAGTCCCAGTTTGTAGCCCTGGGGGTGTGGGAGCATTGGGGGCATTGGGGCCCTTCCCCCCCCGGGCTCAGCAGCTTCTCCGGTTACGGGGTAATCCCTGTGTGACAGATCATTAATAATCCCAGTATCGCTCTCGGGTTACCCCCCCCGGCTAAATGGAGCGTCGGCCACTAAGGTTTCACTCTCAGTCCGGCCCAGATGCCCCCGTGTGGGGCACATTCACTGACATCACCCACCTCTGTCATTTATACCCCCAATGCTGCAGGGACCCCCGCGCACAAACGGGGTGCGAGTCTCTGGGTGCGAGAGCGTTGTACGTGGTGGAACATTCCCAGAAGTGACAGCTCCTCTCCTGTGCTCCATGTGCCCCATCCCTATATACCCCCCGTCCTTATATTCCCCCCAATCCTTATATACCCCCCGTCCTTATATGCCCCCCAATCCTTATATGCGCCCCATCCCTATATGCCCCCCAATCCTTATATACCCCCCGTCCTTATATTCCCCCCAACCCTTATATGCCTCCCGTCCTTATATGCCCCCCAATCCTTATATGCGCCCCATCCTTATATGCCCCCCAATCCTTATATGCGCCCCATCCTTATATGCCCCCCAATCCTTATATACCCCCCGTCCTTATATTCCCCCCAACCCTTATATGCCTCCCGTCCTTATATGCCCCCCAATCCTTATATGCGCCCCGTCCTTATATTTCCCCCAACCCTTATATGCCCCCCAACCCTTATATGCCCCCCAATCCTTATATGCCCCCCCGTCTTTATATTCCCCCCAATCCTTATATGCGCCCTTTCCTTATATGCCCCCCAATCCTTATATGCCCCCCGTCCTTATATTCCCCCCAACCCTTATATTCCCCCCAACCCTTATATGCCCCCAACCCTTATATGCCCCCCAATCCTTATATGCGCCCCATCCCTATATGCCCCCGTCCTTATATTCCCCCCAATCCTTATATGCGCCCCATCCCTATATGCCCCCGTCCTTATATGCCCCCGTCCTTATATGCCCCCCAATCCTTATATGCCCCCGTCCTTATATTCCCCCCAACCTTTATATGCCTCCCGTCCTTATATGCCCCCCAATCCTTATATGCGCCCCGTCCTTATATTTCCCCCAACCCTTATATGCCCCCCAATCCTTATATGTGCCCCGTCCTTATATTTCCCCCAACCCTTATATGCCCCCCAATCCTTATATGCCCCCCCGTCTTTATATTCCCCCCAATCCTTATATGCGCCCTTTCCTTATATGCCCCCCAATCCTTATATGCGCCCCATCCTTATATTCCCCCCAACCCTTATATGCCTCCCAACCCTTACATTCCCCCCAACCCTTATATGCCCCCCGTCAGGGTCCCCCTCCTCCCACACCCCTGTAGCTACAATGCGCTTGTGTTCATGGGGGGCCCCTAATGGCAGCCGTGTGGGTAAATGCTCGGTCGCTCACATGGGATTTGGGTCGGTTCCGGGCTCGGTATGCCGGTACCAGATACTGATACAGATTTTTGCTCCTTTCAGGGCCCGGACTTCGGATACGTCACTAAACTCGCCGCCGCTGCCGAAGTGACCAGTCTGGACTCATTTGGGAACCTGGAAGTGAGCCCCCCAGTAACTGTGAATGGGAAGGATTACCCCCTGGGGCGCATTCTGATTGGAAGCAGCTTCCCCACGTAAGGAGGGGGGGCAGGGGGTGCGGCGCAGAAATGCCCTGTAACCTGGTAGGGGCAAATAATGGGGGGCCCAGTGTCGCACGTTCCCTACATTGTTCCTTTAGATTGTAAGCTCTGGTGGGCAGGGCCCCATGTGGGGGTCAGTATGTAGGCTCAGGCTCATTATAACCAGTATTTGGCCCCACACACAGCTCCTCTGGGCGGCGGATGACCAAAGCAGTACGAGACTTTCTCTATGCCCAGCGGGTACAGGCGCCAGTAGAGCTGTACAGTGATTGGCTGTATGTGGGTCACATTGATGAGTTCATGACCTTTGTACCCACGGCCGATAAGAAGGTAAGTGTCCCCGAATTGGGCTCTGACTGTGCCCCAAATACCTTTGCCCGATGGCTCACTCTCTGCCATGTTTATCCCTAATGCCCTCCCTGTGCCCTTGTTTGTTGGCAGGGATTCCGGCTTCTCTTGGCCAGTCCGGTCGCTTGTTTTCAGCTTTTCCGTCAGAAGAAGGACGAGGGGCACGGGGACGTAACGTTGTTTCAGGGTGAGTGGGAGCCTGTGATATACTCACATATTGGCACTGTCAGCAGCCACTCCTGGGCTGCTCTCTTCCCCATGGTCAGGCAGGAACCCCCCCCCCCCTGGGTAAGTGAATCCAATCTCCCCCCAGTACTTACCCAGGTACAGAGCTCTGATTCTCTGTACTTCCTGCTCCTGGGCTGCTCTCTTTCCCATGGTCAGGCAGGAACCTCCCCCTGGGTAAGTGAATCCAATCTCCCCCCAGTACTTACCCAGGTACAGAGCTCTGATTCTCTGTACTTCCTGCTCCTGGGCTGCTCTCTTTCCCATGGTCAGACTGAGGGGCTGAATGAGGGATCACATGGGAGGGGCTAAGGTTTCCCAGTTCGGGTCGGTGCCGCTCCCAGTATCAGGGTCACATGATCCTTGTTCTGTTCTTTCAGGGAAGGAAACCAAGAGATGGACAGTTGCCAAGATCATCTCCACTGATTCGCTGGTGAAGGAGAACCTTTATGTCCAGGTGAGGGATCCGATTGAGCAGAACTTTGGGCCCATTTAGGTAGAGGAGCAGCACATGGAAACCCTTAATTACAGAGCGGGAGAAAACATTATATTTCCCTAAGGGGAGAGTATGGGGGGGTGAGTGGGGGGGTCTCAGTATCGGGTCCAATTAACCTCGGTCCTGTACTTCCAGCGATCCATAGACTGGAACAGGGACATCCTGAAACAGCAGCTCGGCCTCAGCGAAGACGACATCATTGATATCCCGGCGCTGTTCAAGTTGGAGAGCGGGGGCCGAGCGCTGGCATTCTTCCCCAATATGGTGAGTGGGGCAATGAGGGGTTCATTGGGGGTGGGGAGATCTCACCATCAGCATAGGAAGGGGTTCCTTACTGTAAGGGCAGTCAGGTTATGGGATTCCCTACCCAGAGAGGGGGAATGAGTGATACATTGGGGGTGGGGAGGAAAGGGGATCTCACCATCAGCATAGGAAGGGGTTCCTTACTGTAAGGGCAGTCAGGTTATGGGGTTCCCTACCCAGAGAGGGGGAATGAGTGATACATTGGGGGTGGGGAGGAAAGGGGATCTCACCATCAGCATAGGAAGGGGTTCCTTACTGTAAGGGCAGTCAGGTTATGGGATTCCCTACCCAGAGAGGGGGAATGAGTGATACATTGGGGGGGAGGAGGAAAGGGGATCTCACCATCAGCATAGGAAGGGGCTCCTTACTGTAAGGGCAGTCAGGTTATGGGGTTCCCTACCAAGAGAGGGGGAATGAGTGATACATTTGGGGTGGGGGGAAATGAGATCTCACCATCAGCATAGGAAGGGGTTCCTTAGTGTAAGGGCAGTCAGGTTATGGGGTTCCCTACCAAGAGAGGGGGAATGAGTGATACATTTGGGGTGGGGGGAAAGGGGATCTCACCATCAGCATAGGAAGGGGTTCCTTACTGTAAGGGCAGTCAGGTTATGGGGTTCCCTACCCAGAGAGGGGGAATGAGTGATACATTGGGGGTGGGGAGGAAAGGGGATCTCACCATCAGCATAGGAAGGGGTTCCTTACTGTAAGGGCAGTCAGGTTATGGGATTCCCTACCAAGAGAGGGGGAATGAGTGATACATTGTGGGTGGGGAGGAAAGGGGATCTCACCATCAGCATAGGAAGGGGTTCCTCACTGTAAGGACAGTCGGATAATATGGGGGTGTCTCGGCAGGTGAATATGTTGGTGCTGGGGAAGGAGCTGGGGATCCCCAAACCCTACGGGCCGGTGATTAAGGAGAGCTGCTGCCTGGAGGATCACATGGTGTCACTGATGAAGCCGTTCGAGTTGAACTGCACGTTTATCGAGGACTTTACCTCGTACCACAAGAAGTTGGGGGAGGTGCATTGCGGCACAAACGTGCGTCGGAAGCCGTTCCCGTTCCAGTGGTGGCGGATGGAGGAGCCGTAAGAGCCGGACCCAGCAGGGGACCTGTATCTGGGCACAATGGCTCCAGTAGGCATGGGGGCGCCCCCTACTGATAGGGTCACACAGTGTTTCCCAGTCAGGGATCGACCAGTTTGTGCCTTAAAGGGACCTTGGCCCGAGACTCCTCCTCCCCGGTGCCGCCTCTCTATATATTTTAGCCTATAATAATCAACCAATGGGAAGAGAGACAGGGGGCTGGGCCTCATTCTCCTATACACCCCCCCCCCCCCCAGTCTGTACAACTCCCTGCAACCCCTGAGGGCAAATCACTCACGGAGGAAGCCGGGCTCAGAACCAATAAGACAATAGGCTGTGATTCATGGCAACCAATCAGATGTCTGCTTCATAGGACTAATGGGCAGGAGGTGGAGACAACTGCAGATTGGTTGCCATGGTTACTGCCCTGCTTCTGTAAGTGCCCAGTTAATCAGTGTAACCTTATTGGAGGGATATAGTGCAGGACGAGTGCCCCACTTAGCTCCGCCCCTATTCCCATGGTGCCTCAGTAACCAATGATTGTCATTTCCTTTACTAACTCGTTATTCCAGGAACAAGTTCTGTTTGTTTTCTGTAATAAAACTTCCATTGTGTTACGTTCTGTGCCTTTAATTTCCTGCTGAGTCTGCCCAGTTACCCCCTATATACCCCCAGCGGGTGGGTCCTGCCCCACAGTGTCTGGTGCCCCCAGGAACCTCCCCCTGGGTAAGTGAATCCAATCTCCCCCCAGTACTTACCCAGGTACAGAGCTCTGATTCTCTGTACTTCCTGCTCCTGGGCTGCTCTCTTTCCCATGGTCAGGCAGGAACCCCCTGGGTAAGTGAATCCAATCTCCCCCCAGTACTTACCCAGGTACAGAGCTCTGATTCTCTGTACTTCCTGCTCCTGGGCTGCTCTCTTTCCCATGGTCAGGCAGGAACCCCCCCCTGGGTAAGTGAATCCAATCTCCCCCCAGTACTTACCCAGGTACAGAGCTCTGATTCTCTGTACTTCCTGCTCCTGGGCTGCTCTCTTTCCCATGGTCAGGCAGGTACCTCCCCCTGGGTAAGTGAATCCAATCTCCCCCCAGTACTTACCCAGGTACAGAGCTCTGATTCTCTGTACTTCCTGCTCCTGGGCTGCTCTCTTTCCCATGGTCAGGCAGGAACCCCCCCTGGGTAAGTGAATCCAATCTCCCCCCAGTACTTACCCAGGTACAGAGCTCTGATTCTCTGTACTTCCTGCTCCTGGGCTGCTCTCTTTCCCATGGTCAGGCAGGAACCTCCCCCTGGGTAAGTGAATCCAATCTCCCCCCAGTACTTACCCAGGTACAGAGCTCTGATTCTCTGTACTTCCTGCTCCTGGGCTGCTCTCTTTCCCATGGTCAGGCAGGAACCTCCCCCTGGGTAAGTGAATCCAATCTCCCCCCAGTACTTACCCAGGTACAGAGCTCTGATTCTCTGTACTTCCTGCTCCTGGGCTGCTCTCTTTCCCATGGTCAGGCAGGAACCTCCCCCCTGGGTAAGTGAATCCAATCTCCCCCCAGTACTTACCCAGGTACAGAGCTCTGATTCTCTGTACTTCCTGCTCCTGGGCTGCTCTCTTTCCCATGGTCAGGCAGGAACCATGACAGTTACACATAACTATAAACCCAGTGAGAATGAGGGATGAATGGGTATTGGGGAGTTGTATCAGGAGTCAGAACCAGCAGTGCAGGGAAGGGAAAGGGACAGACACAGTGACAGTTACACATAACTATAAACCCAGTGAGAATGAGGAATGAATGGGTATTGGGGAGTTGTATCAGGAGTCAGAACCAGCAGTGCAGGGAAGGGAAAGGGACAGACACAGAGAATGAGGGATGAATGGATATTGGGGAGTTGCTCAGATTTATACTTTCATTAGGTTTTATATCTCCTTTAATTTCCTTACACTTTGCTGCCATCTGCTGGACATGGGCAGAGTTGCCCCTCACGCTGCGGCAGAGACAGGAGTCGGAGACTCAGAGGGGCAATAACCTTTAACCATTTCCTGACTGAGGCGCTGCCCTTATCCAATAGATGCCCCTGTCTGTCCTTCCCCCAATAATAGCTAATAACAGGGGGCGACCTTTTATATCTGCAGCTCAGCCAGTGAATTTGGGGGGCAGGGCCACTCTATGCATGCTGTTAGTGCCCCGCCCACAGGGACAGTTTGGCTCCTCCCACTTGTCCTTTATTGCTTTTGCTGAGGCTTTACTTACCCTTTAAAAGGTCTCTTCCCCTCACCCACCATGGCCTTATTGGTACAACAATTACCCCAGGGGCATTTATAGTAATATTGCGCACTAAATCGATGAGACGTTGCTATAGCGACTAGCGAGAGGGAATTACACAACCAGTTACTCAACATCACATGACCATGAAACACCGCCCACTTTTATTTGTGAGTAAACCATAGAGATCGCGGATCCGGGCTAGAGCGCCCCATCCCCCCATAGAGCTGAGAGAAAAGGAAAACGGACGCTCTAGCCCCGAGCTCCCTCTCTCTGAGCGGGAAAGTAACGCCTCTCTATGGTTATAGCCCCGCCGCGCTGCATTGTGGGAGGCTGGCGGAGTTACTGGTGTCAGAGGAAATATGGCGGCGGTCGTGTTCTCCTTGAGACGTAGCGGGCCGGTGTTCCGGTTACCGGGAGTCCTGCAGGTCAGAGCCGGGTCGGGAGTGGGAGCAGTGACCGTGGGGCTGTCTGTCCCGGTGTCATGTCTGTCCATTCAACTGCAGCTTATGCCTCTGCCCAGTATTGGCCCCTAGGGGCCCCAGTTCCCTCTCATGTTGCTGTCAGTGCATAGGGCCCCCCCCAGGTTCTGTGTAGCCTCTGTCAGTGCCCAGTATTGGCCCCTAGGGGCCCCAGTTCCCTCTCATGTTGCTGTCAGTGCATAGGGCCCCCCCCCCAGGTTCTGTGTAGCCTCTGTCAGTGCCCAGTATTGGCCCCCAGGGGCCCCAGTTCCCTCTCATGTTGCTGTCAGTGCATAGGGCCCCCCCCCCAGGTTCTGTGTAGCCTCTGTCAGTGCCCAGTATTGGCCCCTAGGGGCCCCAGTTCCCTCTCATGTTGCTGTCAGTGCATAGGGCCCCCCCAGGTTCTGTGTAGCCTCTGTCAGTGCCCAGTATTGGCCCCTAGGGGCCCCAGTTCCCTCTCATGTTGCTGTCAGTGCATAGGGCCCCCCCCCCAGGTTCTGTGTAGCCTCTGTCAGTGCCCAGTATTGGCCCCCAGGGGCCCCAGTTCCCTCTCATGTTGCTGTCAGTGCATAGGGCCCCCCCCAGGTTCTGTGTAGCCTCTGTCAGTGCCCAGTATTGGCCCCTAGGGGCCCCAGTTCCCTCTCATGTTGCTGTCAGTGCATAGGGCCCCCCCCCCAGGTTCTGTGTAGCCTCTGTCAGTGCCCAGTATTGGCCCCCAGGGGCCCCAGTTCCCTCTCATGTTGCTGTCAGTGCATAGGGCCCCCCCAGGTTCTGTGTAGCCTCTGTCAGTGCCCAGTATTGGCCCCTAGGGGCCCCAGTTCCCTCTCATGTTGCTGTCAGTGCATAGGGCCCCCCCCCCAGGTTCTGTGTAGCCTCTGTCAGTGCCCAGTATTGGCCCCCAGGGGCCCCAGTTCCCTCTCATGTTGCTGTCAGTGCATAGGGCCCCCCCCAGGTTCTGTGTAGCCTCTGTCAGTGCCCAGTATTGGCCCCTAGGGGCCCCAGTTCCCTCTCATGTTGCTGTCAGTGCATAGGGCCCCCCCCAGGTTCTGTGTAGCCTCTGTCAGTGCCCAGTATTGGCCCCCAGGGGCCCCAGTTCCATCTCATGTTGCTGTCAGTGCATAGGGCCCCCCCCCCAGGTTCTGTGTAGCCTCTGTCAGTGCCCAGTATTGGCCCCAGGGGCCCCAGTTCCATCTCATGTTGCTGTCAGTGCATAGGGCCCCCCCCCAGGTTCTGTGTAGCCTCTGTCAGTGCCCAGTATTGGCCCCCAGGGGCCCCAGTTCCCTCTCATGTTGCTGTCAGTGCATAGGGCCCCCCCCAGGTTCTGTGTAGCCTCTGTCAGTGCCCAGTATTGGCCCCTAGGGGCCCCAGTTCCCTCTCATGTTGCTGTCAGTGCATAGGGCCCCCCCCCCAGGTTCTGTGTGGCCTCTGTCAGTGCCCAGTATTGGCCCCTAGGGGCCCCAGTTCCCTCTCATGTTGCTGTCAGTGCATAGGGCCCCCCCCCCAGGTTCTGTGTAGCCTCTGTCAGTGCCCAGTATTGGCCCCTAGGGGCCCCAGTTCCCTCTCATGTTGCTGTCAGTGCATAGGGCCCCCCCCCCAGGTTCTGTGTAGCCTCTGTCAGTGCCCAGTATTGGCCCCCAGGGGCCCCAGTTCCCTCTCATGTTGCTGTCAGTGCATAGGGCCCCCCCCAGGTTCTGTGTAGCCTCTGTCAGTGCCCAGTATTGGCCCCTAGGGGCCCCAGTTCCCTCTCATGTTGCTGTCAGTGCATAGGGCCCCCCCCAGGTTCTGTGTAGCCTCTGTCAGTGCCCAGTATTGGCCCCTAGGGGCCCCAGTTCCATCTCATGTTGCTGTCCCATTGCCCCAGCCCCCAGTCCCTATGTACTCTGATCCTGGGGAAGGGGGTAAAACTGAATGAAACCATGGTAACCAGGGGCAGAAGGGGCTATTGGGGGGGCCCCATGTGGGAAGGTTCGTCTCTTAGAGCTCAATGGGCCAGAAAGGAAGTTCTCCCTGATACTGTAAGTAGCCGCTGGGCCCGGTATGTAACCCAGAGTACCTGTGCTGCTATTGGCTCCTTCAGTAATTAGGCACAGGGTCACATGGTCTCCGGCAGCAAAGGGAGGAGCTCAGTGACCTTGACTGTGGCCCCATCATAGGAGGCCCCCTTCCAATACCAAAAGGTGCCATGTTATTTCTGGGGCCCCCCAGAGCCAGAGCGAGTCCTCAGCCAATCAGTTCTTCTGGCCTGACAGCCCCTAACGGGATGGGGCAAAGGGTGAGTCTTTCAACCCTCCCCCCACCCTGGGGCCCACAGTGCTATTTGGTCACTTTTAGTCCCTCCGGCCAATACCTGTAGTTCAGTGAGTAAGTGCCACTGGGTATTTAGGGCGGGTAATTACCCACAGGAATAAACCATTGCGCTCAGGGGACTTTGCCCTTCCTGGGTGTTATTTTCCTTTACTCCTCGGTGCATTTACTTTCCCACTGACCTTTATTATCAGAGAAATCCCATCATGCACCATTCCCTATTAATATCACTCATTGATAATAATAATCAGTACAATAAAACATGTACTTTCCACCAATAGGAGGCAGGTGCTGCTATAAATCCCCCCGGCCTATAGAGCGCAGCATTTAGCAGACACGGCCCAGACCCAATACTGTTAGTACATCCCGGTGATCCCTAACGAGATCTAAATGACAGAATGGGATCAGAACCAAAATGCAGCCGCCGCCGTGCTGGGAACTGCTCTCTAGTGTGGTTGGTGCTCAGGGGAGGTGTGTAGGCAGCCGTGAGCCAATCAGAGCTCAGCTTTTTGCCCTGCCTGCCCTGATGACTTAGGGCTAAACATTTCATCAGATTATGTGGGTCAGATTTTATGTGATCATGTGACCAACTGCATGAGATTGTGTGGGGTCCTACAGAACCGTGAATGTGATAGGGACCTCAGATTGTAAGCTCACTGGGGCAGGGGCTGATGGGAATGGGATAGGGACCTTAGATTGTAAGCTCACTGGGGCAGGGACTGATGGGAATGTGATAGGAACCTTAGAGTGTAAGCTCACTGGGGCAGGGGCTGATGGGAATGGGATAGGGACCTTAGATTGTAAGCTCACTGGGGCAGGGACTGATGGGAATGTGATAGGAACCTTAGATTGTAAGCTCACTGGGGCAGGGGCTGATGGGAATGTGATAGGGACCTTAGATTGTAAGCTCACTGGGGCAGGGGCTGATGGGAATGGGATAGGGACCTTAGATTGTAAGCTCACTGGGGCAGGGACTGATGGGAATGGGATAGGGACCTTAGATTGTAAGCTCACTGGGGCAGGGGCTGATGGGAATGGGATAGGGACCTTAGATTGTAAGCTCACTGGGGCAGGGACTGATGGGAATGTGATAGGGACCTTAGATTGTAAGCTCACTGGGGCAGGGGCTGATGGGAATGTGATAGGGACCTTAGATTGTAAGCTCACTGGGGCAGGGACTGATGGGAATGGGATAGGGACCTTAGATTGTAAGCTCACTGGGGCAGGGACTGATGGGAATGGGATAGGGACCTTAGATTGTAAGCTCACTGGGGCAGGGACTGATGGGAATGGGATAGGGACCTTAGATTGTAAGCTCACTGGGGCAGGGGCTGATGGGAATGGGATAGGGACCTTAGAGTGTAAGCTCACTGGGGCAGGGACTGATGGGAATGATGCATGATCTGTAGGCCAGTGCTGGGGATTACATACCCATTACTGTAATAACAAAGAGCCTGAATACAGGGGGGGGCTCCTGGGGGTGCAGTTGATGATTAAGTAATAAGCATAGAGGTGGCGCACATCCATAAGAATATGGTTTTGTTTCAGTTCCTTTTCTGCTTCTGAACTTATAGACAACTGCCTATAGGGGCCTCCCCCTGCTGTACAGATAATGGCCTATAGGGGCCTCCCCCTGCTGTACAGATAATGGCCTATAGGGGCCTCCCCCTGCTGTACAGATAATGGCCTATAGGGGCCTCCCCCTGCTGTACAGATAATGGCCTATAGGGGCCTCCCCCTGCTGTACAGATAATGGCCTGTAGGGGCCTCCCCTTGCTGTACAGATAATGGCCTGTAGGGGCCTCCCCTTGCTGTACAGATAATGGCCTGTAGGGGCCTCCCCTTGCTGTACAGATAATGGCCTGTAGGGGCCTCCCCTTGCTGTACAGATAATGGCCTATAGGGGCCTCCCCCTGCTGTACAGATAATGGCCTATAGGGCCTCCCCCTGCTGTACAGATAATGGCCTATAGGGGCCTCCCCCTGCTGTACAGATAATGGCCTATAGGGGCCTCCCCCTGCTGTACAGATAATGGCCTGTAGGGGCCTCCCCTTGCTGTACAGATAATGGCCTGTAGGGGCCTCCCCTTGCTGTACAGATAATGGCCTGTAGGGGCTTCCCCTTGCTGTACAGATAATGGCCTGTAGGGGCCTCCCCTTGCTGTACAGATAATGGCCTGTAGGGGCCTCCCCTTGCTGTACAGATAATGGCCTGTAGGGGCCTCCCCTTGCTGTACAGATAATGGCCTATAGGGGCCTCCCCCTGCTGTACAGATAATGGCCTGTAGGGGCCTCCCCTTGCTGTACAGATAATGGCCTGTAGGGGGTGCCCTATGGCTTATACAGAAAGTCGGATTTTGTAGCCAGTTCAAACTAACCGTCATGTTTTCTTCCAGGTTTGTCGTGGGGCACAGACAGCTGCCGCCGCTGCCCCCGCCTCCCAGGCAGAGGCTCGCATCAAGAAATTTGCCATCTACAGATGGGACCCCGACAAGCCCGGCGACAAGCCCCGTATGCAGACTTATGAGGTCGACTTGAATGAGTGAGTGGGAAGGGGCTTGTACCCCATGTGGGGCAACTGTGCTCCCTAATATCTGTGTATTGGCAACTGATACAGGGAATGGGCTCAGTTATGGGGAAAGGCTGGCCCAGTTGGGATTGGTTACACTGGGGAAGGGGCAGTTAAGGGGGGGTCACTATATATAAATATATAAGGGGGGGCAGTAATGAAATAGAGAAAGTACAGGGAAGAGCGACTAAGCTGATAAAGGGAATGGGCTCAGTTATGGGGAAAGGCTGGCCCAGTTGGGATTGGTTACACTGGGGAAGGGGCAGTTATGGGGGGGTCACTATATATAAATATATAAGGGGGGGCAGTAATGAAATAGAGAAAGTACAGGGAAGAGCGACTAAGCTGATAAAGGGAATGGGCTCAGTTATGGGGAAAGGCTGGCCCAGTTGGGATTGGTTACACTGGGGAAGGGGCAGTTAAGGGGGGGTCACTATATATAAATATATAAGGGGGGGGCAGTAATGAAATAGAGAAAGTACAGGGAAGAGCGACTAAGCTGATAAAGGGAATGGGCTCAGTTATGGGGAAAGGCTGGCCCAGTTGGGATTGGTTACACTGGGGGGGGCAGTTAAGGGGGGGGGTCACTATATATAAGGGGGGGTTAGGGTTGGGATTGGTTGTAGCCACAGATACATACAAGGCAGGGCACACACAGGAGTTGCTTTAGGGGGGCCATTGGGCAGATTTAAGCTGCTGATTCAGTGTATGGGTCCCATCCCAAGCAGTATCTGAAGTGAATGGTACTGACCCGGTTTCCCCCGTAGGTGTGGCTCCATGGTGCTGGACGCGCTGATCAAGATTAAGAATGAGATGGACCCCACCCTGACCTTCCGCAGATCCTGCCGAGAGGGTGAGAGCTTTATATCCCAGTGCTACTGAGGCTCTGGCTCCCTCTTTACCCCACTCGGCTCATTGTCTTTGGTTCTGCCAGGTATATGTGGCTCCTGCGCCATGAACATTAACGGGGGTAACACCCTGGCCTGCACCGTGAGGATAGACACCAACCTGAGCAAAGTCTCCAAAATCTACCCCCTCCCTCACATGTATGTTGTAAAGGATCTTGTGCCTGTAAGTGTTGTGCTTCCTCTTCCTCTCATCCTTGTATATTATTCTCTGCTCCTGGGCTGCTCTCTTTCCCATGGTCAGGCAGAGAATCCAGTGTCCCCCATGTATTATTCCCAGTACTTTCCAACCAGGGCTGCTCTCTTTCCTATGGTCAGGCAGGAACCTCCCCCTGGGTAAGTGAATCCAATCTCCCCCCAGTACTTACCCAGGTACAGAGCTCTGATTCTCTGTACTTCCTGCTCCTGGGCTGCTCTCTTTCCCATGGTCAGGCAGGAACCTCCCCCTGGGTAAGTGAATCCAATCTCCCCCCAGTACTTACCCAGGTACAGAGCTCTGATTCTCTGTACTTCCTGCTCCTGGGCTGCTCTCTTTCCCATGGTCAGGCAGGAACCTCCCCCTGGGTAAGTGAATCCAATCTCTCCCCAGTACTTACCCAGGTACAGAGCTCTGATTCTCTGTACTTCCTGCTCCTGGGCTGCTCTCTTTCCCATGGTCAGACAGGAACCCCCCCCTGGGTAAGTGAATCCAATCTCCCCCCAGTACTTACCCAGGTACAGAGCTCTGATTCTCTGTACTTCCTGCTCCTGGGCTGCTCTCTTTCCCATGGTCAGGCAGGAACCTCCCCCTGGGTAAGTGAATCCAATCTCCCCCAGTACTTACCCAGGTACAGAGCTCTGATTCTCTGTACTTCCTGCTCCTGGGCTGCTCTCTTTCCCATGGTCAGACAGGAACCTCCCCCTGGGTAAGTGAATCCAATCTCCCCCCAGTACTTACCCAGGTACAGAGCTCTGATTCTCTGTACTTCCTGCTCCTGGGCTGCTCTCTTTCCCATGGTCAGACAGGAACCTCCCCCTGGGTAAGTGAATCCAATCTCCCCCCAGTACTTACCCAGGTACAGAGCTCTGATTCTCTGTACTACCTGCCCCTGGGGGAGAGAGACCCCCTACCTACCTGTTCCAGTTGGGGGGACACTCACCACAAACCAATCTTTATTTTTCCGGAAGGATCTGAGTAATTTCTATGCGCAGTACAAGTCCATAGAGCCGTACCTGAAGAAGAAGGACGAGTCGCAGGAGGGCAAGGAGCAGTACCTGCAGTCTATAGAGGACCGGGATAAGCTGGTGAGTGCTTTCACTGGGTATAAATACAGCACTGCAGCCTGGAGGGGCCACGATAGGTTAATATAGGAGAGAGAAGTCATTATGTTCCCAACCATTAACCCTTCTTTCCCTGTGTGCAGGACGGGCTATACGAGTGCATTCTGTGCGCCTGTTGCAGTACCAGCTGCCCCAGTTACTGGTGGAACGCAGATAAATATCTGGGCCCGGCCGTGCTAATGCAGGTAAGTGTCTCTCCGGCCCAGAAACCGCCATCTTGGTATGTTATGGGGAATAAAATACACCCCAATCTTTGTAATGAAGCTGGCTACATTGATTCAGTAGTGAGAAACAGCAGTGCAGAGAATGTAAACACCCAGACTTCCAGTGCAGATCCATGTTACAGCTGCCTAGGGCGCTGTAACCCCCCGCTGCATACAGTAAGGAGATTGCTGTTGGGTTTCAGGCCTATCGGTGGATGATCGACTCCAGAGACGACTACACGGAGGAGCGGCTGGCCAAACTGCAGGACCCCTTCTCCCTGTACCGCTGCCACACCATCATGAACTGCACGCGCACATGCCCCAAGGTAACTGGCATTGTGGGTAATCTGGTCGCATCACATGATAGGCTGCCCGGGGATGCTGGGAATTCTGCTGCAGAGTTGCTGATTTTATTGTTCCCTGTGTGTTTAAGGGGCTGAACCCGGGCAAAGCCATCGCCGAGATAAAGAAGATGATGGCGACGTACAAGGAGAGAGCGGCGTCGGTGTAGCACTGCTGCCTGGCGTGGCCCCCGCTGTGTGATTCTACGCACATCCGTCCTGGCAGCGGCGCCGCAGCTCCCCCAGCACTTTCTCTACTCCGCGTTGTGCCCGCCGGCTGCCAGCGAGGGAATGTGCCCCCTGTGATGTACATTAAATTGTTCATTCTGGTATTTACCCCTCCAAATGCCTCTCTCTCGCTCTTCCTGGGGGGCTGTTACTCTGTAGTCTGAACTGTGCAGTGGGGGCACCCAGGGGCAACTCCCAGGGGCAGAGAGGGAATGGAGAAATGGTTTATGGGGTTCAAGGCAAGATGTTATAGGGTGTGTGTATAGTAAGGCAAGATGTTATAGGGTGTGTGTATAGTAAGGCAAGATGTTATAGGGTGTGTCTATAGTAAGGCAAGAAGGTGTTGGGGAAAGGTCTGTAACTGTGGGATAGTGTGTATAGTAAGGCAAGATGTTATAGGGTGCGTGTATAGTAAGGCAAGAACATTCTGGGGAAATGGTCTGTAACTGGGATAGTGTGTATAGTAAGGCTAGATATTATGTGTGTATAGTAAGGCAAGAAGCTGCTGGGGAAATGGCCTGTAACTATGGGATGGTATGTATAGTGAGGCTAGAGGGTGTGTGTATAGTAAGGCTAGAGGCTAGAGGGTGTGTGTGTATAGTAAGGCTAGAGGGTGTGTGTGTATAGTAAGGCTAGAGGCTAGAGGGTGTGTGTGTATAGTAAGGCTAGAGGCTAGAGGGTGTGTGTGTATAGTAAGGCTAGAGGGTGTGTGTGTATAGTAAGGCTAGAGGCTAGAGGGTGTGTGTGTATAGTAAGGCTAGAGGCTAGAGGGTGTGTGTGTATAGTAAGGCTAGAGGCTATAGGGTGTGTGTATAGTAAGGCTAGAGGCTAGAGGGTGTGTGTATAGTAAGGCTAGAGGCTATAGGGTGTGTGTATAGTAAGGCTAGAGGGTGTGTGTATAGTAAGGCTATAGGGTGTGTGTATAGTAAGGCTAGAGGCTAGAGGGTGTGTGTATAGTAAGGCTAGAGGGTGTGTGTATAGTAAGGCTAGAGGGTGTGTGTATAGTAAGGCTAGAGGGTGTGTGTATAGTAAGGCTAGAGGGTGTGTGTATAGTAAGGCTAGAGGCTATAGGGTGTGTGTATAGTAAGGCTAGAGGCTAGAGGGTGTGTGTATAGTAAGGCTAGAGGGTGTGTGTATAGTAAGGCTAGAGGGTGTGTGTATAGTAAGGCTAGAGGCTAGAGGGTGTGTGTATAGTAAGGCTAGAGGCTAGAGGTGTGTGTATAGTAGGCTAGGTGTGTTATAGTAAGGCTAGAGGCTATAGGGTGTGTGTATAGTAAGGCTAGAGGCTAGAGGGTGTGTGTATAGTAAGGCTAGAGGGTGTGTGTGTATAGTAAGGCTAGAGGCTATAGGGTGTGTGTATAGTAAGGCTAGAGGCTAGAGGGTGTGTGTATAGTAAGGCTAGAGGGTGTGTGTATAGTAAGGCTAGAGGCTATAGGGTGTGTGTATAGTAAGGCTAGAGGCTAGAGGGTGTGTGTATAGTAAGGCTAGAGGGTGTGTGTATAGTAAGGCTAGAGGGTGTGTGTATAGTAAGGCTAGAGGGTGTGTGTGTATAGTAAGGCTAGAGGCTATAGGGTGTGTGTATAGTAAGGCTAGAGGCTAGAGGGTGTGTGTATAGTAAGGCTAGAGGGTGTGTGTATAGTAAGGCTAGAGGGTGTGTGTGTATAGTAAGGCTAGAGGCTAGAGGGTGTGTGTATAGTAAGGCTAGAGGCTAGAGGGTGTGTGTATAGTAAGGCTAGAGGCTATAGGGTGTGTGTATAGTAAGGCTAGAGGCTAGAGGGTGTGTGTATAGTAAGGCTAGAGGCTATAGGGTGTGTGTATAGTAAGGCTAGAGGGTGTGTGTATAGTAAGGCTATAGGGTGTGTGTATAGTAAGGCTAGAGGCTAGAGGGTGTGTGTATAGTAAGGCTAGAGGGTGTGTGTATAGTAAGGCTAGAGGGTGTGTGTATAGTAAGGCTAGAGGGTGTGTGTATAGTAAGGCTAGAGGGTGTGTGTGTATAGTAAGGCTAGAGGCTAGAGGGTGTGTGTATAGTAAGGCTAGAGGCTAGAGGGTGTGTGTATAGTAAGGCTAGAGGCTAGAGGGTGTGTGTATAGTAAGGCTAGAGGGTGTGTGTATAGTAAGGCTAGAGGGTGTGTGTATAGTAAGGCTAGAGGGTGTGTGTGTATAGTAAGGCTAGAGGCTATAGGGTGTGTGTATAGTAAGGCTAGAGGCTAGAGGGTGTGTGTATAGTAAGGCTAGAGGGTGTGTGTGTATAGTAAGGCTAGAGGCTATAGGGTGTGTGTATAGTAAGGCTAGAGGCTAGAGGGTGTGTGTATAGTAAGGCTAGAGGGTGTGTGTATAGTAAGGCTAGAGGGTGTGTGTGTATAGTAAGGCTAGAGGCTATAGGGTGTGTGTATAGTAAGGCTAGAGGCTAGAGGGTGTGTGTATAGTAAGGCTAGAGGGTGTGTGTATAGTAAGGCTAGAGGCTATAGGGTGTGTGTATAGTAAGGCTAGAGGGTGTGTGTATAGTAAGGCTAGAGGGTGTGTGTGTATAGTAAGGCTAGAGGCTATAGGGTGTGTGTATAGTAAGGCTATAGGGTGTGTGTATAGTAAGGCTAGAGGCTATAGGGTGTGTGTATAGTAAGGCTATAGGGTGTGTGTATAGTAAGGCTAGAGGCTATAGGGTGTGTGTATAGTAAGGCTATAGGGTGTGTGTATAGTAAGGCTAGAGGCTATAGGGTGTGTGTATAGTAAGGCTAGAGGCTAGAGGGTGTGTGTATAGTAAGGCTAGAGGCTATAGGGTGTGTGTATAGTAAGGCTAGAGGCTAGAGGGTGTGTGTATAGTAAGGCTAGAGGCTAGAGGGTGTGTGTATAGTGAGGCTAGAGGGTGTGTGTATAGTAGTGTGACATTGAGCTGGGAGTGTATCTGTGGGATAACGTGAGTCAGTCACAGAGACTCCCAGTACCCTTAGGGTATCAGAATGAAGTGCCCGTAGGCTGCAGGGAGTCGGGCAGGGCTGGGACACACGGGGTTACACGTCTGAGCCAGGTGCTGAGCATTTGCACTTCCTGTGCGACCTGCTCGGCTGCTTGTGCCCCTTTCCTGCTGATGGAATCTCCTTCCAGCTGATAAGGAAGTGCCTGGAGTCAGAGATTCCTTCTGCCCCTCCCACTCGCCTACCAAGGCATTCTCCTTACTGTATGTCAGACTGTGCCTGGGGATAATGGGGAGATAGCTGTAATAATGAACAGGGCCCCTGTGATGGATCTGGGCCAATGAATGAAATGGGCGGAGCCTGTTTATTTTCCCATGATCCAATATCTGCCCCCATGTCGCTGGCACAGGGCCTGGCAGTGCCAGGGTGCAGAACACTCGGGCCCCAGGAGTGGCACTTACACTCACAGAGCAAACACTCCAGGCTGGAGTAGGGCCGGGCCCTGTGTCAGTAAATATCCTTACACTGCACTTGGGCTGAAGGGCCCCATCCCTGCCCCTCCTGCCCCCACCCACAGTTATAATGGGGGCCTCTCTGTGCTGCCTATGGGTGGGGCAGGAAGGAGCCCTGCCCCAGGTCTAAATAATAATAAAGGACAGTGCCTTCACCCTCTGAGAATGGAAGCTCTGTGGGCGGGGCCTCTCCTGCTACATCCAGCCAATGTAAGAAGGGGGGGCCCTCCGGCTGTTTACTGGAGAGTGAGAGAGACAAGAAAGCAACAAAACCACTGATCGTTACAAATCTGCCCCTGTCAGGTGTGAGAGGAAGTGGGGGGAGGGGTATTTATTAAAAGAAATGGGCGCCGCCCCTCAGGGCAGGGTCTGTACCTTCTGCAAAGCCGAGAGGCAGAGAAAGGGTTAATGGCTGCCCTTTGCCCTGGGCCCTGGTTGTACAAAGGTTCAACTCCCGGCACAGATACCGAACTGGATCATCGTTATTGGCACAGACATGCTCTGTAATCACCTGAGCCGCTGAGGCTGCTGGGAAACAGAGGCGGGGGTTTGTTTACTCTGAGGTTAACCAGCTACTGGGAGAGCGCTGGGCCTTCCCTAGGGAGGGACTACAACTCCCAGCATCCTTCAGAATCCATGAATCCAAACACACGTCCCCTGAATACATCCAGTTGTTTAGTACTACAACTCCCAGCAGCCCCTGAAAGAAAGATACAGAGCTGTGGAGGGTGTTAGTGGGACAACTATTCTACCTAAATACCCACCCTCCTATTAGCACAGGGCCACCATGGGGCCCAATTATCAGCCTATTGGCCCCCCATATAAAAAAAAGCCCCTTGCATGCCCTGGCCACTCCCCATTATCTGCCCTGGCCACTCCCCATTATGCCAAACACTACCCATAATCCTCCCTTTCATACAGACCCCTTAATCTTGGGGCCCCTTATGATGGGGGGCCCTGTGTAGGCACCAATGGGGCCCAGATATTGGTCCATTAATAATGAGTTTTCTGGGAGCCCCTGGGGTATAGGATTTCAGACTGGGGGGGACCCCTGGGGTATAGGATTTCAGACTGGGGGGGACCCCTGGGGTATAGGATTTCAGACTGGGGGGGACCCCTGGGGTATAGGATTTCAGACTGGGGGGGACCCCTGGGGTATAGGATTTCAGACTGGGGGGGACCCCTGGGGTATAGGATTTCAGACTGGGGGGGACCCCTGGAGTATAGGATTTCAGACTGGGGGGGACCCCTGGGGTATACGATTTTAGACTGGGGGGACCCCCAAATACTAGCCCTAGGGAAGTGTAATGAAGGGGCCCCGGATCTTTGTAGCAGTGGCTCCGGGTTCCTCTGGGCTGCTCCATTAGAGTGTCAGCTCTGCGGCTCATGAGAGGGTCACCAGATCACTTGAAAATTCATCCAGTGCCAGGATCTTCCCAGTGAATAGAATGTGAGCTCTGCAACCAAGGACAACTGGGGGGGGCTGGAGTTAAATTCCTCTATCAGGCACTTCCCTGTGAATAGAATGTAAGCTCTGCGACCAAGGAGAACTGGGAAGGATGCAGTTAAGTCCCTCTGATATCAGGCACTTCCCTGTGAATAGAGTGTAAGCTCTGCAACCAAGGACACCTGGGAAGGATGCAGTTAAGTCCCTCTGATATCAGGCACTTCCCTGTGAATAGAGTGTAAGCTCTGTGACCAAGGAGAACTGGGAAGGATGCAGTTAAGTCCCTCTGATATCAGACACTTCTCTGAGAATAGAATGTGAGCTCTATGGCCAAGGACAACTGGGGGGGGGGCTGGAGTTAAATTCCTCTATCAGGCACTTCCCTCTGAATAGAATGTAAGCTCTGCGACCAAGGACACCTGGGAAGGATGGAGTTAAATTCCTCTGATATCAGGCACTTCCCTGTGAATAGAGTGTAAGCTCTGCAACCAAGGACACCTGGGAAGGATGGAGTTAAATCCCTCTGACACCAGACGCTTCCCTGTGAATAGAGTGTAAGCTCTGCGGGCAGAAATTACAGGAACCAATTTGAGTCACAACTTGTAACGGTTGTAGAGATAAAACTCCCATGATGCCCCGGGGGGGGGGGGGTTGTTTATCCCTTACTGTACGTTAAATCACACACATATCTTTCCCCTATCGGCCTATGGCAGCCCCGCGTCCTCATTTAACTTTCGCCCCGCCCACCCAGCGCTCTGAGCCCGCCCACCCGGGGGAGGAACTACAACTACCAGCATGCGTTGCGCGCTCCTCAGCCTCCCCAGCCGGTGATGGGAACCGCTCTGCCCCGGGACCGGGATGGAAACAGGTACTGACCGGGGTACTTGGGGTGGCGGGGGCAATAGCAGTGCTGCGGGGGCAATAGGAGCATTGTGGGGTACAGAAGTGACAGCTGGACTGGCTACAGGGGCAAAGAGCAGAGACAGTGTGGGGCACAGGGGGGCAGAGAGGGTGAGGGCAGTTGTGGGGCACAGAGGGGCAGCAGGGCTGGCAGAGAGGGTGAGGGCAGTTGTGGGGCACAGGGGGGCAGAGAGGGTGAGGGCAGTTGTGGGGCACAGGGGGGCAGAGAGGGTGAGGGCAGTAAGGGCAGTTGTGGGGCTGGCAGAGAGGGTAAGGGCAGTTGTGGGGCTGGCAGAGAGGGTGAGGGCAGTTGTGGGGCACAGGGGGGCAGAGAGGGTGAGGGCAGTAAGGGCAGTTGTGGGGCTGGCAGAGAGGGTGAGGGCAGTAAGGGCAGTTGTGGGGCTGTAGGGCTGATGGGGGGCAGAAAAGGGGTTGGTATGAGAGTGGCAGTGAGGGGTAAAGGGAAGGGAGAGGGTGAATAAGGGGCAGTAGGACTGGCACTGGGGGGTTACATGCTGGGTTGTGTATTCCCTTTCTGGGTATTGTATGTACAGTGTGTGTGTGTTATATACAGTGTATACTGTGTGGTACAATATATACAGTTCAGTTACATACAGTGTATATAATTGTTACATACAGTATATATAATTGTTACATACAGTATATATAATTGTTACATACAGTATATATAATTGTTACATACAGTGTATATAATTGTTACATACAGTATATATAATTGTTACATACAGTATATATAATTGTTACATACAGTATATATAATTGTTACATACAGTGTATATAATTGTTACATACAGTGTATATAATTGTTACATACAGTGTATATAATTGTTACATACAGTATATATAATTGTTACATACAGTGTATATAATTGTTACATACAGTATATATAATTGTTACATACAGTATATATAATTGTTACATACAGTGTATATAATTGTTACATACAGTATATATAATTGTTACATACAGTATATATAATTGTTACATACAGTGTATATAATTGTTACATACAGTATATACAGGATAGGGATGTACGGTGCGTGGGAAGCTGGTACTGTTACATGGGGGGTATAAGGCTGGGTGGGTGCGGGTAGTACTGGGGGGCACAGCTGTGCCAGGGTCACTAGCCTGTGGGTTAATCCCATAGTGACTGTATGAGGATTTGGGGGGTTACAGTGGGGGGTTCCCTGCCGGGTAGGTACCTGCTCATCGTGTGGTTGGGTATGTAGTTGGGAGCCGCTCGCCCTGCTGATGGGGTGGGTGGGGGGTGGGTGCCTGAAACCCCCAGGGAAGAGGCAGAACTTATGCCCAGAGTGTGTGGCGCTGCCCAGTCCTGTTACCCCAGAGCCTAAAGGGCAAGTTAAACAGTCTGTTCACTGAATGGGAATGTAAATCAGTTTTTGCCCATTTACCCCTGTTCCAGGGCAGGAAGGTGCTGAGCAGTTATTGGCTGCTGGGAGTTAATGGGTCTCAGTGTTTGTTCTGATCCGGTTTGAGGCTGAGTTCTTTGTGACCCGCGAGGCACAGGGTGAGACATGTGATTGGCGGCTGATTCTCACGCTGCTCCTCGTTGTTTGTGCCCCAAAAAGAGGAAGCAGCGCCTTACATCACCCTGGGAACCCCACAACTACAACTCCCAGCATGCCCTGGGAACCCCACAACTACAACTCCCAGCATGCCCTGGGAACCCCACAACTACAACTCCCAGCATGCCCTGGGAACCCCACAACTACAACTCCCAGCATGCCCTGGGAACCCCACAACTACAACTCCCAGCATGCCCTGGTAACCCCACAACTACAACTCCCAGCATGCCCTGGGAACCCCCACAACTACAACTCCCAGCACGCCCTGGGAACCCCACAACTACAACTCCCAGCATGCCCTGGGAACCCCACAACTACAACTCCCAGCATGCCCTGGTAACCCCACAACTACAACTCCCAGCATGCCCTGGGAACCCCCACAACTACAACTCCCAGCATGCCTTGGGAACCCCACAACTACAACTCCCAGCATGCCCTGGGAACCCCCACAACTACAACTCCCAGCATGCCCTGGGAACCCCACAACTACAACTCCCAGCATGCCTTGGAAACCCCACAACTACAACTCCCAGCATGCCTTGGGAACCCCCACAACTACAACTCCCAGCATGCCTTGGGAACCCCACAACTACAACTCCCAGCATGCCCTGGGAACCCCCACAACTACAACTCCCAGCATGCCTTGGGAACCCCAGAACTACAACTCCCAGCATGCCCTGGGAACCCCACAACTACAACTCCCAGCATGCCCTGGGAACCCCCACAACTACAACTCCCAGCATGCCCTGGGAACCCCACAACTACAACTCCCAGCATGCCCTGGGAACCCCCACAACTACAACTCCCAGCATGCCTTGGGAACCCCAGAACTACAACTCCCAGCATGCCCTGGGAACCCCACAACTACAACTCTCAGCATGCCCTGGGAACCCCACAACTACAACTCCCAGCATGCCCTGGGAACCCCACAACTACAACTCCCAGCATGCCCTGGGAACCCCACAACTACAACTCCCAGCATGCCTTGGGAACCCCACAACTACAACTCCCAGCATGCCTTGGGAACCCCAGAACTACAACTCCCAGCATGCCATGGGAACCCCAGAACTACAACTCCCAGCATGCCCTGGGAACCCCACAACTACAACTCCCAGCATGCCTTGGGAACCCCACAACTACAACTCCCAGCATGCCTTGGGAACCCCACAACTACAACTCCCAGCATGCCCTGGGAACCCCACAACTACAACACCCAGCATGCCCTGGGGACCCCACAACTACAACTCAGAGCAACCCTGGGAACCCCCACAACTACAACTCCCAGCATGCCCTGGGAACCCCACAACTACAACTCCCAGCATGCCCTGGGAACCCCACAACTACAACTCCCAGCATGCCCTGGGAACCCCACAACTACAACTCCCAGCATGCCCTGGGAACCCCACAACTACAACCCCCAGCATGCCTTGCATCACTCCCAGCAGGCAACCCTGGGAACTCCATAAATACAACTCCCAGCAACCCTGGGAACCCCAGAACTACAACTCCCAGTACCTTGTATCACCCTCAGCAGGCAACCTTCGGAACCCCAGAACTACAACTCCCAGCATGCCCTGCCAGCTCCGCTGCTGCACTTACATCAAACGTATGGAGCAGTACCAGTAGTACATGGGGCCCCACCAGAGAATGAAGTCCATTGGCTCCCTGTATTGCTTAACCCTTTTATATCCACTGTCCTCTCCGCCTCTCATCCCATATGATTATTCCTTTAATCCCAACAGCCTTTGATCCCAGTGGGATCTGAGATAATGGGAGTGAATACGGAGTGAGCGGGGGGGGGGGGGGGCTTTGATCACAAGTGGGAATTGTGTTAGTGAGGGGTTCTGAGTGCGTCCCGAATGGGTCAGCGCTGAATGCAGAGCCCTGATCCCCCGGCGCCAGGTGGTCTATGGAGTGAAGCCTCTCTGTTTCTAAATGGTAATTGTAATAATGATTGTACCCCCTTCTGCCCACGCACAGAGGCCCTGTGATTATATGGATCCCTTGTGCCAGCCCCACGTGTAGCCTGGCATCAGGACTGCCTTGGCAACATTAATCAGCCATTTTGAGGGCAGTGCCAGTGCCACGGGTATAATGACCCCTGCTAGGGGGCAGTGCCAGTGCCGCGGGTATAATGACCCCTGCTAGGGGGCAGTGCCAGTGCCGCGGGTATAATGACCCCTGCTAGGGGGCAGTGCCAGTGCCACGGGTATAATGACCCCTGCTAGGGGGCAGTGCCAGTGCCGCGGGTATAATGACCCCTGCTAGGGGCAGTGCCAGTGCCGCGGGTATAATGACCCCTGCTAGGGGGCAGTGCCAGTGCCGCGGGTATAATGACCCCTGCTAGGGGGCAGTGCCAGTGCCGCGGGTATAATGACCCCTGCTAGGGGGCAGTGCCAGTGCCGCGGGTATAATGACCCCTGCTAGGGGGCAGTGCCAGTGCCGCGGGTATAATGACCCCTGCTAGGGGGCAGTGCCAGTGCCGCGGGTATAATGACCCCTGCTAGGGGGCAGTGTCAGTGCCGCGGGTATAATGACCCCTGCTAGGGGGCAGTGCCAGTGCCGCGGGTATAATGACCCCTGCTAGGGGGCAGTGCCAGTGCCGCGGGTATAATGACCCCTGCTAGGGGGCAGTGCCAGTGCCGCGGGTATAATGACCCTGCTAGGGGGCAGTGCAGTGCCGCGGGTATAATGACCCTGCTAGGGGCAGTGCCAGTGCCGCGGGTATAATGACCCCTGCTAGGGGGCAGTGCCAGTGCCGCGGGTATAATGACCCCTGCTAGGGGGCAGTGCCAGTGCCGCGGGTATAATGACCCCTGCTAGGGGGCAGTGCCAGTGCCGCGGGTATAATGACCCCTGCTAGGGGGCAGTGTCAGTGCCGCGGGTATAATGACCCCTGCTAGGGGGCAGTGCCAGTGCCGCGGGTATAATGACCCCTGCTAGGGCGCAGTGCCAGTGCCGCGGGTATAATGACCCCTGCTAGGGCGCAGTGCCAGTGCCGCGGGTATAATGACCCCTGCTAGGGCGCAGTGCCAGTGCCGCGGGTATAATGACCCCTGCTAGGGGGCAGTGCCAGTGCCGCGGGTATAATGACCCCTGCTAGTTGTGCCACGTGGGAACGGAAACGTTTATTGAAACCGCAATTGTGACAAAATAAAGGGCAAGTTGACGCTGACATTATATCACAGGGGGAACAGATGTCACTGGTCTAAGAATTTGCATTGGGTCTTTGGGGTTTTTTTTCTGTAGCCTCTCAAGCAGTTACTCAGTTGCTAAGACTCTGCTTCCCCAGCAACCAGAATAACAGACAGGACAGAGAGACACCGTTATTGTGACAGTTTTGGCTGACTTTCCCTTTACTCAGCGTTATTGCAGATTGTTTGTTTAAGGAATTGTTTCCCTGTGATGTTCTGAACATTGTGTGGCCATTGGCATCAGCCTGGCACTGCCACTCAGCAAATAAATAATAATAATAATATATCAGTATCATGCCAGGGTGTGGTTAAACCATTCCTGGGAGCCAGCAGGTTATGGGGTTCCCTACCCAGAGAGGGGGAATGAGTGATACATTGGGGGTGGGGAGGAAAGGGGATCTCACCATCAGCATAGGAAGGGGTTCCTTACTGTAAGGGCAGTCAGGTTATGGGATTCCCTACCAAGAGAGGGGGAATGAGTGATACATTGGGGGTGGGGAGGAAAGGGGATCTCACCATCAGCATAGGAAGGGGTTCCTTACTGTAAGGGCAGTCAGGTTATGGGGTTCCCTACCCAGAGAGGGGGAATGAGTGATACATTGGGGGTGGGGAGGAAAGGGGATCTCACCATCAGCATAGGAAGGGGTTCCTTACTGTAAGGGCAGTCAGGTTATGGGGTTCCCTACCCAGAGAGGGGGAATGAGTGATACATTGGGGGTGGGGAGGAAAGGGGATCTCACCATCAGCATAGGAAGGGGTTCCTTACTGTAAGGGCAGTCAGGTTATGGGGTTCCCTACCCAGAGAGGGGGAATGAGTGATACATTGGGGGTGGGGAGGAAAGGGGATCTCACCATCAGCATAGGAAGGGGTTCCTTACTGTAAGGGCAGTCAGGTTATGGGGTTCCCTACCCAGAGAGGGGGAATGAGTGATACATTGTGGGTGGGGAGGAAAGGGGATCTCACCATCAGCATAGGAAGGGGTTCCTTACTGTAAGGGCAGTCAGGTTATGGGGTTCCCTACCCAGAGAGGGGGAATGAGTGATACATTGTGGGTGGGGAGGAAAGGGGATCTCACCATCAGCATAGGAAGGGGTTCCTTACTGTAAGGGCAGTCAGGTTATGGGGTTCCCTACCCAGAGAGGGGGAATGAGTGATACATTGGGGGGAGGGGAAAATGGAAACTGACAGGTTTCCCTAAGAATATTTGCCCTTTTACAACTTCCCTGTATCAGATGGAATCTGGGATTTGAGTTTTGTGCCTGAAGGCGACACAGAAAGAACAAGTTAAACGAATCTGAATCATGTGACTCCCTGGCAGAACCACTGTGTGTGTTTCTCTGTCTGATTCTCTGTACTTCCTGCTCCTGGGCTGCTCTCTTTCCCATGGTCAGGCAGGAACCTCCCCCTGGGTAAGTGAATCCAATCTCCCCCCAGTACTTACCCAGGTACAGAGCTCTGATTCTCTGTACTTCCTGCCCCTGGGCTGCTCTCTTTCCCATGGTCAGACAGGAACCTCCCCCTGGGTAAGTGAATCCAATCACCCCCAGTACTTACCCAGGTACAGAGCTCTGATTCTCTGTACTTCCTGCTCCTGGGCTGCTCTCTTTCCCATGGTCAGGCAGGAACCTCCCCCCGCGTAAGTGAATCCAATCTCCCCCCAGTACTTACCCAGGTACAGAGCTCTGATTCTCTGTACTTCCTGCTCCTGGGCTGCTCTCTTTCCCACTGTCATTTTAAGTTGAATTTCCCCTTTATCTCTGTGGAATCCCAAGCTGACTCACTAAACATAATGCTTTGCAGGGTGCAGTCAGTACCTGTTGGTGCCAGGAGGGGGCAGTACAGAAATACACAATCAGTGGCAGTGCAGGGGTCCCAGATAAAGCGAAACTGATTTGCTGCAGGGAGTCACTTATGGCATCAGCCTGTGGGGCTTTTCTTCACTTGGGAGATCAGGGCCCATTCTGACTGCCTGGTATTTGTAGCTCATTGCTCTGGGGATGTCACACCTGAGTTTTGGGAGTAAAGTCACTTAGTTACTGGTTATACTCACAGTTACTGACTGAGTGAGTGAGTGAATGGGCCCGGGAAGCAGGGAGTTATGATTCCAAGGCACGCAGGGTTAACAGGGAGTTGTGGGCGGAGCCATAATACTGATATTTACTTTACTGATATAAATCTCCTGGCGCCTCCTGAAATAACAGAACAATAATCAGATGTGGATTTACTCGTTACACTCGTTAGTGGGAAGTTCATGTGAATTCACTTCTTCCTCATTCTCACTTTATAGTTATGTGTAACTGTCACTGTGTCTGTCCCTTTCCCTTCCCTGCACTGCTGGTTCTGACTCCTGATACAACTCCCCAATACCCATTCATTCCTCATTCTCACTGGGTTTATAGTTATGTGTAACTGTCACTGTGTCCCTTTCCCTTCCCTGCACTGCTGGTTCTGACTCCTGATACAACTCCCCAATACCCATTCATTCCTCATTCTCACTGGGTTTATAGTTATGTGTAACTGTCACTGTGTCTGTCCCTTTCCCTTCCCTGCACTGCTGGTTCTGACTCCTGATACAACTCCCCAATACCCATTCATTCCTCATTCTCACTGGGTTTATAGTTATGTGTAACTGTCACTGTGTCCCTTTCCCTTCCCTGCACTGCTGGTTCTGACTCCTGATACAACTCCCCAATACCCATTCATTCCTCATTCTCACTGGGTTTATAGTTATGTGTAACTGTCACTGTGTCTGTCCCTTTCCCTTCCCTGCACTGCTGGTTCTGACTCCTGATACAACTCCCCAATACCCATTCATTCCTCATTCTCACTGGGTTTATAGTTATGTGTAACTGTCACTGTGTCTGTCCCTTTCCCTTCCCTGCACTGCTGGTTCTGACTCCTGATACAACTCCCCAATACCCATTCATTCCTCATTCTCACTGGGTTTATAGTTATGTGTAACTGTCACTGTGTCCCTTTCCCTTCCCTGCACTGCTGGTTCTGACTCCTGATACAACTCCCCAATACCCATTCATTCCTCATTCTCACTGGGTTTATAGTTATGTGTAACTGTCACTGTGTCTGTCCCTTTCCCTTCCCTGCACTGCTGGTTCTGACTCCTGATACAACTCCCCAATACCCATTCATTCCTCATTCTCACTGGGTTTATAGTTATGTGTAACTGTCACTGTGTCCCTTTCCCTTCCCTGCACTGCTGGTTCTGACTCCTGATACAACTCCCCAATACCCATTCATTCCTCATTCTCACTGGGTTTATAGTTATGTGTAACTGTCACTGTGTCTGTCCCTTTCCCTTCCCTGCACTGCTGGTTCTGACTCCTGATACAACTCCCCAATACCCATTCATTCCTCATTCTCACTGGGTTTATAGTTATGTGTAACTGTCACTGTGTCTGTCCCTTTCCCTTCCCTGCACTGCTGGTTCTGACTCCTGATACAACTCCCCAATACCCATTCATTCCTCATTCTCACTGGGTTTATAGTTATGTGTAACTGTCACTGTGTCCCTTTCCCTTCCCTGCACTGCTGGTTCTGACTCCTGATACAACTCCCCAATACCCATTCATTCCTCATTCTCACTGGGTTTATAGTTATGTGTAACTGTCACTGTGTCTGTCCCTTTCCCTTCCCTGCACTGCTGGTTCTGACTCCTGATACAACTCCCCAATACCCATTCATCCCTCATTCTCACTGGGTTTATAGTTATGTGTAACTGTCACTGTGTCTGTCCCTTTCCCTTCCCTGCACTGCTGGTTCTGACTCCTGATACAACTCCCCAATACCCATTCATTCCTCATTCTCACTGGGTTTATAGTTATGTGTAACTGTCACTGTGTCTGTCCCTTTCCCTTTCCTGCACTGCTGGTTCTGACTCCTGATACAACTCCCCAATATCCATTCATTCCTCATTCTCACTGGGTTTATAGTTATGTGTAACTGTCACTGTGTCTGTCCCTTTCCCTTCCCTGCACTGCTGGTTCTGACTCCTGATACAACTCCCCAATATCCATTCATCCCTCATTCTCACTGGGTTTATAGTTATGTGTAACTGTCACTGTGCCTGTCCCTTTCCCTTCCCTGCACTGCTGGTTCTGACTCCTGATACAACTCCCCAATACCCATTCATTCCTCATTCTCACTGGGTTTATAGTTATGTGTAACTGTCACTGTGTCTGTCCCTTTCCCTTCCCTGCACTGCTGGTTCTGACTCCTGATACAACTCCCCAATATCCATTCATTCCTCATTCTCACTGGGTTTATAGTTATGTGTAACTGTCACTGTGTCTGTCCCTTTCCCTTCCCTGCACTGCTGGTTCTGACTCCTGATACAACTCCCCAATATCCATTCATTCCTCATTCTCACTGGGTTTATAGTTATGTGTAACTGTCACTGTGTCTGTCCCTTTCCCTTCCCTGCACTGCTGGTTCTGACTCCTGATACAACTCCCCAATATCCATTCATCCCTCATTCTCACTGGGTTTATAGTTCTGTGTAACATTTAATGCCCCATGTGGAATTCGCAGTGCAGTTTTGGGCCCTGTTGTTTAAATGGAATATTAAAGGGAAACTAAACCCTGCTGCACAGCGCGGCTCAACCAAACGTTACTCAGCTGTTGCCGGACTACAAATCCCAGAATAATGTAACATATAATGCAGGGTGAGGCATGCTGGGAGCTGTAGACCTCGATAATGAACAGCTTTCAGTATAATTTAAAGGGGAACTCTGCCCAAACAAATCTCTCTTCCAGGCAAAAACCTGTTTTTGGGTGAAGTTGCCCTTTAAGCACTGCTAATCCCATAAAGTGACCCAGTGGCCCTTCTGCCCCCCATGGAGCACAGACCTGTTTGGGGAAGGTGTAGGATCCCAGTGTTGGGAGTCGGAACAGAACTTGTTCTGCAGGATTAATGGAAAAACCTGTTGCTGGGAGCCGGCCCCGCCCCCTGGCTGCCGGGGAGGGATTGGGCCAATTCCGGGTGAGAAGTTGTACCTGGCCGCACACCTGTTACGCAGAAGGGGGAACCAGCAGTGCGGAACTGGGCCAGCGCCGGGATGAGAGCCTAGCCAGGGGGAACAGCTGATTGGACAGAAGGTGAGGGGGTGATGGCAAATCTGCCCCTTTATTCATACAATTTGCCCTTTCTGGTGTCTGGGAGTTTTCAGGCATCTGCCCCATCAGGGGGTATTTGTATTCAGGGTTTGCCCCCTGTATTATACAAATGATGAAATCGTCCTGCCATTTGGGCTGCTTAGAAGGCAGTGTAGGCTGCAGCGGGTATTTGTGTAGGGTTGCCCCCCCGGCTGTGGCTTTTCATTCCAGCTCCTACAATGCTGCTGGGATTCCAGGGGGGGGGGATTCTGAGAGTTGTAGTTAAACTGTGTCTCAGGGAGGACAGTTACAACCCCAGGCTGCTTAGAAGGCAATGTAGGCTGCAGCGGGTATTTGTGTAGGAGGTTAACCCTGATTCTATCAGTCGTACCCGCAGGCCAGGTATGTGATCGAGAGTAGTCTAACATGGCATTGCCCCCCGGCTGTGGCTTTTCATTCCACAATGAAAACAATGCAAAGGTTACTGCTGGGATTCCAGGGGGGATTCTGGGAGTTGTAGTTCAACTGTTTCTCAGGGGGGCAGTTACAAGCCCTGAGTATGTGAAGCAGTATCTGCGTTCCTATGTCCAACCAGTCAGTTCATCTGATTCTACCCCGAGGGATCCACCCCCCTCCCCCCAGGAAAGTGATTGTGGGGTAAATAAAGGGAATCGAAGTGGAAACGTCTTGGATCAACAAGAGTTCAGCCGCAGAGTCAGACACATACAAATAACGTTCTGGGGCATTATGGGTAACAGTAGCCATTGGACTCACTGACCCAACAGTACCACGTGCAGTACCGGGCGCCGGCTGTAGGGGGCACAGAGCATTCCCCATAAGGTCCATACAGAATGGCTGAACCCCTGTGGGATGATTTGGAACCCCCAGCTGTGAGCCTGACCCCCCCAGCTGTGAGCCTGACCCCCCAATTGTGAGCCTGACCCCCCAACTGTGAGCCTGACCCCCCAACTGTGAGCCTGACCCCCCAACTGTGAGCCTGACCCCCAACTGTGAGCCTGACCCCCCAGCTGTGAGCCTGACCCCAACTGTGAGCCTGACCCCCCAACTATGAGCCTGACCCCCCCAACTGTGAGCCTGACCCCCCAACTGTGAGCCTGACCCCCCAACTGTGAGCCTGACCCCCCAACTGTGAGCCTGACCCCCCCAACTGTTAGCCTGACCCCCCCAACTGTGAGCCTGACCCCCCCAACTGTGAGCCTGACCCCCCCAACTGTGAGCCTGACCCCCCAACCGTGAGCCTGACCCCCCAACCGTGAGCCTGCCCCCCCAACCGTGAGCCTGACCCCCCCAACCGTGAGCCTGACCCCCCAACCGTGAGCCTGACCCCCAACTGTGAGCCTGACCCCCCCAACTGTGAGCCTGACCCCCCCAACTGTGAGCCTGACCCCCCCAACTGTGAGCCTGACCCCCCAACTGTGAGCCTGACCCCCCAACTGTGAGCCTGACCCCCCAAGCTGTGAGCCTGACCCCCCAACTGTGAGCCTGACCCCCCAACTGTGAGCCTGACCCCCCCCAACTGTGAGCCTGACCCCCCCAACTGTGAGCCTGACCCCCCCCAACTGTGAGGCCTGACCCCCCAACGTGAGCCTGACCCCCACTGTGAGCCTGACCCCCCAACTGTGAGCCTGACCCCACAACTGGTGAGCCTGACCCCCCCAACTGTGAGCCTGAACCCCCCAACTGTGAGCCTGCACCCCCCAACTGTGAGCCTGACCCCCCAACTGTGAGCCTGACCCCCCCAACTGTGAGCCTGACCCCCCAACTGTGAGCCTGACCCCCCCAACTGTGAGCCTGACCCCCCCAACTGGTGAGCCTGACCCCCCAACTGTGAGCCTGACCCCCCAACTGTGAGCCTGACCCCCCAACTGTGAGCCTGACCCCCCAACTGTGAGCCTGACCCCCCAACATCAGTGCCCACCCTCGTGGCTGAATGGAATCATGGGAATGTTACTGGCCAAGGGCAATAATTGACACGTTGGCAGCAGAAGTCATGGAGCCTGGGGGCCGTGGCCCCTGATAATGGCAGAATAGGGCCCCAATGTAACAATGGGCTCCTCCCCGGCCCACGTCCTGCATGGCTAATTAGAGATTAACTCACATTTAACTGCTAGTTGGTTACTAGGTTTTAATTTCCTTAGCAACCAGCAGTTCTGGAGTCAGGAAAACATGGGAAAAGAATAAAAATGACGTCAGTAGCAAAATAAAAAGATAATAATTCAAATACAAATAGAGAAAGTGAAGGGGAATTCAGCTCAGGGCAGGCCCATTCCTATGTAGTTACACGGGTTAACTTCCCCTTGAAATCTCTTTAGTAGCATCTCTGGGTAACTGTATAGCTACTGTGTCACCTTCTTATCTGAGGGAGGTGCCATTAACCCCTTCCCTTCTGTATAAGCACGGAGGTGCCATTAACCCCTTCCCTTCTGTATAAGCAGGGAGGTGCCATTAACCCCTTCCCTTCTGTATAAGCAGGGAGGTGCCATTAACCCCTTCCCTTCTGTATAAGCAGGGAGGTGCCATTAACCCCTTCCCTTCTGTATAAGCAGGGAGGTGCCATTAACCCCTTCCCTTCTGTATAAGCACGGAGGTGCCATTAACCCCTTCCCTTCTGTATAAGCAGGGAGGTGCCATTAACCCCTTCCCTTCTGTATAAGCACGGAGGTGCCATTAACCCCTTCCCTTCTGTATAAGCACCGAGGTGTCATTAACCCCTTCCCTTCTGTATAAGCACGGAGGTGCCATTAACCCCTTCCCTTCTGTATAAGCATGGAGGTGCCATTAACCCCTTCCCTTCTGTATAAGCACCGAGGTGCCATTAACCCCTTCCCTTCTGTATAAGCACCGAGGTGCCATTAACCCCTTCCCTTCTGTATAAGCACGGAGGTGCCATTAACCCCTTCCCTTCTGTATAAGCACGGAGGTGCCATTAACCCCTTCCCTTCTGTATAAGCACCGAGGTGCCAATAATCTGTTCCCTTTTGTATAAACAGGGAGGTACCTTTAACCCCTTCTCCTCTGTATAAGTAAGAAAATGCTTTTAACTCCTTCCCTTTTATATAAGATCACTGGGGCAGGGGCTGATGGGAATGGGATAAGTACCTTAGATTGTAAGCTCACTGGGGCAGGGACTGATGGGAATGCGATAGGGACCATAGATTGTAAGCTCACTGGGGCAGGGGCTGATGGGAATGGGATAAGTACCTTAGATTGTAAGCTCACTGGGGCAGGGACTGATGGGAATGCGATAGGGACCATAGATTGTAAGCTCACTGGGGCAGGGACTGATGGGAATGGGATAGGGACCTTAGATTGTAAGCTCACTGGGGCAGGGGCTGATGGGAATGGGATAGGGACCTTAGATTGTAAGCTCACTGGGGCAGGGGCTGATGGGAATGGGATAGGGACCTTAGATTGTAAGCTCACGGGGGCAGGGACTGATGGGAATGGGATAGGGACCTTAGATTGTAAGCTCACTGGGGCAGGGACTGATGGGAATGGGATAGGGACCTTAGATTGTAAGCTCACTGGGGCAGGGACTGATGGGAATGTGATAGGGACCTTAGATTGTAAGCTCACTGGGGCAGGGGCTGATGGGAATGTGATAGGGACCTTAGATTGTAAGCTCACTGGGGCAGGGACTGATGGGAATGGGATAAGTACCTTAGATTGTAAGCTCACTGGGGCAGGGACTGATGGGAATGGGATAGGGACCTTAGATTGTAAGCTCACTGGGGCAGGGGCTGATGGGAATGGGATAAGTACCTTAGATTGTAAGCTCACTGGAGCAGGGACTGATGGGAATGCGATAGGGACCATAGATTGTAAGCTCACTGGGGCAGGGGCTGATGGGAATGGGATAAGTACCTTAGATTGTAAGCTCACTGGGGCAGGGGCTGATGGGAATGGGATAAGTACCTTAGATTGTAAGCTCACTGGGGCAGGGACTGATGGGAATGGGATAGGGACCATAGATTGTAAGCTCACTGGGGCAGGGGCTGATGGGAATGGGATAAGTACCTTAGATTGTAAGCTCACTGGGGCAGGGGCTGATGGGAATGGGATAGGAACCTTAGATTGTAAGCTCACTGGGGCAGGGACTGATGGGAATGGGATAGGGACCTTAGATTGTAAGCTCACTGGGGCAGGGGCTGATGGGAATGCGATAGGGACCATAGATTGTAAGCTCACTGGGGCAGGGGCTGATGGGAATGCGATAGGGACCATAGATTGTAAGCTCACTGGGGCAGGGGCTGATGGGAATGGGATAGGGACCTTAGATTGTAAGCTCACTGGGGCAGGGGCTGATGGGAATGGGATAGGGACCTTAGATTGTAAGCTCACTGGGGCAGGGACTGATGGGAATGGGATAGGGACCTTAGATTGTAAGCTCACTGGGGCAGGGGCTGATGGGAATGTGATAGGGACCTTAGATTGTAAGCTCACTGGGGCAGGGGCTGATGGGAATGGGATAGGGACCTTAGATTGTAAGCTCACTGGGGCAGGGACTGATGGGAATGGGATAGGGACCTTAGATTGTAAGCTCACTGGGGCAGGGACTGATGGGAATGGGATAGGGACCTTAGATTGTAAGCTCACTGGGGCAGGGGCTGATGGGAATGGGATAGGGACCTTAGATTGTAAGCTCACTGGAGCAGGGGCTGATGGGAATGGGATAGGGACCTTAGATTGTAAGCTCACTGGGGCAGGGACTGATGGGAATGGGATAGGGACCTTAGATTGTAAGCTCACTGGGGCAGGGACTGATGGGAATGATGCATATTCTCTGTACAGCGCTACGGGATATGTCGGCATTATATATATATAGAGAGAGAGAGAGAGATATACAGGGACAGGAGAGTATGAGGAGCAGGAAGCTGCCATGTCAGCGGGTCGGTACAGGGGAGAGATGACGAGTGGAATGAGGATCAGGGAGGTTCCTGTTCTGTTTCTTGTGACCAAGGAGTGAGGCAGCGTGGGAAATATCTGTAATGTGAGTTGCGCTGGGAATGCGGCTGTGGCCCCCGGGGCGCTGGGAGGGGGAGAGATCGATGATTTCCTGTTACTCTGGACTTTGCTCCTGTTCACGGAAACTGCTGCTCTCCTGGCGCTGATCCAATATAGTGACAGGTGGATCCTTTTGTTTGATTTGGGCCCTGAGTTCCCTGGGAATGTAATGGTACTGTCTCTTTAAGGGCACAAGTGTAACAGTCACTCCTCCCCCAGGTCCAGCTTCTACTACATTGGTTCAAGAGTCAGAATTGGATAAGGGAAAGGGACAGACACAGTGACAGTTACACATAACTATAAACCCAGTGAGAATGAGGGATGAATGGGTATTGGGGAGTTGTATCAGGAGTCAGAACCAGCAGTGCAGGGAAGGGAAAGGGACAGACACAGTGACAGTTACACATAACTATAAACCCAGTGAGAATGAGGGATGAATGGATATTGGGGAGTTGTATCAGGAGTCAGAACCAGCAGTGCAGGGAAGGGAAAGGGACAGACACAGTGACAGTTACACATAACTATAAACCCAGTGAGAATGAGGAATGAATGGATATTGGGGAGTTGTATCAGGAGTCAGAACCAGCAGTGCAGGGAAGGGAAAGGGACAGACACAGTGACAGTTACACATAACTATAAACCCAGTGAGAATGAGGAATGAATGGGTATTGGGGAGTTGTATCAGGAGTCAGAACCAGTAGTGCAGAGAAGGGAAAGGGACAGACACAGTGACAGTTACACATAACTATAAACCCAGTGAGAATGAGGGATGAATGGGTATTGGGGAGTTGTATCAGGAGTCAGAACCAGCAGTGCAGGGAAGGGAAAGGGACAGACACAGTGACAGTTACACATAACTATAAACCCAGTGAGAATGAGGGATGAATGGATATTGGGGAGTTGTATCAGGAGTCAGAACCAGCAGTGCAGGGAAGGGAAAGGGACAGACACAGTGACAGTTACACATAACTATAAACCCAGTGAGAATGAGGAATGAATGGATATTGGGGAGTTGTATCAGGAGTCAGAACCAGCAGTGCAGGGAAGGGAAAGGGACAGACACAGTGACAGTTACACATAACTATAAACCCAGTGAGAATGAGGAATGAATGGATATTGGGGAGTTGTATCAGGAGTCAGAACCAGCAGTGCAGGGAAGGGAAAGGGACAGACAGACAGTGTCAGTACATGGGATTAAATACACATTATTTGTCTCCTTTGCAGATAACAGTAGGTTGCTGGGCCCCCAGAAGCCCGGTGGTTACGGGACACTGCCCCCCTGTGAATTCAGATCCTGCATGGTGAGTACCCGGGGGGCAGGGGATGGGAAGAGAAAGGAATTGCCAGAAATGAAACAGTTAATAGTAGATACTCACCAAGTTATATGGGGCAGGGGGCAGCCATTGTTTCCCTGCGAGGCACCACAGATGCAAAGGGGAGGAGTTATCTTTTTTACCTGATTAAACACCACCCATTTCCTGTAGCCGCAGCCAATAGGCAGTTCCAGTACCAGAATATGTAACCAGTCGATTGCAGTGGGATCCGTGGGTTTAACTGGAATACTTTGGGCAATTGCTCTTCTGCACAGGAGCTTACAATCTATAGGATAGAATAGCAGTTAATGAAATGAGACCCTTCAGCAGGCGTCTGATCCCATTGGATAAGAGCCGCACCTTCCACCCAATGGAGACGCTAGGTATTAGCCCCATATGTTGGCAGCGCCCCCTTGTGCCTAATGCTCTTGGTTCCCCCATCAGGAGATCCGAGGGTACCGGCGAATAACATGGAAGCTGGTTCTGTGCTGCATTCTCTGCGTCCTGACCCTGGGGGTCCTCCTCCTCTTCTTTCACTGGAAGCCCCGCCTCTACGTGCTGCTCACCTGTCGCCACTGCCCCCTGGCTGAAGCCAATTGGCTCGTTATTAAGGTAAAAATAGAAACCGTACCTTTAAATGCTCAGTTGTAGCACACAATTCCCAAGCTCCACCCATGAACTGGAGAGGGCGTGGCTTATCCTACAAGCAGGAAATAATAAAAGGTGTGTATGGTCCCTTTAATCAACTCTTTGTGCTTATAGGATGAATTCGGCCAGATCTCCATCGCGGAAGTGCGAGTGGAACAGGGGATGGATGTGAGGTATGGCAGCACCGCGCTCCCATCTACTGCCTTTAACTGTCCCCATCCCCCATTCCTCACATCTGCCCTCTTGTCTTTTACCCCTCATTGAATCCAGCCCCCCCCCCCCGGGTAAGTGAATCCAATCTCCCCCCAGTACTTACCCAGGTACAGAGCTCTGATTCTCTGTACTTCCTGCTCCTGGGCTGCTCTCTTTCCCATGGTCAGGCAGGAACCCCCCCCCCCCCGGGTAAGTGAATCCAATCTCCCCCCAGTACTTACCCAGGTACAGAGCTCTGATTCTCTGTACTTCCTGCTCCTGGGCTGCTCTCTTTCCCATGGTCAGGCAGGAACCTCCCCCTGGGTAAATGAATCCAATCTCCCCCCAGTACTTACCCAGGTACAGAGCTCTGATTCTCTGTACTTCCTGCTCCTGGGCTGCTCTCTTTCCCATGGTCAGACAGAAACCTCCCCCTGGGTAAGTGAATCCAATCTCCCCCAGTACTTACCCAGGTACAGAGCTCTGATTCTCTGTACTTCCTGCTCCTGGGCTGCTCTCTTTCCCATGGTCAGGCAGGAACCTCCCCCTGGGTAAGTGACTCCAATCTCCCCCCAGTACTTACCCAGGTACAGAGCTCTGATTCTCTGTACTTCCTGCTCCTGGGCTGCTCTCTTTCCCATGGTCAGACAGGAACCTCCCCCTGGGTAAGTGAATCCAATCTCCCCCCAGTACTTACCCAGGTACAGAGCTCTGATTCTCTGTACTTCCTGCTCCTGGGCTGCTCTCTTTCCCATGGTCAGGCAGGAACCCCCCCCCCCCCCGGGTAAGTGAATCCAATCTCCCCCCAGTACTTACCCAGGTACAGAGCTCTGATTCTCTGTACTTCCTGCTCCTGGGCTGCTCTCTTTCCCATGGTCAGGCAGGAACCTCCCCCTTACATTACATTTCCCTCTCTCAGAATTTCCCATGTCACAAAGCCTACTTCCAGCTCCTCATTCCTCTCATCTATTTCCTGTTCACACCCCGGCCCGTTCACTCCCCCCGATAAGCAGAACCATATTGCATATAACAGAGATTTCCTTGTGTGCCGCAGCCTTGGGCCCTATATGACCGGGCGACTGGGAATAAACGGAGGGGGAAGCGTGATCATTGGGGTTGAAGACCAGGAGGATTTCAAGGATACCATCCAGCTGCATCACAAAGAGGAGGTAAGTGCCCTAGGGGGTAGGTGTTCAGGTAGTGAGGCAGAAGCCCACATGGTGGTGCCATATAGAGACATACAGTATGGCAGCTCCCCCTGTACCCACATGTATAAACATAGGGAGAGTAATTAGCCCCGCCCCTGTACCTTAACCAGTTAATCAGAAATGTTCCCTTTATTGAAGGGAAAGTAAAGGGCTAAATATTAGAATAAATGTGTCTCAGCCAATAGGGTTACAGTAAATCACAGAGCTATTTCTCCCCCCCCCAGAATAATGCGCTGCGGTACTTTGTGTTTGAGGGGATGCGATACGTTTGGAGCAACCGGACTCAGAACTTTGTCAGAGTGAGGTAAGTTGTTTCCAGAACTCCCACCCCCTTGTGCCCAGTGCTCAGATACCCACCTTGGGCCCCGCCCCCAGTACTTACCCAGCTACATAACTCTCTTCTTCCTGCTCCTGGGCTGCTCTCTTTCCCATGGTCAGACAGGAACCTCCCCCTGGGTAAGTGAATCCAATCTCCCCCCAGTACTTACCCAGGTACAGAGCTCTGATTCTCTGTACTTCCTGCTCCTGGGCTGCTCTCTTTCCCATGGTCAGGCAGGAACCTCCCCCTGGGTAAGTGAATCCAATCTCCCCCCAGTACTTACCCAGGTACAGAGCTCTGATTCTCTGTACTTCCTGCTCCTGGGCTGCTCTCTTTCCCATGGTCAGACAGGAACCTCCCCCTGGGTAAGTGAATCCAATCTCCCCCCAGTACTTACCCAGGTACAGAGCTCTGATTCTCTGTACTTCCTGCTCCTGGGCTGCTCTCTTTCCCATGGTCAGACAGGAACCTCCCCCTGGGTAAGTGAATCCAATCGCCCCCCAGTACTTACCCAGGTACAGAGCTCTGATTCTCTGTACTTCCTGCTCCTGGGCTGCTCTCTTTCCCATGGTCAGACAGGAACCTCCCCCTGAGTAAGTGAATCCAATCTCCCCCCAGTACTTACCCAGGTACAGAGCTCTGATTCTCTGTACTTCCTGCTCCTGGGCTGCTCTCTTTCCCATGGTCAGACAGGAACCTCCCCCTGGGTAAGTGAATCCAATCTCCCCCCAGTACTTACCCAGGTACAGAGCTCTGATTCTCTGTACTTCCTGCTCCTGGGCTGCTCTCTTTCCCATGGTCAGACAGGAACCTCCCCCTGGGTAAGTGAATCCAATCGCCCCCCAGTACTTACCCAGGTACAGAGCTCTGATTCTCTGTACTTCCTGCTCCTGGGCTGCTCTCTTTCCCATGGTCAGACAGGAACCTCCCCCTGAGTAAGTGAATCCAATCTCCCCCCAGTACTTACCCAGGTACAGAGCTCTGATTCTCTGTACTTCCTGCTCCTGGGCTGCTCTCTTTCCCATGGTCAGACAGGAACCTCCCCCTGGGTAAGTGAATCCAATCTCCCCCCAGTACTTACCCAGGTACAGAGCTCTGATTCTGTTTGGCCAGTAGAGGGAGCTCCTGCCCCCCCCCCCCCCCCCCCACACACACACACAGTAACCCCAGTATCTCTCTTGCCCTCAGCTCATTGGATGAAGGGGTGACATGCGGAGAGTTACACAAGAAGAAGTTCGGGCTGAACCAGACGGAGCACAATACCAGGTGGGAGGGGCAAGGGAACTGATTGGTTGAGCCCCCTGGACGTGGGGTGGGGCTGTGTATAACACCCAGGGCTGCTTTTAACATTCATTGTTTGCTGATTGGCCTGTTCCCCTGCAGGAAACAGATCTTTGGAGCCAATGAAATCGACGTCCCTGTTAAATCATATGGGCGGCTCCTAATCGAAGAGGTAAGTACTGGGGATTCCCTGTCTGTGCCCCTCACACAGCGTGTGATCCCCCCCTAGGGGGCGCCTGTAGGCCTGATTCACTGGCAGGCAATAGCCTGGTCTATAGAGTGTAGCAAATTGGCAGTACAGTAATCTCTACTCACCATCCTAATAAGGACCACCCCATAGCCCCTTGTGGCTTGGGCAGAGGATCATGGGACTTGTAGTACTTGGGGTCCGCACCCCCTAAATGCCACTGGTTATGTCTCCGCAGGTGCTGAACCCGTTCTACATCTTCCAGGTGTTTAGTATTGTGCTCTGGATGTGCGATAATTACTATTATTACTCCGCCTGCATCCTCGTCATCTCCATCATTTCCATTAGCCTCTCCCTGTACGAGACCCGCAAGGTGAGTTAATGGGATTCCAGGGGCGGAGAGGGTGATACTTCCCCTTTACTGAGCACTGATTGGGTCCCATAAGGAGCACGCGGTGTAATTTGTGGCTTCAGTGATTTACAGATATAGTAATGAGAGAGAAATGGTACAGAGAAGGTGCGACTAAATTAATAAAGGGAATAAACGGTATGCACAATGCTGATGCTGTTCTGGGGGAAGCCTCCGTCTCCATCAGCTGGGTGCCCAGTTAGTCCTATCAGTACTACTACTAGTAACCGTGCAAGTCTAGTAGCCTCAACCAATGCTGATTAAGCTCCTCCCTCTCTCAGCAAAGTGTTACCCTGCGCAACATGGTGAAGATGCAAGTGAGCGTGAAAGTGCGGCGGGACACGGGGGGTGAGTAATGTGCGCACTCACGGGAGTGGGAGCCGGAATTTATCATTAACCACTAGGGGGAGCTATTTTTGTAGCCATTAGCTTAGCCAAGTGGGAAACACATTGTAGGTAGGGACCAAACCCCACCCCTGCCTGACCATGGGAAAGAGAGCAGCCCAGGAGCAGGAAGTACAGAGAATCAGAGCTCTGTACCTGGGTAAGTACTGGGGGGAGATTGGATTCACTTACCCAGGGGGAGGTTCCTGTCTGACCATGGGAAAGAGAGCAGCCCAGGAGCAGGAAGTACAGAGAATCAGAGCTCTGTACCTGGGTAAGTACTGGGGGGAGATTGGATTCACTTACCCAGGGGGGGGGTTCCTGTCTGACCATGGGAAAGAGAGCAGCCCAGGAGCAGGAAGTACAGAGAATCAGAGCTCTGTACCTGGGTAAGTACTGGGGGGGAGATTGGATTCACTTACCCAGGGGGAGGTTCCTGCTTGACCATGGGAAAGAGAGCAGCCCAGGAGCAGGGGGGGATTGGATATACTTACCCAGGGTAATGTCCCCAGTGGGGCAAATAGAAATACACTTACCCAGAGGCCGCACAGATGGGGCTGTTGGGCGCACATTGAGGTGCTGCTTGTGTTACAGAGGAGATGTTGGTGAATTCCCCGGATCTGGTCCCCGGAGACTGTATAATCCTCCCCCCCGAGGGAATCCTGATGCCGTGTGATGCAGCACTGCTGACCGGCGAGTGCATGGTGAATGAGAGCATGCTGACAGGTGAGTGCGCGCTGGTTGCTAAGGAAAGTGGTGAGACAAATGGAGAGGTCACATTGGCAGCGAATGGTTTGTATTACAGGGGAGAGCGTTCCGGAGATGAAGACCCCCCTCACTGATGGGCCCCAGGCTGGCCGCACCCCGTATTGCCCCGAGGAGCACAAGAGACACACCCTGTTTGGGGGGACGCAGATCATCCAAGCCAAGAGCTACCTAGAGAAAGAGGTGATCGCCGTGGTAACAAGAACAGGTAAAACCCCCAAATCTATAGGGGTGTGGCCTTGCTTAATCTGTGGGTGCTTGGGGCTCCCCACAATCTGTGCCATTTGTACCTACTCAATTGGATCTGTACAAAGCTGGGTGTAGTACTGGCCAGTGGCCACCAGAGGTGCAATTGAGAAGCCAGAGAAGGGGACTGGCCAGCATTACCCCAGTTCCAGTGTAGATCGGGGGGTAGATGGTGAGCTCTTGATACCCATACGAGGGTCATTTCCCAGCTTGCTCCTCTGATACCCCCCCTAATACCCCCAACAGGTTTCTGCACGGTGAAGGGAAACCTCATCAGCTCCATCTTGCACCCCAAACCCGTCTCCTTCAAGTTCTACAGGGACGCGGTGAAGTTCGTTCTGGTTCTCGGTCTGTTTGGTAAGTGCCGGACCTCAGGGGACAACGGGGGTTCATGGGAAATGGCCACACATACCGGGAAAGCAGGTAGCACGGGGTTAATAGTTGGGCAGAACTTTGTGCTGGTGGCTAGTGACTCCTTGGGCTGGCTACCATTGGCTACACTGATTGGGAGGGGCCCCCAGTAAGGGGCACAGTAGTTGCTGCACCATGGTGTCACTTTCTGGCTTTGCGCTGTGAGTTAAGACCCAGTACAACGTGCCCCAGCCCAACGGGCCTCAGCGTAATGGGACCTGGTACTGGTACCAACACAGGGTTAATGGGTCAGAACTCAGACTCAGACATTAAGCTGCACTTCAGCTGATTTCTCTCTTTCTCTCATTTTATCTTTTTTTTCAGCATTTTTGGGCAACGTTTACACCATTGGGATCCTCATCAGGAACAAGGTGATTCTCTCCCTCTTTCTTTGTTTCTTCTCCTTCGTTACCCTTCCTGGTCTTCTCTATTACCCCCCCCCCCCCCCAACAGCTCCTTCTTCTGTTCATCTTCTGATTGGCTCCTCTCTAGCTCTTCCTCTAGTTTCCCTTCTGTTCATCTTCTGATTGGCTCCTCTCTAGCTCTTCCTCTAGTTTCCCTTCTGTTCATCTTCTGATTGGCTCCTCTCTAGCTATTCCTCTAGTTTCCCTTCTGTTCATCTTCTGATTGGCTCCTCTCTAGCTCTTCCTCTAGTTTCCCTTCTGTTCATCTTCTGATTGGCTCCTCTCTAGCTCTTCCTCTAGTTTCCCTTCTGTTCATCTTCTGATTGGCTCCTCTCTAGCTATTCCTCTAGTTTCCCTTCTGTTCATCTTCTGATTGGCTCCTCTCTAGCTCTTCTTCTAGTTTCCCTTCTGTTCATCTTCTGATTGGCTCCTCTCTAGCTCTTCTTCTAGTTTCCCTTCTGTTCATCTTCTGATTGGCTCCTCTCTAGCTATTCCTCTAGTTTCCCTTCTGTTCATCTTCTGATTGGCTCCTCTCTAGCTATTCCTCTAGTTTCCCTTCTGTTCATCTTCTGATTGGCTCCTCTCTAGCTCTTCCTCTAGTTTCCCTTCTGTTCATCTTCTGATTGGCTCCTCTCTAGCTCTTCCTCTAGTTTCCCTTCTGTTCATCTTCTGATTGGCTCCTCTCTAGCTATTCCTCTAGTTTCCCTTCTGTTCATCTTCTGATTGGCTCCTCTCTAGCTCTTCTTCTAGTTTCCCTTCTGTTCATCTTCTGATTGGCTCCTCTCTAGCTCTTCTTCTAGTTTCCCCTCTGTTCATCTTCTGATTGGCTCCTCTCTAGCTCTTCTTCTAGTTTCCCTTCTGTTCATCTTCTGATTGGCTCCTCTCTAGCTCTTCCTCTAGTTTCCCTTCTGTTCTCTTCTGATTGGCTCCTCTCTAGCTCTTCCTCTAGTTTCCCTTCTGTTCTCTTCTGATTGGCTCCTCTCTAGCTCTTCTTCTAGTTTCCCTTCTGTTCTCTTCTGATTGGCTCCTCTCTAGCTCTTCTTCTAGTTTCCCTTCTGTTCATCTTCTGATTGGCTCCTCTCTAGCTCTTCCTCTAGTTTCCCTTCTGTTCTCTTCTGATTGGCTCCTCTCTAGCTCTTCCTCTAGTTTCCCTTCTGTTCATCTTCTGATTGGCTCCTCTCTAGCTCTTCCTCTAGTTTCCCTTCTGTTCATCTTCTGATTGGCTCCTCTCTAGCTCTTCTTCTAGTTTCCCTTCTGTTCATCTTCTCTCCTCCTTGTATCCCAAATTTCCCAATTTTTTCCCTCCTCTCCTTTCCCATGGTCCCTTCTAGTTGGGCCTCGTTAGGTCCTCCCTGTCCTGTTTTTCTTCTTTCCTCTGGGACCCCTCCCCTCCCGCACCCCCAGTTATATTCCTGTTTGGCTCAGGGTTAATCCCTTTGATGAATTCTCCTTCTAACGTTTAGGGGTCTCCTCATTCTGCTGCTCACTCACTAATGGGGTTATGTAATAAAAGGCACTAAGTTTGCCCATGTGCAGTTACCCATAGCAACCAATCAGCAGGAAGCATTTACTGGTCAACTGGCAAACATCTTATTGGTTGCTATGGGTTACTGCTCCTGGGCAAACTTGGGACCATTTGTTACATATGGGGGTAAGTGCTTTGTATGTACAGCTCTGGGGGGGGCAGAAGACCTGTTGGGGGCCCCCCCATCTCACTCTCCATCTCTCACCCCTCGGCAGAGCACGGTTTCACGGATCGTTATACAAACCCTCGATCTGATCACAATCATCGTTCCCCCCGCGCTGCCGGCCGCCATGACTGTCGGGACCATCTATGCCCAGAGCCGCCTGAAGAAACAGGGCATTTTCTGTATCAGCCCCCCCAGGATCAACGTCTGTGGCAAAATCAAGATGATCTGCTTTGATAAGGTAACGTGATGTCAGTGTATGTGTGTGTAACCATTGGCTGAGATCCAGGGGGCGTGTCCACCCCTCCCCCACACACTAAAGGAGACTTTCCTGCTTAATTTACTCTAATAATCCCCCAGCATTTCCTGCTCCTAGGCTGCTCTCCTTCCTTAGGTCAGGTGGGTAAAGTACAGAGAATCAGAGCTCTGTACCTGGGTAAGTACTGGGGGGAGATTGGATTCACTTACCCAGGGGGAGGTTCCTGCCTGACCATGGGAAAGAGAGCAGCCCAGGAGCAGGAAGTACAGAGAATCAGAGCTCTGTACCTGAGTAAGTACTGGGGGGAGATTGGATTCACTTACCCAGGGGGAGGTTCCTGCCTGACCATGGGAAAGAGAGCAGCCCAGGAGCAGGAAGTACAGAGAATCAGAGCTCTGTACCTGGGTAAGTACTGGGGGGAGATTGGATTCACTTACCCAGGGGGAGGTTCCTGCCTGACCATGGGAAAGAGAGCAGCCCAGGAGCAGGAAGTACAGAGAATCAGAGCTCTGTACCTGGGTAAGTACTGGGGGGAGATTTGATTCACTTACCCAGGGGGGAGGTTCCTGCCTGACCATGGGAAAGAGAGCAGCCCAGGAGCAGGAAGTACAGAGAATCAGAGCTCTGTACCTGGGTAAGTACTGGGGGGCGATTGGATTCACTTACCCAGGGGGGGGGGTTCCTGCCTGACCATGGGAAAGAGAGCAGCCCAGGAGCAGGAAGTACAGAGAATCAGAGCTCTGTACCTGGGTAAGTACTGGGGGGAGATTGGATTCACTTACCCAGGGGGGGGGGGGTTCCTGCCTGACCATGGGAAAGAGAGCAGCCCTGGAGCAGGAAGTACAGAGAATCTGGGTCAGTACTGGGGGAGACAGAATGTTCTTTCAGGCCACAGACAATCCCATAGTGACTATAGTGCACTCTCTGTTTTTCTATATCCGTTGCTGCCTCCAGACCGGGACACTGACAGAGGAGGGGCTTGATGTTTGGGGAGTCGTCCCATTGGATAACACTAACTTCCTTCCGATAACCCATGACCCCCGGTGCCTGCCTGATGGGCCGTTTCTGCACTCCCTGGCATCCTGCCACTCCGTCACCCTGCTGAAAGGGAGCCCCATCGGGGACCTTATGGATGTGAAGATGATGGAATCCACCAACTGGGTGAGTCACTGGGTTTGGGTCAGATACCGTAGCACCACGTATCATTGGTAGCCATGTTTGGATCCAGGTAGCACCATGTATCATTGGTAGCCATGTTTGGATCCAGGTAGCACCACGTATCATTGGTAGCCATGTTTGGATCCAGGTAGCACCATGTATCATTGGTAGCCATGTTTGGATCCAGGTAGCACCACGTATCATTGGTAGCCATGTTTGGATCCAGGTAGCACCATGTATCATTGGTAGCCATGTTTGGATCCAGGTAGCACCATGTATCATTGGTAGCCATGTTTGGATCCAGGTAGCACCACGTATCATTGGTAGCCATGTTTGGATCCAGGTAGCACCATGTATCATTGGTAGCCATGTTTGGATCCAGGTAGCACCATGTATCATTGGTAGCCATGTTTGGATCCAGGTAGCACCATGTATCATTGGTAGCCATGTTTGGATCCAGGTAGCACCATGTATCATTGGTAGCCATGTTTGGATCCAGGTAGCACCACGCATCATTGGTAGCCATGTTTGGATCCAGGTAGCACCACGTATCATTGGTAGCCATTTTTGGATCCAGGTAGCACCACGTATCATTGGTAGCCATTTTTGGATCCAGGTAGCACCACGTATCATTGGTAGCCATTTTTGGATCCAGGTAGCACAACGTATTATTGGTAGCCATGTTTGGATCCAGGTAGCACCATGTATCATTGGTAGCCATGTTTGGATCCAGGTAGCACCATGTATCATTGGTAGCCATGTTTGGATCCAGGTAGCACCACGTATCATTGGTAGCCATGTTTGGATCCAGGTAGCACCACGTATCATTGGTAGCCATTTTTGGATCCAGGTAGCACCACGCATCATTGGTAGCCATGTTTGGATCCAGGTAGCACCATGTATCATTGGTAGCCATGTTTGGATCCAGGTAGCACCACGTATCATTGGTAGCCATGTTTGGATCCAGGTAGCACCACGTATCATTGGTAGCCATGTTTGGATCCAGGTAGCACCACGTATCATTGGTAGCCATGTTTGGATCCAGGTAGCACCAAGTATCATTGGTAGCCATGTTTGGATCAAGGTAGCACCATGTATCATTGGTAGCCATGTTTGGATCCAGGTAGCACCACGTATCATTGGTAGCCATGTTTGGATCCAGGTAGCACCAAGTATCATTGGTAGCCATGTTTGGATCCAGGTAGCACCACACATTATTCCCGGGGCCACAGCTTTGCTGTTAAACAATATATGGAGTCAGATGGTTCTAATGGTTCTGCGGTTCCCCCGGTACCTAATGGGCCAGTTTGCCTGTTGCAGACGCTGGATAGCCAGGACACGGACGAGCAGATGACGGAACATTTTGGAACCAAGGTTCTGGCAGTGATGAAGCCGCCGCCCATAGATGAGCAGCCACATGGGCCGGTGAGTCTGACTGGTTCTGTTCTGTGCAGTTAGAGGGGAAGCTGAGTGGTTACCACCCATTTGCCCCCGTGCCCCTTTGGTTGGTCATTCTGGGGGTAGAATTGTTGGGGCTGTGGGGGAACTAGATGTGACCAATGTCTGTCCTTCCCACAGAAACATCACGTGCCGATTGGTGTGTTACGGCGATTCCCCTTCTCCTCCGCCCTCCAGAGAATGAGCGTCATCAGCAAACTCCCCGGGGACTCCCCCTCCCACCTCTACATGAAGGGGGCGCCAGAGATGGTGGCCAGTCTGTGCAAGAGCGACACTGGTACGTGCCCCGCCGGGGTCTCTAATCATGGGGGGGGGGCGTCCCATCTGATCTGCCGGGGTATTGCTCATGGGATGGCCAGTAATATACGCATAATACTATCAAATGTACATGGGGGGCAATAAGGGTAAGTTTACTCAGGGGGAGGTTCCTGTCTGACCATGGGAAAGAGAGCAGCCCAGGAGCAGGAAGTACAGAGAATCAGAGCTCTGTACCTGGGTAAGTACTGGGGGGAGATTGGATTCACTTACCCAGTGGGAGGTTCCTGCTTGACCATGGGAAAGAGAGCAGCCCAGGAGCAGGAAGTACAGAGAATCAGAGCTCTGTACCTGGGTAAGTACTGGGGGGAGATTGGATTCACTTACCCAGGGGGGGGGTTCCTGCCTGACCATGGGAAAGAGAGCAGCCCAGGAGCAGGAAGTACAGAGAATCAGAGCTCTGTACCTGGGTAAGTACTGGGGGGAGATTGGATTCACTTACCCAGGGGGGGGTTCCTGCCTGACCATGGGAAAGAGAGCAGCCCAGGAGCAGGAAGTACAGAGAATCAGAGCTCTGTACCTGGGTAAGTACTGGGGGGAGATTGGATTCACTTACCCAGGGGGGGGTTCCTGCCTGACCATGGGAAAGAGAGCAGCCCAGGAGCAGGAAGTACAGAGAATCAGAGCTCTGTACCTGGGTAAGTACAGGGGGGGAAATTGGATTCACTTACCCAGGGGGAGATTCCTGCCTGACCATGGGAAAGAGAGCAGCCCAGGAGCAGGAAGTACAGAGAATCAGAGCTCTGTACCTGGGTAAGTACTGGGGGGAGATTGGATTCACTTACCCAGGGGGAGATTCCTGCCTGACCATGGGAAAGAGAGCAGCCCAGGAGCAGGAAGTATGTGGGGGACAGGGGGCATTGGATTCACTTACCCAGGGGGAGGTTCCAGCAAACAAGACCAGACATTTATCCATAGTGGAATTGCTGCCATCTGATTGGTTGGACACTCCATGTAGCTGAGCATTATGGGTGGGGATTGCGATACCTCTGATATTTCTGTTGTTCCTTTGCCCCTCAGTACCCCCGGATTTCTCCGCCATGCTGAAGCAGTACACTAAGGATGGGTATCGAGTTCTGGGCTTTGGGTACAAGACTCTCAGCTCGGTTAAAACCTTTGAGGATGCCCAGCTGGTAGCAAGGTGGGTACAGACCGGGGCTTTCAGTTTGGGGGAGGAGTCAGCAGCCTGTAGCAGTGTGTGCCCAGGGGCACTAGGTGGCGCTGTATGGGGTGCTTGTTACTGAGCCCAATTGCAACTCTTTCTTGTGCCTCACAGGGAGTCGGTGGAGCAGGACCTCTCCTTCCTGGGGTTCCTCATAATGAAGAACGTCCTGAAACCGGAGACGGCGCCCGTTATCCACGAGCTGCGCAGGGCGAATATCCGCACCGTCATGGTGACAGGTAAAGTTGCCCCCTATTCTGCCCCATATAATATATTCAGTGGGGCTTTTCCTATATGGGAAGTGGTGTTAAGAGCTCCCTCTAGTGGCCAAAGCCATTAAGTACTGGGGGGACGATTGGATTCACTTACCCGGGGGGGGTTCCTGTCTGACCATGGGAAAGAGAGCAGCCCAGGAGCAGGAAGTACAGAGAATCAGAGCTCTGTACCTGGGTAAGTACTGGGGGGGAGATTGTATTCACTTACCCAGGGGGAGGTTCCTGCCTGACCATGGGAAAGAGAGCAGCCCAGGAGCAGGAAGTACAGAGAATCAGAGCTCTGTACCTGGGTAAGTACTGGGGGGAGATTGGATTCACTTACCCAGGGGGAGGTTCCTGCCTGACCATGGGAAAGAGAGCAGCCCAGGAGCAGGAAGTACAGAGAATCAGAGCTCTGTACCTGGGTAAGTACTGGGGGGAGATTGGATTCACTTACCCAGGGGGGAGGTTCCTGTCTGACCATGGGAAAGAGAGCAGCCCAGGAGCAGGAAGTACAGAGAATCAGAGCTCTGTACCTGGGTAAGTACTGGGGGGAGATTGGATTCACTTACCCAGGGGGAGGTTCCTGTCTGACCATGGGAAAGAGAGCAGCCCAGGAGCAGGAAGTACAGAGAATCAGAGCTCTGTACCTGGGTAAGTACTGGGGGGAGATTGGATTCACTTACCCAGGGGGGGGGGTTCCTGTCTGACCATGGGAAAGAGAGCAGCCCAGGAGCAGGAAGTACAGAGAATCAGAGCTCTGTACCTGGGTAAGTACTGGGGGAGATTGGATTCACTTACCCAGGGGGAGGTTCCTGCCTGACCATGGGAAAGAGAGCAGCCCAGGAGCAGGAAGTACAGAGAATCAGAGCTCTGTACCTGGGTAAGTATTGGGGGAGATTGGATTCACTTACCCAGGGGGAGGTTCCTGTCTGACCATGGGAAAGAGAGCAGCCCAGGAGCAGGAAGTACAGAGAATCAGTGCTCTGTACCTGGGTAAGTACTGGGGGGAGATTGGATTCACTTACCCAGGGGGGGTTCCTGCCTGACCATGGGAAAGAGAGCAGCCCAGGAGCAGGAAGTACAGAGAATCAGAGCTCTGTACCTGGGTAAGTACTGGGGGGAGATTGGATTCACTTACCCAGGGGGGGGTTCCTGCCTGACCATGGGAAAGAGAGCAGCCCAGGAGCAGGAAGTACAGAGAATCAGAGCTCTGTACCTGGGTAAGTACTGGGGGGAGATTGGATTCACTTACCCAGGGGAGGTTCCTGCCTGACCATGGGAAAGAGAGCAGCCCAGGAGCAGGAAGTACAGAGAATCAGAGCTCTGTACCTGGGTAAGTACTGGGGGGAGATTGGATTCACTTACCCAGGGGGGGGGTTCCTGCCTGACCATGGGAAAGAGAGCAGCCCAGGAGCAGGAAGTACAGAGAATCAGAGCTCTGTACCTGGGTAAGTACTGGGGGGAGATTGGATTCACTTACCCAGGGGGGGTTCCTGCCTGACCATGGGAAAGAGAGCAGCCCAGGAGCAGGAAGTACAGAGAATCAGAGCTCTGTACCTGGGTAAGTACTGGGGGGAGATTGGATTCACTTACCCAGGGGGGGGGTTCCTGCCTGACCATGGGAAAGAGAGCAGCCCAGGAGCAGGAAGTACAGAGAATCAGAGCTCTGTACCTGGGTAAGTACTGGGGGGAGATTGGATTCACTTACCCAGGGGGGGTTCCTGCCTGACCATGGGAAAGAGAGCAGCCCAGGAGCAGGAAGTACATATATTCTCAGAGAGTTTTTTTTTGGTTTCCAGGAGATAACATGCTGACAGCGGTGAACGTTGCCGGGAGCTGCCATATTGTGGGGGTGACAGAGAAAGTTTACTTCGCCAGCGTGTCCCCCCCTTCCCTGAATAAAGCGGCGAGCCTGAGGTTCATCCCGGCAGACCCGGCGCCCATGGAGGGGGCACAAGAGGTGGGTGTCGGTGGGATTAAAGCCCTGTTGGTTCCTGGGAGCCAGTTTGCCGCTGACTGTAACGGTTTCCCCTCTGCCCCACAGGCTCTGTACCAGCAGGGCGGCGCCTTCCTGGATAAAGGCCCCTATTGCTTTGCCATGAATGGGAAATCCTTTGCTGCTCTGTGCGACCACTTCCCGGATTTACTGCCCAAGGTGAGGCCTCTCTGTGCCCGGGTCTGTCTGGGTCTGTCTGTAGGGCAAGGGGGGCCCCGGCACTCTAATAATATGGGGGTGCCCAAACCTCCACTCACCCTCTCTTTCCCCCGCAGATATTGGTTCGTTCCGCCATCTTTGCCCGAATGTCTCCGGATCAGAAAACCCAACTGGTACAGAACTTCCAGAACCTGAAGTGAGTGGCACTGATGTGTGTGGTACTGGGGGTGGGGCTATAGCTGGCCAATCAGCGGGCCAGAAACAGAACTTGTCTGATTGCATCATGGGAAGGGGCCGTAACTGGCGGAATGTGTACAGTGGGGCAAATTGCATCATGGGAAGGGGCCGTAACTGGCGGAATGTGTATAGTGGGGCAGATTGCATCATGGGAAGGGGCCGTAACTGGCAGAATGTGTATAGTGGGGCAGATTGCATCATGGGAAGGGGCCGTAACTGGCGGATGGTGTATAGTGGGGCAGATTGCATCATGGGAAGGGGCCGTAACTGGCGGAATGTGTATAGTGAGGAGAGAGAAGCCTCCCAAAGCATTCTGGGAAACTGTTAGGGTTTACTTGCCCTTTCAGCTCATTGCCCCCTGGGCTCTCTTGCAGTTACTGTGTGGGGATGTGCGGAGATGGAGCCAATGACTGTGGAGCTCTCAAAGCTGCTGATGTTGGGGTCTCTCTGTCGGATGCAGAAGCCTCGGTGGCCTCCCCCTTCACTTCTAGAACCAGTAACATTGAGTGTGTCCCTGCTCTGATCCGGTCAGTGCGCCCCCTACTGTTCCCTCTGATCCCTGCGCCCCCTACTGGTCCCTCTGATTCCTGCGCCTCCTACTGTTCCCTCTGATTCCTGCGCCCCCTACTGTTCCCTCTGATCCCTGCGCCCCCTGCTGTTCCCTCTGATCCCTGCGCCCCCTACTGGTCCCTCTGATTCCTGCGCCTCCTACTGTTCCCTCTGATTCCTGCGCCCCCTACTGTTCCCTCTGATCCCTGCGCCCCCTACTGTTCCCTCTGATCCCTGCGCCCCCTACTGTTCCCTCTGATCCCTGCGCCCCCTACTGGTCCCTCTGATTCCTGCGCCTCCTACTGTTCCCTCTGATTCCTGCGCCCCCTACTGTTCCCTCTGATCCCTGCGCCCCCTACTGGTCCCTCTGATTCCTGCGCCTCCTACTGTTCCCTCTGATTCCTGCGCCCCCTACTGTTCCCTCTGATCCCTGCGCCCCCTACTGGTCCCTCTGATCCCTGCGCCCCCTACTGTTCCCTCTGATCCCTGCGCCCCCTACTGGTCCCTCTGATCCGGTCAGTGCGCCCCCTACTGTTCCCTCTGATCCCTGCGCCCCCTACTGGTCCCTCTGATTCCTGCGCCTCCTACTGTTCCCTCTGATTCCTGCGCCCCCTACTGTTCCCTCTGATCCCTGCGCCCCCTGCTGTTCCCTCTGATCCCTGCGCCCCCTGCTGTTCCCTCTGATCCCTGCGCCCCCTACTGGTCCCTCTGATTCCTGCGCCTCCTACTGTTCCCTCTGATTCCTGCGCCCCCTACTGTTCCCTCTGATCCCTGCGCCCCCTACTGTTCCCTCTGATCCCTGCGCCCCCTACTGTTCCCTCTGATCCCTGCGCCCCCTACTGGTCCCTCTGATTCCTGCGCCTCCTACTGTTCCCTCTGATTCCTGCGCCCCCTACTGTTCCCTCTGATCCCTGCGCCCCCTACTGGTCCCTCTGATTCCTGCGCCTCCTACTGTTCCCTCTGATTCCTGCGCCCCCTACTGTTCCCTCTGATCCCTGCGCCCCCTACTGGTCCCTCTGATCCCTGCGCCCCCTACTGTTCCCTCTGATCCCTGCGCCCCCTACTGTTCCCTCTGATCCCTGCGCCCCCTACTGGTCCCTCTGATCCCTGCGCCCCCTACTGGTCCCTCTGATCCCTGCGCCCCCTACTGTTCCCTCTGATCCCTGCGCCCCCTACTGGTCCCTCTGATCCCTGCGCCCCCTACTGTTCCCTCTGATCCCTGCGCCCCCTACTGTTCCCTCTGATCCCTGCGCCCCCTACTGGTCCCTCTGATTCCTGCGCCCCCTACTGTTCCCTCTGATCCCTGCGCCCCCTGCTGTTCCCTCTGATCCCTGCGCCCCCTGCTGGTCCCTCTGATCCCTGCGCCCCCTGCTGGTCCCTCTGATTCCTGCGCCCCCTACTGGTCCCTCTGATCCCTGCGCCCCCTGCTGGTCCCTCTGATCCCTGCGCCCCCTACTGGTCCCTCTGATCCCTGCGCCTCCTACTGGTCCCTCTGATCCCTGCGCCCCCTACTGGTCCCTCTGATCCCTGCGCCCCCTACTGGTCCCTCTGATCCCTGCGCCCCCTGCTGTTCCCTCTGATCCCTGCGCCCCCTACTGGTCCCTCTGATCCCTGCGCCCCCTGCTGTTCCCATTGGTCACTGGTTTCTCTCCATGCTGTTCCCCCATACAGGGAAGGTCGCTGTTCCCTAGAGACATCGTTTGTGATGTTCAAGTACATGGCTCTGTACAGTCTGACCCAGTTCATTACTGCGCTGATCCTCTACACTGTGAGTCTGCTCTGCCCGTGTATATATATATGTGTGTGTGTGTGTATATATGTGTGTGTGTGTGTGTGTATATATGTGTGTGTGTGTGTGTGGGAGGTGCCATGTGGTTTCCCTGAGACCTGTGGTATATGGGATATATTCCTGGTGAGCCATAGGCCTTAGAGGGTACAGTAAGCAGGCCAGTAAATACATTTTAACCCTCTCCTCCCTCCCAGGTGAACACGAATCTCGGGGACCTCCAGTTCCTGTACTTTGACCTGGTGATCACCACCCTCGTGGCCATCCTGATGGGTAGAACTGGCCCGGCCGCTGAGCTGGGGATCAAACGTCCGCTCGGCTCATTGATCAGTATCCCTGTCCTGGGCAGCCTCGTCCTGCAAACCATTCTCATCCTGATCATCCAGCTCATCCCCCTCTTCCTTGTCCAGAATCAGAGCTGGTAAGTGGCACTGAGGGCATCGCTGCCAGTCAGGCACATAACCTATACGTCCACTTCTGTGGAACTCTGGGTCCATTGGCATTTCCCCCCCCCCCCCAGAGAACCTCCTTCTGGGAAAAATAGTCCAGTCTCCCCCCAGTACTTACCCAGGTACAGAGCTCTGATTCTCTGTACTTCCTGCTCCTGGGCTGCTCTCTTTCCCATGGTCAGACAGGTACCCCCCCCTGGGTAAGTGAATCCAATCTCCCCCCAGTACTTACCCAGGTACAGAGCTCTGATTCTCTGTACTTCCTGCTCCTGGGCTGCTCTCTTTCCCATGGTCAGACAGGTACCCCCCCCTGGGTAAGTGAATCCAATCTCCCCCCAGTACTTACCCAGGTACAGAGCTCTGATTCTCTGTACTTCCTGCTCCTGGGCTGCTCTCTTTCCCATGGTCAGACAGGTACCCCCCCCCCTGGGTAAGTGAATCCAATCTCCCCCCAGTACTTACCCAGGTACAGAGCTCTGATTCTCTGTACTTCCTGCTCCTGGGCTGCTCTCTTTCCCATGGTCAGACAGGTACCCCCCCCTGGGTAAGTGAATCCAATCTCCCCCCAGTACTTACCCAGGTACAGAGCTCTGATTCTCTGTACTTCCTGCTCCTGGGCTGCTCTCTTTCCCATGGTCAGGCAGGAACCTCCCCCTGGGTAAGTGAATCCAATCTCCCCCAGTACTTACCCAGGTACAGAGCTCTGATTCTCTGTACTTCCTGCTCCTGGGCTGCTCTCTTTCCCATGGTCAGGCAGGAACCCCCCCCCCTGGGTAAGTGAATCCAATCTCCCCCAGTACTTACCCAGGTACAGAGCTCTGATTCTCTGTACTTCCTGCTCCTGGGCTGCTCTCTTTCCCATGGTCAGGCAGGAACCTCCCCCTGGGTAAGTGAATCCAATCTCCCCCCAGTACTTACCCAGGTACAGAGCTCTGATTCTCTGTACTTCCTGCTCCTGGGCTGCTCTCTTTCCCATGGTCAGACAGGAACCCCCCCCCCTGGGTAAGTGAATCCAATCTCCCCCCAGTACTTACCCAGGTACAGAGCTCTGATTCTCTGTACTTCCTGCTCCTGGGCTGCTCTCTTTCCCATGGTCAGGCAGGAACCCCCCCCCCTGGGTAAGTGAATCCAATCTCCCCCCAGTACTTACCCAGGTACAGAGCTCTGATTCTCTGTACTTCCTGCTCCTGGGCTGCTCTCTTTCCCATGGTCAGGCAGGAACCCCCCCTGGGTAAGTGAATCCAATCTCCCCCCAGTACTTACCCAGGTACAGAGCTCTGATTCTCTGTACTTCCTGCTCCTGGGCTGCTCTCTTTCCCATGGTCAGGCAGGAACCACCCCCCCCTGGGTAAGTGAATCCAATCTCCCCCCAGTACTTACCCAGGTACAGAGCTCTGATTCTCTGTACTTCCTGCTCCTGGGCTGCTCTCTTTCCCATGGTCAGGCAGGAACCTCCCCCTGGGTAAGTGAATCCAATCTCCCCCCAGTACTTACCCAGGTACAGAGCTCTGATTCTCTGTACTTCCTGCTCCTGGGCTGCTCTCTTTCCCATGGTCACATACCCAGGGGCCTACTCTGGGTGGCTGTTCCAGCAGGGCACTACTCCAGCCTTACACTGACAGATTCCCTTTATGTTGCAGGTTTGTCCCAGTGAATGTGACGAATCCCCAGACAGTTCACCTGCCTAATTATGAGAACACGGTTCTGTTCTGCGTCTCCGGGTTCCAGTACATTATTCTGGCCGTGGTTCTGTCCAAAGGATACCCCTTCCGGAAGGCGCTTTACACTAACGGTAACGGTTCCACTCTCTCTGTAGGTCGCAGTTACTCCCTCCGGCCACTAGAGGGCGATGCAGTGATCTGCTCAGTAACAGACTGTAATGGGCAGAGCTTCCATAACCAGACTGGAATGTCGCCCCCTGTGTAAAATAAACTTTTCTCTCCCCCCCCCAGTGCCCTTCTTGCTGCTGCTCCTCGCCCTATTGGCTCTCGGTCTCTGGATCACATTTGCCCCCCTCGACTTCATGAAGTCCCTCCTGCAACTCGTCACTTACAGCGACATCAACTTCAAGGGCGTCCTGGTCGGATTGGCCGCCATTAACTTTATAGCAGCCTTTATATTGGAGGTAAGTGGCCCCCAGGCAGAAACTGAGCCTTACTGATCCCCATAGCAACAGAGTCTGCCTAGGGCCCCCCCAAATCTCACACTGGCCCCCCTATACTCCTGCACCCCCAAACCTTGGGGATAATGATCTGTATCTCACACATATATTGTACATCAGTCAGGGACCCCACTGGCCCCCCTATACTCCTGCACCCCCAAACCTTGGGGATAATGATCTGTATCTCACACATATATTGTACATCAGTCAGGGACCCCACTGGCCCCCCTATACTCCTGCACCCCCAAACCTTGGGGATAATGATCTGTATCTCACACATATATTGTACATCAGTCAGGGACCCCACTGGCCCCCCTATACTCCTGCACCCCCAAACCTTGGGGATAATGATCTGTATCTCACACATATATTGATATTGTACATCAGTCATGGACCCCACTGGCCCCCCCTATACTCCTGCACCCCCAAACCTTGGGGATAATGATCTGTATCTCACACATATATTGTACATCAGTCAGGGGCCCCACTGCCCCCCTATACTCCTGCACCCCCAAACCCTGGGGATAATGATCTGTATCTCACACATATATTGTACATCAGTCAGGGACCCCACTGGCCCCCCTATACTCCTGCACCCCCAAACCTTGGGGATAATGATCTGTATCTCACACATATATTGTACATCAGTCAGGGACCCCATTGCCCCCCTATACTCCTGCACCCCCAAACCTTGGGGATAATGATCTGTATCTCACACATATATTGTACATCAGTCAGGGACCCCACTGGCCCCCCTATACTCCTGCACCCCCAAACCTTGGGGATAATGATCTGTATCTCACACATATATTGTACATCAGTCAGGGACCCCACTGGCCCCCCTATACTCCTGCACCCCCAAACCTTGGGGATAATGATCTGTATCTCACACATATATTGTACATCAGTCAGGGACCCCACTGGCCCCCCTATACTCCTGCACCCCCAAACCTTGGGGATAATGATCTGTATCTCACACATATATTGTACATCAGTCAGGGACCCCACTGGCCCCCCCTATACTCCTGCACCCCCAAACCTTGGGGATAATGATCTGTATCTCACACATATATTGTACATCAGTCAGGGACCCCACTGGCCCCCCTATACTCCTGCACCCCCAAACCTTGGGGATAATGATCTGTATCTCACACATATATTGTACATCAGTCAGGGGCCCCACTGCCCCCCTATACTCCTGCACCCCCAAACCTTGGGGATAATGATCTGTATCTCACACATATATTGTACATCAGTCAGGGACCCCACTGGCCCCCCTATACTCCTGCACCCCCAAACCTTGGGGATAATGATCTGTATCTCACACATATATTGTACATCAGTCAGGGGCCCCACTGCCCCCCTATACTCCTGCACCCCAAACCCTGGGGATAATGATCTGTATCTCACACATATATTGTACATCAGTCAGGGGCCCCACTGCCCCCCTATACTCCTGCACCCCCAAACCCTGGGGATAATGATCTGTATCTCACACATATATTGTACATCAGTCAGGGACCCCACTGGCCCCCCTATACTCCTGCACCCCCAAACCTTGGGGATAATGATCTGTATCTCACACATATATTGTACATCAGTCAGGGACCCCATTGCCCCCCTATACTCCTGCACCCCCAAACCTTGGGGATAATGATCTGTATCTCACACATATATTGTACATCAGTCAGGGACCCCACTGGCCCCCCTATACTCCTGCACCCCAAACCCTGGGGATAATGATCTGTATCTCACACATATATTGTACATCAGTCAGGGGCCCCACTGCCCCCCTATACTCCTGCACCCCCAAACCTTGGGGATAATGATCTGTATCTCACACATATATTGTACATCAGTCAGGGGCCCCACTGCCCCCCTATACTCCTGCACCCCCAAACCTTGGGGATAATGATCTGTATCTCACACATATATTGTACATCAGTCAGGGGCCCCACTGCCCCCCTATACTCCTGCACCCCCAAACCTTGGGGATAATGATCTGTATCTCACACATATATTGTACATCAGTCAGGGACCCCATTGCCCCCCTATACTCCTGCACCCCCAAACCTTGGGGATAATGATCTGTATCTCACACATATATTGTACATCAGTCAGGGACCCCACTGGCCCCCCTATACTCCTGCACCCCCAAACCTTGGGGATAATGATCTGTATCTCACACATATATTGTACATCAGTCAGGGACCCCACTGGCCCCCCTATACTCCTGCACCCCCAAACCTTGGGGATAATGATCTGTATCTCACACATATATTGTACATCAGTCAGGGACCCCACTGGCCCCCCTATACTCCTGCACCCCCAAACCTTGGGGATAATGATCTGTATCTCACACATATATTGTACATCAGTCAGGGACCCCACTGGCCCCCCTATACTCCTGCACCCCCAAACCTTGGGGATAATGATCTGTATCTCACACATATATTGTACATCAGTCAGGGACCCCACTGGCCCCCCTATACTCCTGCACCCCCAAACCTTGGGGATAATGATCTGTATCTCACACATATATTGTACATCAGTCAGGGACCCCACTGGCCCCCCTATACTCCTGCACCCCCAAACCTTGGGGATAATGATCTGACGGTCTCTTTGCAGATGGCTTTGGATTATGGATTCCTGAACTGCTTGAAGCGACTGCGGAAGAAAACGGGGCCCAAGAAGCTGTATAAGAGAATAGAGAAGGAGCTGGAGGGGCAGCTGTCATGGCCGCCCATAGAGCAGACTCTGCACCCGGGGCCCATACAGACCCTCCCAGGCAGGTAGCAGGACCCCAGCGGATAAAGGTTGTTCTATAAGGATATGGGCATTTGTCAGACTTTCAGATTTGCACCTTAAACTGCCGGCGCCGGAGCTGCTTAGAGACAACAATAGATTTTTATTCCAGTTCTTACACTTTGTTTTTATGAAGCCAAAATGCGGTTGTGTCTCTTGGGAGCCAGCAGGGCGGCGCTACGTGGGCAGCTTCACTCTCAGACTTTACCTGTTTTTGTGGCTAAAATGCTGAACGTGCTGGAGGCGGGACTCCCAGACCCCGCCCCCGAGGTGCTGTTACATAAATCCGTTCTCCTGTAGTCCATAAGGGGGTGGGGCCTAAACTAACGGATCCCGCCCCATGCGCCTCACACATGGTTTACGGTTATTGTTGGAATACCTCAAGAGAATTGTTATTATTAATATTATTATTATTACTACTGATTTGTGGGTCCCGCAGAGACGAAATGAGCAGGAAAATAGGGGGGCAATTGGGAGGAGGAGGGCTCCGATTGGCTTCCTTGTTTAGTCTGCAACTCCCAGCACCCTAAAAGCTTACTGGGAATTATTACAGTGGGTTTGGCAAGAGTCAGTGTTGGAATCCCCTTAGTTTAATGCTTACCATCAGACCCCCGGATCTTGCTGGGCTTCTGCCCCGTTATATGTTGCCTGTTCTAGTTCTGCAACATCATGTCAGAAAGCCAAAATAGTGCCTTAGGCGCCTAGAGAAATAAGGGGTTAATTTGCCCCCACACAGGGGGACACCGAGCGCAACCTCTTTCCAGCAGGAAATATTTTTACTGTGCACAATTTTCCTGTTGCTGGGGTCACTGGCCATAGCAACCACAGAGGGGGCTGAATGCCATGTGGAGCAGATGGATAATAATCTAACAATAAAGAGCAGTTGCAAAGTTGCTGAGGTTCCTCCTGTATGAAGGTTTGGGCAGAGCTGCGGCTGTGTTCCGGGTGAGACCTGGTGCCCAAAGGGCAATTCCTCCTGTGCCCATGGCAGGCACGGGTGGCACTAGGTGGGCACCCAGTAGGAGTCACTTCCATTGGCTGAAACATGCATATTCTTGTTGGGAAGGGGTGACAAGGCAGGAAGGACATTTAGAGTGGTGCAGGGCTCGGCGAGAGCGCCATCCTGTGGCCTGAAGGGGAAACACGGGGGTAACGATTCCTGTTGGGAGGAGGTGGGAGACGTCAGTGCAAGTCCTGTTTGTTATGGATCAGGGGTGGTCCGGTCCAGCCGGATACCGGGAAGTCTTCAGAGTTGCCCCTCTAGGCTGCCCAACCCTTAGACCAGTATTGCCCCCCAGAACCACCACTCTGCTCCGTTACCCACAGTCCCTGCATGAGTCTCACAGCTGTGATTCCTGCCCAATCCCTGTGGGGCAGCATCAGTAATAGACTTAAGGGCGTCAGTAACAGGGTTAGGGGCATCAGTAACAGGGTTAGGGGCGTCAGTAACAGGTTAGGGGCGTCAGTAACAGGTTAGGGGCGTCAGTAACGGGGTTAGGGGCGTCGGTAACAGGGTTAGGGGCGTCAGTAACGGGGTTAGGGGCGTCGGTAACAGGGTTAGGGGCATCAGTAACAGGTTAGGGGCGTCAGTAACGGGGTTAGGGGCGTCGGTAACAGGGTTAGGGGCGTCAGTAACAGGTTAGGGGCGTCAGTAACAGGTTAGGGGCGTCAGTAACAGGTTAGGGGCGTCAGTAACAGGTTAGGGGCATCAGTAACAGGTTAGGGGCGTCGGTAACAGGTTAGGGGCGTCGGTAACAGGGTTAGGGGCGTCGGTAACAGGTTAGGGGCGTCGGTAACAGGGTTAGGGGCGTCAGTAACAGGGTTAGGGGCGTCAGTAACAGGTTAGGGGCGTCAGTAACAGGTTAGGGGCGTCGGTAACAGGGTTAGGGGCGTCAGTAACAGGTTAGGGGCGTCGGTAACAGGGTTAGGGGCGTCAGTAACAGGTTAGGGGCGTCGGTAACAGGGTTAGGGGCGTCGGTAACAGGGTTAGGGGCCTCAGTAACGGGATTAGGGGCCTCAGTAACGGGGTTAGGGGCCTCAGTAACGGGGTTAGGGGCGTCAGTCATGGGGTTAGGGGCGTCAGTCATGGGGTTAGGGGCGTCAGTCACGGATTTAGGGGCATCAGTAACAGGGATAGGGGCGTCAGTCACGGCGTTAGGGGCGTCAGTCACGGGGTTAGGGGCGTCAGTAACAGGTTAGGGGCCTCAGTAACGGGATTAGGGGCCTCAGTAACGGGATTAGGGGCGTCAGTAACGGGATTAGGGGCGTCAGTAACAGGTTAGGGGCCTCAGTAACGGGATTAGGGGCATCAGTAACAGGTTAGGGGCCTCAGTAACAGGGTTAGGGGCCTCAGTAACAGGTTAGGGGCCTCAGTAATGGGATTAGGGGCGTCAGTAACAGGTTAGGGGCCTCAGTAATGGGATTAGGGGCGTCAGTAACAGGTTAGGGGCCTCAGTAACGGGATTAGGGGCATCAGTAACAGGTTAGGGGCCTCAGTAACAGGGTTAGGGGCCTCAGTAACAGGGTTAGGGGCCTCAGTAATGGGATTAGGGGCATCAGTAACAGGTTAGGGGCCTCAGTAACAGGGTTAGGGGCCTCAGTAACAGGGTTAGGGGCCTCAGTAACAGGGTTAGGGGCCTCAGTAACAGGTTAGGGGCCTCAGTAACAGGGTTAGGGGCCTCAGTAACAGGGTTAGGGGCCTCAGTAACAGGGTTAGGGGCCTCAGTAACAGGGTTAGGGGCCTCAGTAACGGGGTTAGGGGTGTCAGTCATGGGGTTAGGGGCGTCAGTCACGGGTTTAGGGGCGTCAGTAACAGGGTTAGGGGCGTCAGTAACAGGGTTAGGGGCGTCAGTAACGGGGTTAGGGGCACGTGTGTCAAGGGCCACAGTATGGGGCCCACTATTTGCCCCAAAATAGGTGTGAATCTGTGTTTTATATTTGTAACTTAACTCTGCACATCAAATCCTCGGAACCTGCCCCAGTTCCACCTACAGTGGGTCTTATTTATTTATTTAACTGCCCCCCCAGTTTCACACAGAAGGAGAGAGGAGGAGGGAAAAGGGGTTCGGGGGGTAGAGAGACAAATAGGGAGAATAATAAAACAGGGAGACAGACGGGAGGATAAAATAACAGAGATGGGGGGGGGGGTACAATGTGATTATTGCCCCGGTGCTACAGTCTCAGTTATTCAGGTACAGTGAGTTTTGCCCCATCTGCCCCCAGTTACTCTGCTCTTTGCACTAATATGTGGGGTGGATCTCCCAATATCGGGGGGGGGGGGGGGTGCTGACATAGCTGGTCACATGGTATTTCTAAGAATGGGGGGCCCTGTTCCTTCCTAAACTGTGCCTTTAATTCATTAAAAGAAAGAAATCTGTTTCCTATTTTGTTTCATAATTTTTAATAGTGAATGTGCAGCCAATGCCCTAAGGGCGCCATGTTGGGTACTGCCCCCCCCCCCCCAGTGAGAGCCCACGTGGCATTAACCTGCCCCATCCCACGGTACAGCCCATAGCGAGAGGAACCCCAATACTCACTGAGCCCAATAGGATCCACATGGAACATGGACTGAACCCCCTGAGCTCCCCCATTGTCTCACAGGCAGATTAGTAATTGTGGCATCACCAGCAGCAAATCTGCCCCCCCCCCCCAAACCCAGAGATGGAGTTTCCCACGGGCCGGGCAGGTCCCCTGCTTTGGTTGGAAAGACTTTCCCCTTCTGCACAAAACTATTGTCTATTATTATTATTATTATTATTATTATTACAGTCTCTGGGCCCTTAGAACTTCTAGTCCCAACCCATAATGTGCACTGGAGTTATTCTAGCGACAACTCAGCAGGGCAAGATGGAGACAGTAGGGCAAGATGGAGACAGTAGGGCAAGATGGAGACAGTAGGACAAGATGGAGACAGTAGGGCAAGATGGAGACAGTAGGGCAAGATGGGGACAGTAGGGCAAGATGGAGACAGTAGGGCAAGATGGAGACAGTAGGGCAAGATGGAGACAGTAGGGCAAGATGGAGACAGTAGGGCAAGATGGAGACAGTAGGGCAAGATGGAGACAGTAGGGCAAGATGGGGACAGTAGGGCAAGATGGAGTCAGTAGGGCAAGATGGAGACAGTAGGGCAAGATGGAGACAGTAGGACAAGATGGAGACAGTAGGGCAAGATGGAGACAGTAGGGCAAGATGGAGACAGTAGGACAAGATGGGGACAGTAGGGCAAGATGGAGACAGTAGGGCAAGATGGGGACAGTAGGGCAAGATGGGGAGAGTAGGGCAAGGGCTGTATTCTTAAAGCAATATTGCCCAATAAAACTGCATTAAAATGCAAGAAATCCCCCAATGAGAATCCCAGCTGATGTGAGTAAATCCGGCTCCCTGTTCTCTGTTCCTGCAATTGGAGTTGGGAGCAATAAGCACAGTTTCCCAGCACTGAACAAGTCTGTCCCTTTATCCCCATGTCTGATTCCTGTGCCATATAATGAGGGGAAAATGCCATCATTATCTCTATATGTAAGGTACCAGCAAGGGGCCTGACACAGTGCTGGGAATCAGCATTCTCATTGGTCACTTCTCTTGCACTTACACTCACATTGTTGCTCAGTAGAATTCTCATTGGGGAATTTCCTTGCATCTAGAATTACGACTATAGCAACACTAGGGGGCGCAGTGGGGCAGCGTTATGGTTGGGTTTATTTCCCCTTTAACCAACATGTTTTTGGGGGAGGGGCTACTGGATGAAACCCACACAGAGGCTGCCAGTTGCATCATACATAATGCCCCCCCTCAGGCCCCTGTAGCACCCCAGCTGGGGGGCCGCCATCCTTCCCCCCATGATCCCTGGCTCGGGGCCCGTGTTTATGTTCTGAACGATTCCAGTCATTTTCTTTCCCTCTCAGTTTATTATTTCAGCCTCGTTGGTGGAGCAGTGAGGGGGGCACTGAGCGGGGGGCTCATTCCCAGGGGGGCAAGTCCCTTCCTGTTCAAACTGCTCTAAACCCCACAGAATTTGGGGGAAAATTCCATGCAGAAAACAAATGAATTTGGGCCGCAAAATATCATTTGTTTTCGTGTTTAACCAATAGGGAAGCGCTGAACCCGTAGGGAAACGCGGCGCTAAAGATTCGCCCGAAGCCAAAGCCACATTTGTGCCTTCAGAATAAATGACCTTTTAGTACGATGCAGAGAGTGATATTCTGAGACAGTTTGCAATTGGTCTTCATTTTTTATCTATTGTGGTTTTTGAATTATTTAGCATTTTGTGCAGCAGATCTCTGGTTGCTAGGGTTCAATTTAACCTAGCAACCAGGCAACGGTTTAAACGAGAGACAGGAATATGAATAGGGGAGGGGCTGAATAGAAAGATAAGGAATAAAAAGTAACAATAACAATAAAACTGGAGCCTCACAGAGCAATAGGGTTTGGCTGCCGGGGTCAGTTATCCTGTTGCTAGGGCTCAAATGACCTTAGCAACCAGGGAGGGGTTTGAATGAGAGGCTGATATATGAATAGGGGAGGGGCTGAATAGAAAGATAAGGAATAAAAAGTAACAATAACAATAAAACTGGAGCCTCACAGAGCAATAGGGTTTGGCTGCCGGGGTCAGTGACCCCCATTTGGAAGCTGCAAAGAGTCAGGAAAGGAAGGCGAAGCCACCATTTTATTGTTACATGACATTAAAGGAGAACTAAACCTAATTACCCTGCACAGGCCCCTCCCTTTCTAGTTTCTAGTCACCCCTAATGGCACAATGAGCCCCCAGCTAATAATCACAATACCACCCTGTGCCACCAGGGCGAGGGCCCCAGCACCCCAATAATCTCCCTCACTCACAGTATTAGGCTCCGCCCCCCGGCACTGCAGCCATGTGACCAACAAACATTACATTACATTAACATTTATTTATAAAGCGCCAACATATTCCGCAGCGCTGTACAATAAGTGGGTTTCATACATTGGGCATACAGAGTAACATATAAAGCAATCAGTAACCGATACAGGAGGGGAAGGGAGCCCTGCCCCAAAGAGCTTACACTCTACAAGGAGTAACATATAAAGCAATCAGTAACCGATACAGGAGGGGAAGAGAGCCCTGCCCCAAAGAGCTTACACTCTACAAGGAGTAACATATAAAGCAGTCAGTAACCGATACAAGAGGGGAAGGGAGCCCTGCCCCAAAGAGCTTACACTCTACAAGGAGTAACATATAAAGCAATCAGTAACCGATACAGGAGGGGAAGAGGGCCCTGTCCCAAAGAGCTTACACTCTACAAGGAGTAACATATAAAGCAATCAGTAACCGATACAAGAGGGGAAGGGAGCCCTGCCCAAAAGAGCTTACACTCTACAAGGAGTAACATATAAAGCAATCAGTAACCGATACAGGAGGGGAAGGGAGCCCTGCCCAAAAGAGCTTACACTCTACAAGGAGTAACATATAAAGCAATCAGTAACCGATACAGGAGGGGAAGGGAGCCCTGCCCAAAAGAGCTTACACTCTACAAGGAGTAACATATAAAGCAATCAGTAACCGATACAGGAGGGGAAGGGAGCCCTGCCCCAAAGAGCTTACACTCTACAAGGAGTAACATATAAAGCAATCAGTAACCGATACAAGAGGTGAAGAGAGCCCTGCCCCAAAGAGCTTACAATCTACAAGGAGTAACATATAAAGCAATCAGTAACCGATACAGGAGGGGAAGAGAGCCCTGCCCCAAAGAGCTTACAATCTACAAGGAGTAACATATAAAGCAATCAGTAACCGATACAAGAGGTGAAGAGAGCCCTGCCCAAAAGAGCTTACAATCTACAAGGAGTAACATATAAAGCAATCAATAACCGATACAAGAGGTGAAGAGAGCCCTGCCCCAAAGAGCTTACACTCTACAAGGAGTAACATATAAAGCAATCAGTAACCGATACAGGAGGGGAAGAGAGCCCTGCCCCAAAGAGCTTACACTCTACAAGGAGTAACATATAAAGCAATCAGTAACCGATACAGGAGGGGAAGAGAGCCCTGCCCAAAAGAGCTTACAATCTACAAGGAGTAACATATAAAGCAATCAGTAACCGATACAGGAGGGGAAGGGAGCCCTGCCCAAAAGAGCTTACACTCTACAAGGAGTAACATATAAAGCAATCAGTAACCGATACAGGAGGGGAAGAGAGCCCTGCCCAAAAGAGCTTACACTCTACAAGGAGTAACATATAAAGCAATCAGTAACCGATACAGGAGGGGAAGAGAGCCCTGCCCAAAAGAGCTTACACTCTACAAGGAGTAACATATAAAGCAATCAGTAACCGATACAGGAGGGGAAGGGAGCCCTGCCCAAAAGAGCTTACACTCTACAAGGAGTAACATATAAAGCAATCAGTAACCAATACAAGAGGGGAAGAGAGCCCTGCCCAAAGAGCTTACACTCTACAAGGAGTAACATATAAAGCAATCAGTAACCAATACAAGAGGGGAAGGGAGCCCTGCCCAAAGAGCTTACACTCTACAAGGAGTAACATATAAAGCAATCAGTAACCGATACAGGAGGGGAAGAGAGCCCTGCCCAAAAGAGCTTACACTCTACAAGGAGTAACATATAAAGCAATCAGTAACCGATACAAGAGGGGAAGAGAGCCCTGCCCAAAGAGCTTACAATCAACAAACCTGCCTTCCAATTGGCCAGCCGGCGTGAGGCAGGAATGAGGCCACTAACAGACTTGTTCTCTCACAGAGTTGCCTCAGTTGGGCCGTTACAGGGAGGTGCTGGGGTGTAGGGGCCCAGTATGTTTAAGGGGAGGCGGGGGGAGCCATGAGGGGAGCCATGAGGGGAGCCGGGGGGAGCCATGAGGGGAGCCGGGGGGAGCCATGAGGGGAGCCGGGGGGAGCCATGAGGGGAGCCGGGGGGAGCCATGAGGGGAGCCGGGGGGAGCCATGAGGGGAGCCGGGGGGAGCCATGAGGGGAGCCGGGGGGAGCCATGAGGGGAGCCGGGGGGAGCCATGAGGGGAGCCATGAGGGGAGCCATGAGGGGAGCCGGGGGGAGCCATGAGGGGAGGCGGGGGGAGCCATGAGGGGACATGAGGGGAGCCGGGGGGAGCCATGAGGGGAGCCGGGGGGAGCCATGAGGGGACATGAGGGGAGCCGGGGGGAGCCATGAGGGGACATGAGGGGAGCCGGGGGGAGCCATGAGGGGAGCCGGGGGGAGCCATGAGGGGAGCCGGGGGGAGCCATGAGGGGAGCCGGGGGGAGCCATGAGGGGAGCCATGAGGGGAGCCATGAGGGGAGCCGGGGGAGCCATGAGGGGAGCCGGGGGGAGCCATGAGGGGGAGCCATGAGGGGAGCCGGGGGGAGCCATGAGGGGAGCCGGGGGGAGCCATGAGGGGAGCCGGGGGGAGCCATGAGGGGAGCCATGAGGGGAGCCATGAGGGGAGCCATGAGGGGAGCATGAGGGGAGCCGGGGGGAGCCATGAGGGGAGCCGGGGGGAGCCATGAGGGGAGCCATGAGGGGAGCCATGAGGGGAGCCGGGGGGAGCCATGAGGGGAGCCGGGGGGAGCCATGAGGGGAGCCATGAGGGGAGCCATGAGGGGAGCCGGGGGGAGCCATGAGGGGAGCCGGGGGGAGCCATGAGGGGACATGAGGGGAGCCGGGGGGAGCCATGAGGGGACATGAGGGGAGCCGGGGGAGCCATGAGGGGAGCCGGGGGGAGCCATGAGGGGAGGCGGGGGGAGCCATGAGGGGAGCCATGAGGGGAGCCATGAGGGGAGCCATGAGGGGAGCCGGGGGGAGCCATGAGGGGAGCCGGGGGGAGCCATGAGGGGAGGCGGGGGAGCCATGAGGGGAGCCATGAGGGGAGCCATGAGGGGAGCCATGAGGGGAGCCATGAGGGGAGCCGGGGGGAGCCATGAGGGGAGCTGGGGGAGCCATGAGGGGAGCCATGAGGGGAGCCGGGGGGAGCCATGAGGGGAGCCGGGGGGAGCCATGAGGGGAGGCGGGGGGAGCCATGAGGGGACATGAGGGGAGCCGGGGGGAGCCATGAGGGGAGCCGGGGGGAGCCATGAGGGGACATGAGGGGAGCCGGGGGGAGCCATGAGGGGACATGAGGGGAGCCGGGGGGAGCCATGAGGGGAGCCGGGGGGAGCCATGAGGGGAGCCGGGGGGAGCCATGAGGGGAGCCATGAGGGGAGCCATGAGGGGAGCCATGAGGGGAGCCATGAGGGGAGCCGGGGGGAGCCATGAGGGGAGCCGGGGGGAGCCATGAGGGGAGCCATGAGGGGAGCCGGGGGGAGCCATGAGGGGAGCCATGAGGGGAGCCGGGGGGAGCCATGAGGGGAGCCATGAGGGGAGCCGGGGGGAGCCATGAGGGGAGCCGGGGGGAGCCATGGAGGGGAGCCGGGGGGAGCCATGAGGGGAGCCATGAGGGAGCCGGGGGGAGCCATGAGGGGAGCCGGGGGGAGCCATGAGGGGAGCCGGGGGGAGCCATGAGGGGACATGAGGGGAGCCATGAGGGGAGCCATGAGGGGAGCCATGAGGGGAGCCGGGGGGAGCCATGAGGGGACATGAGGGGAGCCATGAGGGGAGCCATGAGGGGAGCCATGAGGGGAGCCGGGGGGAGCCATGAGGGGAGCCATGAGGGGACAGCAGCAGCCAGGGATCCCCACAGGGGACTGCTCAGTGCAAACCCACCATACATAGTGCAGCACGGCCATTTCATAAACCCGCCATTATTTCCTTTATGGCACAGAAACAGCAACGTCATAGGGGGGAATTCACAAAAGCGCTGATATTCCGACACAATAAAAGTGGAGACAGATTTGTCGGATTTTCCACCATATTCACAAACATCTATCCCCACTTTTGTGAATTTGCCTTTAGCTCTTAGTAAATGTGTCGGCGCCATTAAACCCAGTCCCACAGCGCCAGGAGCCTCGGGGGGAGGAATTTACCCACAGGATTTGCCATTTCATATGCTTTGGGGCATTTCCTGAGGGGGAATTTCAGTTGCCCAGGGAAACTATACATCATTTTTCAGGAAAATCTGGGCTTTCTAATGTTTTCTATATTTCTGTGTAATTCCCCTCCTGTAACGAGATTTAAGGGTCTAAATACCTTCTTCTCTCGCCCCCACTCATTACTGGGCAGCAGCGGCCCCCCCACCAACATGCCCGGGGAATAGAGCTCCAACAGGACTAGGGCCCCCCCCCCACCAACATGCCCGGGGAATAGAGCTCCAACAGGACTAGGGCCCCCCCACCAACATGCCCGGGGAATAGAGCTCCAACAGGACTAGGGCCCCCCCCCACCAACATACCCGGGGAATAGAGCTCCAACAGGACTAGGGCCCCCCACCAACCATACCCGGGGAATAGAGCTCCAACAGGACTAGGCCCCCCCCCACCAACATGCCCGGGAATAGAGCTCCAACAGGACTAGGGCCCCCCCCCACCAACATTGCCCGGGGAATAGAGCTCCAACAGGACTAGGGCCCCCCCACCAACATGCCCGGGGAATAGAGCTCCAACAGGACTAGGGCCCCCCCCACCAACATACCCGGGGAATAGAGCTCCAACAGGACTAGGGCCCCCCCACCAACATACCCGGGGAATAGAGCTCCAACAGGACTAGGGCCCCCCCCCACCCAACATGCCCGGGGAATAGAGCTCCAACAGGACTAGGGCCCCCCCCACCAACATGCCCGGGGAATAGAGCTCCAACAGGACTAGGGCCCCCCCCCCACCAACATGCCCGGGGAATAGAGCTCCAACAGGACTAGGGCCCCCCCACCAACATGCCCGGTGAATAGAGCTCCAACAGGACTAGGGCCCCCCCACCAACATGCCCGGGGAATAGAGCTCCAACAGGACTAGGGCCCCCCCACCAACATGCCCGGTGAATAGAGCTCCAACAGGACTAGGGCCCCCCCACCAACATGCCCGGGGAATAGAGCTCCAACAGGACTAGGGCCCCCCCCCCCACCAACATGCCCGGGGAATAGAGCTCCAACAGGGACTAGGGCCCCCCCCACCAACATGCCCGGGGAATAGAGCTCCAACAGGACTAGGGGCCCCCTCACCAACATGCCCGGGAATAGAGCTCCAACAGGACTAGGGCCCCACCACAGGCCCGGTGAATAGAGCTCCAACAGGACTAGGGCCCCCCACCAACATGCCGGGAATAGAGCTCCAACAGGACTAGGGCCCCCCCACCAACATGCCCGGGGAATAGAGCTCCAACAGGACTAGGGCCCCCCCCCACCAACATGCCCGGGGAATAGAGCTCCAACAGGACTAGGGCCCCCCCCCACCAACATTGCCCGGGGAATAGAGCTCAACAGGACTAGGGCCCCCCACCAACATGCCCGGGGAATAGAGCTCCAACAGGACTAGGGCCCCCCCCCACCAACATGCGCCGGGGAATAGAGCTCCAACAGGACTAGGGCCCCCCCCCCACCAACATGCCCGGGAATAGAGCTCCAACAGGACTAGGGCCCCCCCCCACCAACATGCCGGGGAATAGAGCTCCAACAGGACTAGGGCCCCCCCACCAACATGCCCGGGGAATAGAGCTCCAACAGGACTAGGGCCCCCCACCAACATGCCCGGGGAATAGAGCTCCAACAGGACTAGGGCCCCCCCACCAACATGCCCGGGGAATAGAGCTCCAACAGGACTAGGGGCCCCCCCACCAACATGCCGGGAATAGAGCTTCCAACAGGACTAGGGCCCCCCACCAACATGCCCGGGGAATAGAGCTTCCAACAGGACTAGGGCCCCCCCACCAACATGCCCGGGGAATAGAGCTCCAACAGGACTAGGGCCCCCCACCAACATGCCCGGGGAATAGAGCTCCAACAGGACTAGGGCCCCCCCCCACCAACATGCCGGGGAATAGAGCTCCAACAGGACTAGGGCCCCCCCACCAACATGCCCGGGGAATAGAGCTCCAACAGGACTAGGGCCCCCCCCCACCAACATGCCCGGGGAATAGAGCTCCAACAGGACTAGGGCCCCCCCCCCACCAACATGCCCCGGGGAATAGAGCTCCAACAGGACTAGGGCCCCCCCACCAACATGCCCAGGGAATAGAGCTCCAACAGACTAGGGCCCCCCCACCAACATGACCCAGGGAATAGAGCTCCAACAGGACTAGGGCCCCCCCACCAACATGCCCGGGGAATAGAGCTCCAACAGGACTAGGGCCCCCCCACCAACATGCCCGGGGAATAGAGCTCCAACAGGACTAGGGCCCCCCCACCAACATGCCCGGGGAATAGAGCTCCAACAGGACTAGGGCCCCCCCACCAACATGCCCGGGGAATAGAGCTCCAACAGGACTAGGGCCCCCCCACCAACATGCCCGGGGAATAGAGCTCCAACAGGACTAGGGCCCCCCCACCAACATGCCTGGGGAATAGAGCTCCAACAGGACTAGGGCCCCCCCCCACCAACATGCCCGGGGAATAGAGCTCCAACAGGACTAGGGCCCCCCCACCAACATGCCCGGGGAATAGAGCTCCAACAGGACTAGGGCCCCCCCACCAACATGCCCGGGGAATAGAGCTCCAACAGGACTAGGGCCCCCCCCACCAACATGCCCGGGGAATAGAGCTCCAACAGGACTAGGGCCCCCCCCCCACCAACATGCCCGGGGAATAGAGCTCCAACAGGACTAGGGCCCCCCCACCAACATGCCCGGGGAATAGAGCTCCAACAGGACTAGGGCCCCCCTCCCACCAATATGCCCGGGGAATAGAGCTCCAACAGGACTAGGGCCCCCCCCCACCAATATGCCCGGGGAATAGAGCTCCAACAGGACTAGGGCCCCCCCCCACCAACATGCCCGGGGAATAGAGCTCCAACAGGACTAGGGCCCCCCCCCACCAACATGCCCGGGGAATAGAGCTCCAACAGGACTAGGGCCCCCCCCCACCAACATGCCCGGGGAATAGAGCTCCAACAGGACTAGGGCCCCCCCCCACCAATATGCCCGGGGAATAGAGCTCCAACAGGACTAGGGCCCCCCCCCACCAAACATGCCCGGGGAATAGAGCTCCAACAGGACTAGGGCCCCCCCACCAACATACCCGGGGAATAGAGCTCCAACAGGACTAGGGCCCCCCCCCACCAACATGCCCGGGGAATAGAGCTCCAACAGGACTAGGGCCCCCCCCCACCAACATGCCCGGGGAATAGAGCTCCAACAGGACTAGGGCCCCCCCCACCAACATGCCCGGGGAATAGAGCTCCAACAGGACTAGGGCCCCCCACCAACATGCCCGGGGAATAGAGCTCCAACAGGACTAGGGCCCCCCCCCCACCAACATGCCCGGGGAATAGAGCTCCAACAGGACTAGGGCCCCCCCACCAACATGCCCGGGGAATAGAGCTCCAACAGGACTAGGGCCCCCCCCCCACCAACATGCCCGGTGGAATAGAGCTCCAACAGGACTAGGGCCCCCCCCCCACCAACATGCCCGGTGAATAGAGCTCCAACAGGACTAGGGCCCCCCCACCAACATGGCCCGGGGAATAGAGCTCCAACAGGACTAGGGCCCCCCCCACCAACATGCCCGGGGAATAGAGCTCCAACAGGACTAGGGCCCCCCCCTCACCAACATGCCCGGGGAATAGAGCTCCAACAGGACTAGGGCCCCCCCACCAACATGCCCGGGGAATAGAGCTCCAACAGGACTAGGGCCCCCACCACATGCCCGGGGATAGAGCTCCAACAGGACTAGGGCCCCCACCAACATGCCCGGGGAATAGAGCTCCAACAGGGACTAGGGCCCCCCCACCAACATGCCCGGGGAATAGAGCTCCAACAGGACTAGGGCCCCCCCACCAACATGCCTGGGGAATAGAGCTCCAACAGGACTAGGGCCCCCCCACCAACATGCCCGGGGAATAGAGCTCCAACAGGACTAGGGCCCCCCCCCACCAACATGCCCGGGGAATAGAGCTCCAACAGGACTAGGGCCCCCCCACCAACATGCCCGGGGAATAGAGCTCCAACAGGACTAGGGCCCCCCCCCCACCAACATGCCCGGGGAATAGAGCTCCAACAGGACTAGGGCCCCCCCCCACCAACATGCCCGGGGAATAGAGCTCCAACAGGACTAGGGCCCCCCCCACCAACATGCCCGGGGAATAGAGCTCCAACAGGACTAGGGCCCCCCCCCACCAATATGCCCGGGGAATAGAGCTCCAACAGGACTAGGGCCCCCCCCCACCAACATGCCCGGGGAATAGAGCTCCAACAGGACTAGGGCCCCCCCCCACCAACATACCCGGGGAATAGAGCTCCAACAGGACTAGGGCCCCCCCCCACCAACATGCCCGGGGAATAGAGCTCCAACAGGACTAGGGCCCCCCCCCACCAAACATGCCCGGGGAATAGAGCTCCAACAGGACTAGGGCCCCCCACCAACATGCCCGGGAATAGAGCTCCAACAGGACTAGGGCCCCCCCACCAACATGCCCGGTGAATAGAGCTCCCAACAGGACTAGGGCCCCCCCACCAACATGCCCGGTGAATAGAGCTCCAACAGGACTAGGGCCCCCCCACCAACATGCCCGGGGAATAGAGCTCCAACAGGACTAGGGCCCCCCCACCAACATGCCCGGTGAATAGAGCTCCAACAGGACTAGGGCCCCCCCACCAACATGCCCGGGGAATAGAGCTCCAACAGGACTAGGCCCCCCACCAACATGCCCGGGGAATAGAGCTCCAACAGGACTAGGGCCCCCCACCAACATGCCCGGGGAATAGAGCTCCAACAGGACTAGGGCCCCCCCACCAACATGCCCGGGGAATAGAGCTCCAACAGGACTAGGGCCCCCCCACCAACATGCCCGGGGAATAGAGCTCCAACAGGGACTAGGGCCCCCCCCCCACCAACATGCCCGGTGAATAGAGCTCCAACAGGACTAGGGCCCCCCCCCACCAACATGCCCGGGGAATAGAGCTCCAACAGGACTAGGGCCCCCCCCACCAAACATGCCCGGGGAATAGAGCTCCAACAGGACTAGGGCCCCCCCACCAACATGCCCGGGGAATAGAGCTCCAACAGGACTAGGGCCCCCCCACCAACATGCCCGGGGAATAGAGCTCCAACAGGACTAGGGCCCCCCCCCACCAACATGCCCGGTGAATAGAGCTCCAACAGGACTAGGGCCCCCCCCCCACCAACATGCCCGGGGAATAGAGCTCCAACAGGACTAGGGCCCCCCCCCACCAACATGCCCGGGGAATAGAGCTCCAACAGGACTAGGGCCCCCCCCACCAACATGCCCGGGGAATAGAGCTCCAACAGGACTAGGGCCCCCCCCCACAAACATACCCGGGGAATAGAGCTCCAACAGGACTAGGGCCCCCCCACCAACATGCCCGGGGAATAGAGCTCCAACAGGACTAGGGCCCCCCCACCAACATGCCCGGGGAATAGAGCTCCAACAGGACTAGGGCCCCCCACCAACATGCCCGGGGAATAGAGCTCCAACAGGACTAGGGCCCCCCCACCAACATGCCCGGGGAATAGAGCTCCAACAGGACTAGGGCCCCCCCCCCACCAACATGCCCGGGGAATAGAGCTCCAACAGGACTAGGGCCCCCCCCCCCACCAACATGCCCGGGGAATAGAGCTCCACAGGACTAGGGCCCCCCCCCCACCAACATGCCCGGGGAATAGAGCTCCAACAGGACTAGGGCCCCCCCCCCCACCAACATGCCCGGGGAATAGAGCTCCAACAGGACTAGGGCCCCCCCACCACCAACATGCCCGGGGAATAGAGCTCCAACAGGACTAGGGCCCCCCCCCACCAACATGCCCGGGGAATAGAGCTCCAACAGGACTAGGGCCCCCCCACCAACATGCCCGGGGAATAGAGCTCCAACAGGACTAGGGCCCCCCCCCCACCAACATGCCCGGGGAATAGAGCTCCAACAGGACTAGGGCCCCCCCACCAACATGCCCGGGGAATAGAGCTCCAACAGGACTAGGGCCCCCCACCAACATGCCCGGGGAATAGAGCTCCAACAGGACTAGGGCCCCCCACCAACATGCCCGGGGAATAGAGCTCCAACAGGACTAGGGCCCCCCCCCACCAACATGCCCGGGGAATAGAGCTCCAACAGGACTAGGGCCCCCCCCCACCAACATGCCCGGGGAATAGAGCTCCAACAGGACTAGGGCCCCCCCACCAACATGCCCGGGGAATAGAGCTCCAACAGGACTAGGGCCCCCCCCACCAATATGCCCGGGGAATAGAGCTCCAACAGGACTAGGGCCCCCCCCCACCAATATGCCCGGGGAATAGAGCTCCAACAGGACTAGGGCCCCCCCCCACCAACATGCCCGGGGAATAGAGCTCCAACAGGACTAGGGCCCCCCCACCAACATGCCCGGGGAATAGAGCTCCAACAGGACTAGGGCCCCCCCCCACCAACATGCCCGGGAATAGGCTCCACAGGACTAGGGCCCCCCACCAATATGCCCGGGGAATAGAGCTCCAACAGGACTAGGGCCCCCCCCCACCAACATGCCCGGGGAATAGAGCTCCAACAGGACTAGGGCCCCCCCCCACCAACATACCCGGGGAATAGAGCTCCAACAGGACTAGGGCCCCCCCCCACCAACATGCCCGGGGAATAGAGCTCCAACAGGACTAGGGCCCCCCCCCACCAACATGCCCGGGGAATAGAGCTCCAACAGGACTAGGGCCCCCCCACCAACATGCCCGGGGAATAGAGCTCCAACAGGACTAGGGCCCCCCCACCAACATGCCCGGTGAATAGAGCTCCAACAGGACTAGGGCCCCCCCACCAACATGCCCGGTGAATAGAGCTCCAACAGGACTAGGGCCCCCCCACCAACATGCCCGGGGAATAGAGCTCCAACAGGACTAGGGCCCCCCCACCAACATGCCCGGTGAATAGAGCTCCAACAGGACTAGGGCCCCCCCACCAACATGCCCGGGGAATAGAGCTCCAACAGGACTAGGGCCCCCCCACCAACATGCCCGGGGAATAGAGCTCCAACAGGACTAGGGCCCCCCCACCAACATGCCCGGTGAATAGAGCTCCAACAGGACTAGGGCCCCCCCACCAACATGCCCGGGGAATAGAGCTCCAACAGGACTAGGGCCCCCCACCAACATGCCCGGGGAATAGAGCTCCAACAGGACTAGGGCCCCCCCCCACCAACATGCCCGGTGAATAGAGCTCCAACAGGACTAGGGCCCCCCCCACCAACATGCCCGGGGAATAGAGCTCCAACAGGACTAGGGCCCCCCCCCACCAACATGCCCGGGGAATAGAGCTCCAACAGGACTAGGGCCCCCCCACCAACATGCCCGGGGAATAGAGCTCCAACAGGACTAGGGCCCCCCCCCACCAACATGCCCGGGGAATAGAGCTCCAACAGGACTAGGGCCCCCCCCCCACCAACATACCCGGGGAATAGAGCTCCAACAGGACTAGGGCCCCCCCACCAACATGCCCGGGGAATAGAGCTCCAACAGGACTAGGGCCCCCCCACCAACATGCCCGGGGAATAGAGCTCCAACAGGACTAGGGCCCCCCCACCAACATGCCCGGGGAATAGAGCTCCAACAGGACTAGGGCCCCCCCCCACCAACATGCCCGGGGAATAGAGCTCCAACAGGACTAGGGCCCCCCCCCACCAACATGCCCGGGGAATAGAGCTCCAACAGGACTAGGGCCCCCCACCACCAACATGCCCGGGGAATAGAGCTCCAACAGGACTAGGGCCCCCCCCCACCAACATGCCCGGGGAATAGAGCTCCAACAGGACTAGGGCCCCCCCACCAACATGCCCGGGGAATAGAGCTCCAACAGGACTAGGGCCCCCCCCCCACCAACATGCCCGGGGAATAGAGCTCCAACAGGACTATGGCCCCCCCACCAACATGCCCGGGGAATAGAGCTCCAACAGGACTAGGGCCCCCCCACCAACATGCCCGGGGAATAGAGCTCCAACAGGACTAGGGCCCCCCCACCAACATGCCCGGGGAATAGAGCTCCAACAGGACTAGGGCCCCCCCCCACCAACATGCCCGGGGAATAGAGCTCCAACAGGACTAGGGCCCCCCCCCACCAAACATGCCCGGGGAATAGAGCTCCAACAGGACTAGGGCCCCCCCCCCCACCAACATGCCCGGGGAATAGAGCTCCAACAGGACTAGGGCCCCCCCCCCACCAACATGCCCGGGGATAGAGCTCCAACAGGACTAGGCCCCCCACCAACATGCCCGGGGAATAGAGCTCCAACAGGACTAGGGCCCCCCCACCAAACATGCCCGGGGAATAGAGCTCCAACAGGACTAGGGCCCCCCCACCAACATGCCCGGGGAATAGAGCTCCAACAGGACTAGGGCCCCCCCCACCAACATGCCCGGGGAATAGAGCTCCAACAGGACTAGGGCCCCCCCCCACCAACATGCCCGGGAATAGAGCTCCAACAGGACTAGGGCCCCCCCCCATGCCCGGGAAGCTCAACAGGCTAGGGCCCCCCCAACATGCCCGGGGAATAGAGCTCCAACAGGACTAGGGCCCCCCCACCAACATGCCCGGTGAATAGAGCTCCAACAGGACTAGGGCCCCCCACCAACATGCCCGGGGAATAGAGCTCCAACAGGACTAGGGCCCCCCCACCAACATGCCCGGGGAATAGAGCTCCAACAGGACTAGGGCCCCCCCACCAACATGCCCGGTGAATAGAGCTCCAAACAGGACTAGGGCCCCCCCACCAACATGCCCGGGGAATAGAGCTCCAACAGGACTAGGGCCCCCCCACCAACATGCCCGGGGAATAGAGCTCCAACAGGACTAGGGCCCCCCCCCCACCAACATGCCCGGTGAATAGAGCTCCAACAGGACTAGGGCCCCCCCCACCAACATGCCCGGGGAATAGAGCTCCAACAGGACTAGGGCCCCCCCCCACCAACATGCCCGGGGAATAGAGCTCCAACAGGACTAGGGCCCCCCCACCAACATGCCCGGGGAATAGAGCTCCAACAGGACTAGGGCCCCCCCCACCAACATGCCCGGGGAATAGAGCTCCAACAGGACTAGGGCCCCCCCCACCCAACATACCCGGGGAATAGAGCTCCAACAGGACTAGGGCCCCCCCACCAACATGCCCGGGGAATAGAGCTCCAACAGGACTAGGGCCCCCCCACCAACATGCCCGGGGAATAGAGCTCCAACAGGACTAGGGCCCCCCCACCAACATGCCCGGGGAATAGAGCTCCAACAGGACTAGGCCCCCCCCACCAACATGCCCGGGGAATAGAGCTCCAACAGGACTAGGGCCCCCCCACCAACATGCCCGGGGAATAGAGCTCCAACAGGACTAGGGCCCCCCCACCAACATGCCCGGGGAATAGAGCTCCAACAGGACTAGGGCCCCCCCCCACCAACATGCCCGGGGAATAGAGCTCCAACAGGACTAGGGCCCCCCCCACCAACATGCCCGGGGAATAGAGCTCCAACAGGACTAGGGCCCCCCCCCACCAACATGCCCGGGAATAGAGCTCCAACAGGACTAGGGCCCCCCCACCACCAACATGCCCGGGGAATAGAGCTCCAACAGGACTAGGGCCCCCCCCACCAACATGCCCGGGGAATAGAGCTCCAACAGGACTAGGGCCCCCCCCACCAACATGCCCGGGGAATAGAGCTCCAACAGGACTAGGGCCCCCCCCCCACCAACATGCCCGGGAATAGAGCTCCAACAGGACTAGGGCCCCCCCCCACCAACATGCCCGGGGAATAGAGCTCCAACAGGACTAGGGCCCCCCCCACCAACATGCCCGGGGAATAGAGGCTCCAACAGGACTAGGGCCCCCCCCCACCAACATGCCCGGGGAATAGAGCTCCAACAGGACTAGGGCCCCCCCCACCAACATGCCCGGGAATAGAGCTCCAACAGGACTAGGGCCCCCCCCCACCAACATGCCCGGGGAATAGAGCTCCAACAGGACTAGGGCCCCCCCCCACCAACATGCCCGGGGAATAGAGCTCCAACAGGACTAGGGCCCCCCCCCCACCAACATGCCCGGGGAATAGAGCTCCAACAAGGACTAGGGCCCCCCCCCCCCACCAACATGCCCGGCGGAATAGAGCTCCAACAGGACTAGGGCCCCCCCCACCAACATGCCCGGGGAATAGAGCTCCAACAGGACTAGGGCCCCCCACCAACATCCCGGGGAATAGAGCTCCAACAGGACTAGGGCCCCCCCCCACCAACATGCCGGGGAATAGAGCTCCAACAGGACTAGGGCCCCCCCCCCACCAACATGCCCGGGGGAATAGAGCTCCAACAGGACTAGGGCCCCCCCCCCCACCAACATTGCCCGGGGAATAGAGCTCCAACAGGACTAGGGCCCCCCCCCACCAACATGCCCGGGGAATAGAGCTCCAACAGGACTAGGGCCCCCCCCCCCACCAACATGCCCGGGAATAGAGCTCCAACAGGACTAGGGCCCCCCCCCCACCAACATGCCCGGGGAATAGAGCTCCAACAGGACTAGGGCCCCCCCCCACCAACATGCCCGGGGGAATAGAGCTCCAACAGGACTAGGGGCCCCCCCCCCACCAACATGCCCGGGGGAATAGAGCTCCAACAGGACTAGGGGCCCCCCCCCCCCCCCCACCAACATGCCCGGGGGAATAGAGCTCCAACAGGACTAGGGCCCCCCCCCCCACCAACATGCCCGGGGAATAGAGCTCCAACAGGACTAGGGCCCCCCCCCACCAACATGCCCGGGGAATAGAGCTCCAACAGGACTAGGGCCCCCCCCCCACCAACATGCCCGGGGAATAGAGCTCCAACAGGACTAGGGCCCCCCCCCCACCAACATGCCCGGGGAATAGAGCTCCAACAGGACTAGGGCCCCCCGGGTTTTTATCCAGCGCCCTGTGGGGCCAGTCCAGCCCTGTACCCCAATATCCCAGTGTGGGTGCCAGTGTGTAGGTGCTGTTTGCTGATCCCCAAGGGGCTGCTGGGAACAGGTGGGGGGGCAATGCTGTCGGGCAGCTCTGTAGTTCTGAACATGCTATGGGGGCAGATACGTTGGGGCAAATGTCAGTGAGGGGATTACAGAGGGGGCACTGCTGCTAAAACTAAACATTTGCCAATATATTCACTCAGAATGTTATTATTGCCTCATTAATTAAGATAAAACTCCCATAACAATGCGAATGTGAGGGGAAAACTTTTTATATATAAGATATAAATTAAATTTTTTTTAATCAGTGATTTACTTGTTTATGAAATGTTAATGAGGCTTTTGCCCCTATGGTTCGAGGGTGAGACAGAGACTTGCCCCCTAACAATAGTCTGCTGATCCCCGTTAACCTGTTACTGACCCCCCAATGGGGCCCCTACCAGAGGTGGGAAATGGAGACTGGGGGAAACAGAACAGAAGAGCTTAGAATTGATCTGACAGTTACACTGAGCTTTACTCCATTTTGAAAATGTTGGGAAAAAATGTTGTTAAAACATCGTATAAATGTCGTTTAAACGACAAATTCACAAAAGTGTCAGTAACTGTCTTTCTTTCACCAAAAACAGAAAAGTGGCAGTTGAGTCGGAATTCAGGCGGATTTCTGTTTGTGAATCTGGAGAAAGTGTTTTCCCCCAGTTTTACTCCAATAAAGGGCCATCTCCACTTTTGTGAATTCCCCCCATAGAGTCGCGGTGCATTTAAATCTCTGCTCCCCGCCAGCTGTTGGGCAGGAGATTTATAATGCCAACACATCTGGGCATAGTGCCCCGGGCCCTTGTGAGGCCCTTTTTGCAGAGGGGCCCGGGCGCAGAGTCGTTACGCCACCGTGGTACCAGGCAAAAAACCAAATTTACATTTTTTAAAATAGAAATTCAGCTTGGTTACTGCAGAAAAATGAAGTTGCCGACCCGACGCAGCGCCCCACGTGCCCGGGTTGCCAACCTGATCGGCCCCGGAATGGGCGCCCCACGTGCCCGGGTTGCCAACCTGATCGGCCCCGGAATGGGCGCCCCATGTGCCCGTGTTGCCAACCTGATCGGCCCCGGAATGGGCGTCCCACGTGCCCGGGTTGCCAACCTGATCGGCCCCGGAATGGGCGCCCCACGTGCCCGGGTTGCCAACCTGATCGGCCCCGGAATGGGCGCCCCATGTGCCCGTGTTGCCAACCTGATCGGCCCCGGAATGGGCGTCCCACGTGCCCGGGTTGCCAACCTGATTGGCCCCGGAATGGGCGCCCCACGTGCCCGGGTTGCCAACCTGATCGGCCCCGGAATGGGCGTCCCACGTGCCCGGGTTGCCAACCTGATCGGCCCCGGAATGGGCGTCCCACGTGCCCGGGTTGCCAACCTGATCGGCCCCGGAATGGGCACCTCATGTGCCTGGGTTGCCAACCTGATCGGCCCCGGAATGGGCGCCCCTTGTGCCTGGGTTGCCAACCTGATCGGCCCCGGAATGGGCGCCCCTTGTGCCCGTGTTGCCAACCTGATGCCAAGGTTATTTATAGGGAAAAATGATGAAAATCTCGAAGGCCAGAATTTATTCCAGGAAAGGTGGCAGCGCGACTAAGGGGTATATACTGTGTAAAAAGTGGAGGGAAGCATTACCGGTGATTTTGCCCAGGGCAGCCAATTAGCAATTAGATTTTAACAGTTGTAGAGTGTAAGCTCTTTGGGGCAGGGCTCTCTTCACCTCCTGTATCGGTTACTGATTGCTTTATATGTTACTCCTTGTAGAGTGTAAGCTCTTTTGGGCAGGGCTCTCTTCCCCTCCTGTATCGGTTACTGATTGCTTTATATGTTACTCCTTGTAGAGTGTAAGCTCTTTGGGGCAGGGCTCCCTTCCCCTCCTGTATCGGTTACTGATTGCTTTATATGTTACTCCTTGTAGAGTGTAAGCTCTTTTGGGCAGGGCTCTCTTCACCTCCTGTATCGGTTACTGATTGCTTTATATGTTACTCCTTGTAGAGTGTAAGCTCTTTAGGGCAGGGCTCCCTTCCCCTCCTGTATCGGTTACTGATTGCTTTATATGTTACTCCTTGTAGAGTGTAAGCTCTTTGGGGCAGGGCTCCTTTCCCCTCCTGTATCGGTTATTGATTGCTTTATATGTTACTCCTTGTAGAGTGTAAGCTCTTTGGGGCAGGGCTCCTTTCCCCTCCTGTATCGGTTATTGATTGCTTTATATGTTACTCCTTGTAGAGTGTAAGCTCTTTTGGGCAGGGCTCCTTTCCCCTCCTGTATCGGTTACTGATTGCTTTATATGTTACTCCTTGTAGAGTGTAAGCTCTTTTGGGCAGGGCTCCCTTCCCCTCTTGTATCGGTTACTGATTGCTTTATATGTTACTCCTTGTAGAGTGTAAGCTCTTTTGGGCAGGGCTCTCTTCCCCTCTTGTATTGGTTATTGATTGCTTTATATGTTACTCCTTGTAGAGTGTAAGCTCTTTTGGGCAGGGCTCTCTTCCCCTCCTGTATCGGTTACTGATTGCTTTATATGTTACTCCTTGTAGAGTGTAAGCTCTTTTGGGCAGGGCTCCCTTCCCCTCCTGTATCGGTTACTGATTGCTTTATATGTTACTCCTTGTAGAGTGTAAGCTCTTTTGGGCAGGGCCCTCTTCCCCTCCTGTATCGGTTACTGATTGCTTTATATGTTACTCCTTGTAGAGTGTAAGCTCTTTTGGGCAGGGCTCCCTTCCCCTCCTGTATCGGTTACTGATTGCTTTATATGTTACTCCTTGTAGAGTGTAAGCTCTTTGGGGCAGGGCTCCCTTCCCCTCCTGTATCGGTTACTGATTGCTTTATATGTTACTCCTTGTAGAGTGTAAGCTCTTTTGGGCAGGGCTCCCTTCCCCTCCTGTATCGGTTACTGATTGCTTTATATGTTACTCCTTGTAGAGTGTAAGCTCTTTGGGGCAGGGCTCCCTTCCCCTCCTGTATCGGTTACTGATTGCTTTATATGTTACTCCTTGTAGAGTGTAAGCTCTTTGGGCAGGGCTCCCTTCCCCTCCTGTATCGGTTACTGATTGCTTTATATGTTACTCCTTGTAGATTGTAAGCTCTTTGGGGCAGGGCTCCCTTCCCCTCCTGTATCGGTTACTGATTGCTTTATATGTTACTCCTTGTAGAGTGTAAGCTCTTTGGGGCAGGGCTCTCTTCCCCTCCTGTATCGGTTACTGATTGCTTTATATGTTACTCCTTGTAGAGTGTAAGCTCTTTTGGGCAGGGCTCTCTTCCCCTCCTGTATCGGTTACTGATTGCTTTATATGTTACTCCTTGTAGAGTGTAAGCTCTTTGGGGCAGGGCTCTCTTCCCCTCCTGTATCGGTTACTGATTGCTTTATATGTTACTCCTTGTAGAGTGTAAGCTCTTTGGGGCAGGGCTCCCTTCCCCTCCTGTATCGGTTACTGATTGCTTTATATGTTACTCCTTGTAGAGTGTAAGCTCTTTTGGGCAGGGCTCTCTTCCCCTCTTGTATCGGTTACTGATTGCTTTATATGTTACTCCTTGTAGAGTGTAAGCTCTTTGGGGCAGGGCTCCCTTCCCCTCTTGTATCGGTTACTGATTGCTTTATATGTTACTCCTTGTAGAGTGTAAGCTCTTTGGGGCAGGGCTCCCTTCCCCTCCTGTATCGGTTACTGATTGCTTTATATGTTACTCCTTGTAGAGTGTAAGCTCTTTTGGGCAGGGCTCTCTTCCCCTCCTGTATCGGTTACTGATTGCTTTATATGTTACTCCTTGTAGAGTGTAAGCTCTTTGGGGCAGGGCTCCCTTCCCCTCCTGTATCGGTTACTGATTGCTGTATATGTTACTCCTTGTAGAGTGTAAGCTCTTTGAGGCAGGACTCTCTTCCCCTCTTGTATCGGTTACTGATTGCTTTATATGTTACTCCTTGTAGAGTGTAAGCTCTTTTGGGCAGGGCTCTCTTCCCCTCCTGTATCGGTTACTGATTGCTTTATATGTTACTCCTTGTAGAGTGTAAGCTCTTTGGGGCAGGGCTCCCTTCCCCTCTTGTATCGGTTACTGATTGCTTTATATGTTACTCCTTGTAGAGTGTAAGCTCTTTGGGGCAGGGCTCTCTTCCCCTCTTGTATCGGTTACTGATTGCTTTATATGTTACTCCTTGTAGAGTGTAAGCTCTTTGGGGCAGGGCTCCCTTCCCCTCCTGTATCGGTTACTGATTGCTTTATATGTTACTCCTTGTAGAGTGTAAGCTCTTTGGGGCAGGGCTCCCTTCCCCTCTTGTATCGGTTACTGATTGCTTTATATGTTACTCCTTGTAGAGTGTAAGCTCTTTGGGGCAGGGCTCCCTTCCCCTCCTGTATCGGTTACTGATTGCTTTATATGTTACTCCTTGTAGAGTGTAAGCTCTTTGGGGCAGGACTCTCTTCCCCTCTTGTATCGGTTACTGATTGCTTTATATGTTACTCCTTGTAGAGTGTAAGCTCTTTGGGGCAGGGCTCTCTTCCCCTCCTGTATCGGTTACTGATTGCTGTATATGTTACTCCTTGTAGAGTGTAAGCTCTTTGGGGCAGGGCTCCCTTCCCTCCTGTATCGGTTACTGATTGCTTTATATGTTACTCCTTGTAGAGTGTAAGCTCTTTGGGGCAGGACTCTCTTCCCCTCCTGTATCGGTTACTGATTGCTTTATATGTTACTCCTTGTAGAGTGTAAGCTCTTTGGGGCAGGGCTCTCTTCCCCTCCTGTATCGGTTACTGATTGCTGTATATGTTACTCCTTGTAGAGTGTAAGCTCTTTGGGGCAGGGCTCCCTTCCCCTCCTGTATCGGTTACTGATTGCTTTATATGTTACTCCTTGTAGAGTGTAAGCTCTTTTGGGCAGGGCTCTCTTCCCCTCCTGTATTGGTTACTGATTGCTTTATATGTTACTCCTTGTAGAGTGTAAGCTCTTTTGGGCAGGGCTCCCTTCCCCTCCTGTATCGGTTACTGATTGCTTTATATGTTACTCCTTGTAGAGTGTAAGCTCTTTTGGGCAGGGCTCCCTTCCCCTCCTGTATCGGTTACTGATTGCTTTATATGTTACTCCTTGTAGAGTGTAAGCTCTTTGGTCAGGGCCCTCTTCCCCTCCTGTATTGGTTACTGATTGCTTTATATGTTACTCCTTGTAGAGTGTAAGCTCTTTTGGGCAGGGCTCCCTTCCCCTCCTGTATCGGTTACTGATTGCTTTATATGTTACTCCTTGTAGAGTGTAAGCTCTTTTGGGCAGGGCTCTCTTCCCCTGCTGTATTGGTTACTGATTGCTTTATATGTTACTCCTTGTAGAGTGTAAGCTCTTTTGGGCAGGGCTCCCTTCCCCTCCTGTATCGGTTACTGATTGCTTTATATGTTACTCCTTGTAGAGTGTAAGCTCTTTTGGGCAGGGCTCTCTTCCCCTGCTGTATTGGTTACTGATTGCTTTATATGTTACTCCTTGTAGAGTGTAAGCTCTTTTGGGCAGGGCTCCCTTCCCCTCCTGTATCGGTTACTGATTGCTTTATATGTTACTCCTTGTAGAGCGTAAGCTCTTTTGGGCAGGGCTCCCTTCCCCTCCTGTATCGGTTACTGATTGCTTTATATGTTACTCCTTGTAGAGTGTAAGCTCTTTTGGGCAGGGCTCTCTTCCCCTGCTGTATTGGTTACTGATTGCTTTATATGTTACTCCTTGTAGAGTGTAAGCTCTTTTGGGCAGGGCTCCCTTCCCCTCCTGTATCGGTTACTGATTGCTTTATATGTTACTCCTTGTAGAGTGTAAGCTCTTTGGTCAGGGCCCTCTTCCCCTCCTGTATTGGTTACTGATTGCTTTATATGTTACTCCTTGTAGAGTGTAAGCTCTTTTGGGCAGGGCTCCCTTCCCCTCCTGTATCGGTTACTGATTGCTTTATATGTTACTCCTTGTAGAGTGTAAGCTCTTTTGGGCAGGGCTCCCTTCCCCTCCTGTATCGGTTACTGATTGCTTTATATGTTACTCCTTGTAGAGTGTAAGCTCTTTTGGGCAGGGCTCCCTTCCCCTCCTGTATTGGTTACTGATTGCTTTATATGTTACTCCTTGTAGAGTGTAAGCTCTTTTGGGCAGGGCTCCCTTCCCCTCCTGTATCGGTTACTGATTGCTTTATATGTTACTCCTTGTAGAGTGTAAGCTCTTTTGGGCAGGGCTCCCTTCCCCTCCTGTATCGGTTACTGATTGCTGTATATGTTACTCTGTATGCCCAATGTATAAAACCCACTTATTGTACAGCGCTGCGGGGTATGTTGGCGTTTTATAAATAATAATTAAATAATAATTAGAAAAGCAAAGCATCTGATTGGCTGCTATGAGCAACATCACCGGTAATGTTTTACTCCACTTTTTACACAGCAGGATAAATATCCCCCTTAGTGAGTCCAACAGAACCGCTGTGCCCGACAAACGGCAGAGCTGGGCAGCGGCGCCCGAGACAGTGAAGGAAAAGGGGCCTGTGACGCCCCCAACATGGCGCCTGGTTTGCAATAAAGTCAGTGCATCCGCCTCGTCCTTTAGTCGCTTTTCTGCATCGTTACCCGGATCACATGATGCCAAGTACGGAGCCCCACATGTACCAACTGTTGACCCCTCCTGTTTGCCGTAGCTCTAAAGCCGCAGCCCTCCCAGATCTGAATGTTTATCCCCCACAGAGCGGAACTAAAGGAATCCTGGGGGTCTTTAACATAAACTCTCTTGTTCCTCTGTCTAATGGGGCGGGGGGGCTGTAAGCATCTCCTGTGTTACTTCCCCTCACACCCCAGGGCCTATATATAATCACCTACTGCCCCTTCCCCTACTGTCACTTTAACAAATGACCCCTGTACAGTATGTCTCCCCCCCACCCCCACCCCCACCCGGCCACTTGGCCCCCAGCCCAACACCTGTGATACAAGCACGAGATCCCTGGCAAACCCTTTATATATATATATATATATAGCTCTGTGACCTTATAGCTGCAGGCTGAGTTATACAGGGAACTCTGAGTATCACTCATGTATTATAAGGGATAATGTACCCCCTACTGTAAATGATAAGGATATTAGCAGTCACTGAGGGGTTCTGTGCCCCCCATATAAAGGCACAAGGCTGCAGGCTGAGTTATACAGGGAACTCTGAGTATCACTCATGTATTATAAGGGATAATGTACCCCCTACTGTAAATGATAAGGATATTAGCAGTCACTGAGGGGTTCTGTGCCCCCCATATAAAGGCACAAGGCTGCAGGCTGAGTTATACAGGGAACTCTGAGTATCACTCATGTATTATAAGGGATAATGTACCCCCTACTGTAAATGATAAGGATATTAGCAGTCACTGAGGGGTTCTGTGCCCCCCATATAAAGGCACAAGGCTGCAGGCTGAGTTATACAGGGAACTCTGAGTATCACTCATGTATTATAAGGGATAATGTACCCCCTACTGTAAATGATAAGGATATTAGCAGTCACTGAGGGGTTCTGTGCCCCCCATATAAAGGCACAAGGCTGCAGGCTGAGTTATACAGGGAACTCTGAGTATCACTCATGTATTATAAGGGATAATGTACCCCCTACTGTAAATGATAAGGATATTAGCAGTCACTGAGGGGTTCTGTGCCCCCCATATAAAGGCACAAGGCTGCAGGCTGAGTTATACAGGGAACTCTGAGTATCACTCATGTATTATAAGGGATAATGTACCCCCTACTGTAAATGATAAGGATATTAGCAGTCACTGAGGGGTTCTGTGCCCCCCATATAAAGGCACAAGGCTGCAGGCTGAGTTATACAGGGAACTCTGAGTATCACTCATGTATTATAAGGGATAATGTACCCCCTACTGTAAATGATAAGGATATTAGCAGTCACTGAGGGGTTCTGTGCCCCCCATATAAAGGGCCCTGTAGCCCTAGATCGTTGCAGAAACAGTAGAGGAATTAGATGTAATTATTCCCGGGGGGTGACATTCCCTGTAAGGAAGGGGCTGTTAGACATCTGAGCATTTGCTGCCAGTTAGTGAGGAATTATCATGGGGCCCCCGAGCTCTGATCTGCCTAATGACTCTGCAGACTCCAAATCGCCCCCTTGAAGAGCCCCCGTCCTGCTTCTGTCATGCACAACCCGAAATACAAAATACATCAATACAAAACTAAGCAAGCTGCTGTATGGTTGCTAGAGACACTGACCCCCGGCAACAAGCCATTTATTTGAATATCAGCTGGAAGTCGAACAGGAGAGAGATATAAATAATAATGTAGTTGATCTCCATTGTGTATGTGCCTATTCAGTCCTGCACCTATTTATTATCTATTCAGGTTGTCAGGGTTGGGGACCTTAGCAACCAGAAAATATTTCAAATGCCAGCGAGGACAAAAATGTTCACGTAATCAATAAAAAGACTGTAATTGGAATATCACAGCCGAACCAGTTCCATCTAGCAGAGCGGCTATGGGATGCGCCCATGTCTGGGGGGGCCGGACTCTCTTGGAATGATGATGTCATGAATAGAGGCTGGGGGCCATAAAACCACTATGGGGGCTGTATCCGGCACTGAATGGGTTACAGACCCTCTGACTGGCACCGGGGCCCCCCAGTCTCCCTCTGCTGCCCAATAGGCGCCCCTGTATCTTGCAGGGGAAATTCCTGGATCCTTCAGAGACTTTCAGGAACAAACCTGGTGGGGGTTTCAATGTAAATAAGTCCCCCCCCCCCAGCAGATTGTAACGGGGGTATTTAGTGTGTGTGTCCTGGGCAAGTGCCAAAATAAAACTTACTGTCTGGATTTGCCTTTGTTCCCCCCCCCCCTTGAAATTACAGCTGGAAATCAGTGCCAGAGGGAGAAGGGGGCTGGGAGTCTTTTCTTTCTTTCTGGGGGGGGGGGGGCGAGGGTAGGGGGCCAGACTAACCATTCCCAGATGTTTCCTTACAGTACAAACGTTCCACAGGCAACTGGGACAAAGACATTCATTCATTACACACAGACCATTGGGGCTGATCTGTATCACAGCTGCTCCTGGGGACCTGACGTGCCGCTCTACCCAAGTGGCACAAAGTGAGTATGTCCTGCTGGGGGGCACGGGGGGGGGGTTACGACTTAAGGGGGTGACCTGGCCCATGAGTCGGACATGGAAAACTCTGCACTTTCTAGTTGGAGCCGCTTTGGGCACCTGAGTTTGTGCCAGTTTTGCCCATTTCAACTTTAATGGCCATTGGGCACTTGGGTTGTCAGCTCTATGGGACAGGGACCTCCTGAGTCTCATAAAACTTTACCCTCTACCTAGAGGCTACTTGGAATATGGAACTGGAATTGCTATTGAAAAGTATTTGTTTATCCCTTTCTGCACTGCTGGTTAAGACTGCTGAACCAATGTAGCAGGAATCAATTCTCCACATCGTTGTTATTAACTGGGGGCTCCGGCTGTTATTGATCCGTTTGGGCGATGAGAGATGTAGAAAAGCGCTGGTTTATATTAGAGAGAATGTGGTACTGTTTGTTAGAGGATTCTGGGAGTTGTAGTCAAACAGCCACGGTCTAGAGGTTCCCAAACTGTGGGGCTGGTGTCTGTAGGGAGGCTCAATGGATTGGGGGGCCGGGGCTGCTCTGGAACAGATTCACTAGAACAATAGGGATTTCATTTATCTGTAACTGATGTTTTATAAGCGAGAGGGGCCCTGACCGAGTGTTGGACCCAAGAGGGGGAATTGCATCCAACAAGTCTGAAACTTGCAGTCTAGACAGAGAGACAGACAGAGAGACAGTCAGAGAGACAGTCAGAGAGACAGTCAGAGCCATAGCACTAGCAGTTTCCATGGCCGGAGATGGGGGGCAGAGAGAAATGCAATGGAATGAAGATCTGGGGTTCAGCAGTGCGGCAGCGACACTTACTCCCTATGGGGGAAGACACACGGGGCTACTAAGTAGCAGCTACAGAAACAGACAATGCTGATCATTCACTGATAATTGTCTCTACGTGTGTTTAGCAGAGGGAATTCTCAGTATTGTCTATGGCAGGGGATTTTCTGGTGTTTAGTAGTCGCGACAAGTAGCTGCTACTAAGTAGCTCCGTGTGCCTTTACCCTACTGCGAAATAATAGGACGATTTGTTGATAAATAAAATAATATATTTATGTGTTTGATACAATGTATCCAGGTGAGAATGATTTACCGATATCCCTGTCTGACTTCAACACGGGCCTTTGGCTTTGTGACGAGCTGGGATCTTCTCAGGGGATGCTGGGAGTTGTAGTTCAGAGTGGGGGCAGTGACAGCTGTAGCTCCTGAGACCCAGCAGGGGCCCGTAAAGTTTCCAGGGCAGAAAAGAAGCCGCTTCCGCTCCACCAAGTTAAAACAACAGTTGGAATTTCAAATATCTAAAGTTCTACAAGTCCTTTTGTCTGTGGCTGTGAGTGTGGCACCGGCGCCGTGACGTTTCCTGCGCTCAGTGGCCATTTGTACTGGGAGCCACTTGTGTGTTTGGGCCGGTACCGTGAGATGTAGGGAATGGATTCACTGGCAGCCAAATAGGCCAAATGTGGGAATGTGGGTTATTTTCTAAATTAGTTGAAATAAAAGGGGCCCCTGGGAACATGCTTGGTTAAACCTGTACAGTTAAATCCCCAAGGTTTGGGGGTGCAGGAGTATAGGGGGGCCAGTGGGGTCCCTGACTGATGTACAATATATGTGTGAGATACAGATCATTATCCCCAAGGTTTGGGGGTGCAGGAGTATAGGGGGGCCAGTGGGGTCCCTGACTGATGTACAATATATGTGTGAGATACAGATCATTATCCCCAAGGTTTGGGGGTGCAGGAGTATAGGGGGGCCAGTGGGGTCCCTGGCTGATGTACAATATATGTGTGAGATACAGATCATTATCCCCAAGGTTTGGGGGTGCAGGAGTATAGGGGGGCCAGTGGGGTCCCTGACTGATGTACAATATATGTGTGAGATACAGATCATTATCCCCAAGGTTTGGGGGTGCAGGAGTATAGAGGGGCCAGTGGGGTCCCTGACTGATGTACAATATATGTGTGAGATACAGATCATTATCCCCAAGGTTTGGGGGTGCAGGAGTATAGGGGGGCCAGTGGGGTCCCTGACTGATGTACAATATATGTGTGAGATACAGATCATTATCCCCAAGGTTTGGGGGTGCAGGAGTATAGGGGGGCCAGTGGGGTCCCTGACTGATGTACAATATCAATATATGTGTGAGATACAGATCATTATCCCCAAGGTTTGGGGGTGCAGGAGTATAGGGGGGCCAGTGGGGTCCCTGACTGATGTACAATATCAATATATGTGTGAGATACAGATCATTATCCCCAAGGTTTGGGGGTGCAGGAGTATAGGGGGGCCAGTGGGGTTCCTGACTGATGTACAATATATGTGTGAGATACAGATCATTATCCCCAAGGTTTGGGGGTGCAGGAGTATAGGGGGGCCAGTGGGGTCCCTGGCTGATGTACAATATATGTGTGAGATACAGATCATTATCCCAAGGTTTGGGGGTGCAGGAGTATAGGTGGGCCAGTGGGGTCCCTGACTGATGTACAATATATGTGTGAGATACAGATCATTATCCCCAAGGTTTGGGGGTGCAGGAGTATAGGGGGGCCAGTGGGGTCCCTGACTGATGTACAATATATGTGTGAGATACAGATCATTATCCCCAAGGTTTGGGGGTGCAGGAGTATAGGGGGGCCAGTGGGGTCCCTGACTGATGTACAATATATGTGTGAGATACAGATCATTATCCCCAAGGTTTGGGGGTGCAGGAGTATAGGGGGGCCAGTGGGGTCCCTGACTGATGTACAATATATGTGTGAGATACAGATCATTATCCCAAGGTTTGGGGGTGCAGGAGTATAGGGGGGCCAGTGGGGTCCCTGACTGATGTACAATATATGTGTGAGATACAGATCATTATCCCCAAGGTTTGGGGGTGCAGGAGTATAGGGGGGCCAGTGGGGTCCCTGACTGATGTACAATATATGTGTGAGATACAGATCATTATCCCCAAGGTTTGGGGGTGCAGGAGTATAGGGGGGCCAGTGGGGTCCCTGACTGATGTACAATATATGTGTGAGATACAGATCATTATCCCCAAGGTTTGGGGGTGCAGGAGTATAGGGGGGCCAGTGGGGTCCCTGACTGATGTACAATATATGTGTGAGATACAGATCATTATCCCCAAGGTTTGGGGGTGCAGGAGTATAGGGGGGCCAGTGGGGTCCCTGACTGATGTACAATATATGTGTGAGATACAGATCATTATCCCCAAGGTTTGGGGGTGCAGGAGTATAGGGGGGCCAGTGGGGTCCCTGACTGATGTACAATATATGTGTGAGATACAGATCATTATCCCCAAGGTTTGGGGGTGCAGGAGTATAGGGGGGCCAGTACAATATATGTGTATATATGGCCCTGAGAAGCCCAGTTATAACCTAATACACAGGAATCACAATATTTATTTCCAGTTGTAGAGGAAAGGTGAGTCCAGTGAGGTAGTAGAGCCCTTATAGCAAGGTGACGTATTGATAAGGGAGGAAAGGGGATCTCACCATCAGCATAGGAAGGGGTTCCTTACTGTAAGGGCAGTCAGGTTATGGGATTCCCTACCAAGAGAGGGGGAATGAGTGATACATTGGGGGTGGGGAGGAAAGGGGATCTCACCATCAGCATAGGAAGGGGTTCCTTACTGTAAGGGCAGTCAGGTTATGGGGTTCCCTACCCAGAGAGGGGGAATGAGTGATACATTGGGGGGGGGGAGGAAAGGGGATCTCACCATCAGCATAGGAAGGGGTTCCTTACTGTAAGGGCAGTCAGGTTATGGGATTCCCTACCAAGAGAGGGGGAATGAGTGATACATTGGGGGTGGGGAGGAAAGGGGATCTCACCATCAGCATAGGAAGGGGTTCCTTACTGTAAGGGCAGTCAGGTTATGGGGTTCCCTACCCAGAGAGGGGGAATGAGTGATACATTGGGGGGGGGGGGAGGAAAGGGGATCTCACCATCAGCATAGGAAGGGGTTCCTTACTGTAAGGGCAGTCAGGTTATGGGATTCCCTACCAAGAGAGGGGGAATGAGTGATACATTGGGGGTGGGGAGGAAAGGGGATCTCACCATCAGCATAGGAAGGGGTTCCTTACTGTAAGGGCAGTCAGGTTATGGGGTTCCCTACCCAGAGAGGGGGAATGAGTGATACATTGGGGGTGGGGAGGAAAGGAGATCTCACCATCAGCATAGGAAGGGGTTCCTTACTGTAAGGGCAGTCAGGTTATGGGGTTCCCTACCCAGAGAGGGGGAATGAGTGATACATTGGGGGTGGGGAGGAAAGGGGATCTCACCATCAGCATAGGAAGGGGTTCCTTACTGTAAGGGCAGTCAGGTTATGGGGTTCCCTACCAAGAGAGGGGGAATGAGTGATACATTGGGGGTGTGGAGGAAAGGGGATCTCACCATCAGCATAGGAAGGGGTTCCTTACTGTAAGGGCAGTCAGGTTATAGGGTTCCCTACCCAGAGAGGGGGAATGAGTGATACATTGGGGGTGGGGAGGAAAGGGGATCTCACCATCAGCATAGGAAGGGGTTCCTTACTGTAAGGGCAGTCAGGTTATGGGATTCCCTACCCAGAGAGGGGGAATGAGTGATACATTGGGGGTGGGGAGGAAAGGGGATCTCACCATCAGCATAGGAAGGGGTTCCTTACTGTAAGTGCAGTCAGGTTATGGGGTTCCCTACAAAGAGAGGGGGAATGAGTGATACATTGGGGGTGGGGAGGGAAGGGGATCTCACCATCAGCATAGGAAGGGGTTCCTTACTGTAAGGGCAGTCAGGTTATGGGGTTCCCTACCCAGAGAGGGGGAATGAGTGATACATTGGGGGTGGGGAGGGAAGGGGATCTCACCATCAGCATAGGAAGGGGTTCCTTACTGTAAGGGCAGTCAGGTTATGGGGTTCCCTACCTAGAGAGGGGGAATGAGTGATACATTGGGGGTGGGGGGGAAAGGGGATCTCACCATCAGCATAGGAAGGGGTTCCTTACTGTAAGGGCAGTCAGGTTATGGGGTTCCCTACCCAGAGAGGGGGAATGAGTGATACATTGGGGGTGGGGGGGAAAGGGGATCTCACCATCAGCATAGGAAGGGGTTCCTTACTGTAAGGGCAGTCAGGTTATGGGGTTCCCTACCCAGAGAGGGGGAATGAGTGATACATTGGGGGTGGGGGGGAAAGGGGATCTCACCATCAGCATAGGAAGGGGTTCCTTACTGTAAGGGCAGTCACTGTGAGTGGGCACTAAGGCGGGGCATGAGTAAAACCTAATCACCTATTGTCCCTCCTTCCAGGCACCGACCGGGTTCTGTCCAACTGACACCATGAGGGCGGCGTGTCTCTTCCTGCTCTCTGTGCATGGTGAGTATCAGAACCCGGGCAGGGTATGGTGGGGGGGCTGCTGGGTAAGGTACCGGGGGGGCTGTGGGGGGGCTGCTGGGTAGGGTACCGGGGGGTGTGGGGGGGCTGCTGGGTAGGGTACCGGGGGGTGTGGGGGGGCTGCTGGGTAGGGTACCTGGGGGGTGTGGGGGGGCTGCTGGGCAGGGTACCGGGGGGGTGTGGGGGGGCTGCTGGGCAGGGTACCGGGGGGGTGTGGGGGGGCTGCTGGGCAGGGTACCGGGGGGGTGTGGGGGGGCTGCTGGGCAGGGTACCGGGGGGGTGTGGGGGGGCTGCTGGGTAGGGTACCGGGGGGCTGCTCCTAGGAAGCCATGTTGTTATTAGGGGAGGGAAGGAACAATGGAGTCAGTAGCTGCAGGAGGATGAGTGAATGTGCTGCCTGTATAGGATTTGGTTTGGGATTCGGCAGGATTCTGATTGGCCCAATCGTTGCCTCTGCCTGAACCCAAATCCTTAACTGACTGTCACATAAACACGGAAGTTGAACACTTTTAGCTGCGCCATTAACCCTTCCATCCCCCCCCCCCAGCTGCCACATTCACTCTTTCTGCTTTATTGAATAGGGATATTTGCTCAATTGGAAACGGACCCTCTCTTCCCATATGGCGGCAACCAAGGTAAGTAGCACAGTATTATACATGGAATTGGCACTGTATTTATCCTGCTGTGGGTTCTGGGGTATTATACATGGAATTGGCACTGTATTTATCCTGCTGTGGGTTCTGGGGTATTATACACGGAATTGGCACTGTATTTATCCTGCTGTGGGTTCTGGGGTATTATACATGGAATTGGCACTGTATTTATCCCGCTGTGGGTTCTGGGGTATTATACATGGAATTGGCACTGTATTTATCCTGCTGTGGGTTCTGGGGTATTATACATGGAATTGGCACTGTATTTATCCCGCTGTGGGTTCTGGGGTATTATACATGGAATTGGCACTGTATTTATCCCGCTGTGGGTTCTGGGGTATTATACATGGAATTGGCACTGTATTTATCCTGCTGTGGGTTCTGGGGTATTATACACGGAATTGGCACTGTATTTATCCCACTGTGGGTTCTGGGGTATTATACATGGAATTGGCACTGTATTTATCCTGCTGTGGGTTCTGGGGTATTATACATGGAATTGGCACTGTATTTATCCCACTGTGGGTTCTGGGGTATTATACATGGAATTGGCACTGTATTTATCCTGCTGTGGGTTCTGGGGTATTATACATGGAATTGGCACTGTATTTATCCTGCTGTGGGTTCTGGGGTATTATACACGGAATTGGCACTGTATTTATCCTGCTGTGGGTTCTGGGGTATTATACATGGAATTGGCACTGTATTTATCTGCTGTGGGTTCTGGGGTATTATACATGGAATTGGCACTGTATTTATCCTGCTGTGGGTTCTGGGGTATTATACATGGAATTGGCACTGTATTTATCTGCTGTGGGTTCTGGGGTATTATACATGGAATTGGCACTGTATTTATCCTGCTGTGGGTTCTGGGGTATTATACATGGAATTGGCGCTGTATTTATCCCGCTGTGGGTTCTGGGGTATTATACATGGAATTGGCACTGTATTTATCCCGCTGTGGGTTCTGGGGTATTATACATGGAATTGGCACTGTATTTATCCCGCTGTGGGTTCTGGGGTATTATACATGGAATTGGCACTGTATTTATCCCGCTGTGGGTTCTGGGGTATTATACATGGAATTGGCACTGTATTTATCCTGCTGTGGGTTCTGGGGTATTATACACGGAATTGGCACTGTATTTATCCTGCTGTGGGTTCTGGGGTATTATACATGGAATTGGCACTGTATTTATCTGCTGTGGGTTCTGGGGTATTATACATGGAATTGGCACTGTATTTATCCCGCTGTGGGTTCTGGGGTATTATACATGGAATTGGCACTGTATTTATCCCGCTGTGGGTTCTGGGGTATTATACATGGAATTGGCACTGTATTTATCCCGCTGTGGGTTCTGGGGTATTATACATGGAATTGGCACTGTATTTATCCTGCTGTGGGTTCTGGGGTATTATACATGGAATTGGCACTGTATTTATCCCGCTGTGGGTTCTGGGGTATTATACATGGAATTGGCACTGTATTTATCCTGCTGTGGGTTCTGGGGTATTATACACGGAATTGGCACTGTATTTATCCTGCTGTGGGTTCTGGGGTATTATACATGGAATTGGCACTGTATTTATCCTGCTGTGGGTTCTGGGGTATTATACACGGAATTGGCACTGTATTTATCCCACTGTGGGTTCTGGGGTATTATACATGGAATTGGCACTGTATTTATCCTGCTGTGGGTTCTGGGGTATTATACATGGAATTGGCACTGTATTTATCCCACTGTGGGTTCTGGGGTATTATACATGGAATTGGCACTGTATTTATCCTGCTGTGGGTTCTGGGGTATTATACATGGAATTGGCACTGTATTTATCCTGCTGTGGGTTCTGGGGTATTATACACGGAATTGGCACTGTATTTATCCTGCTGTGGGTTCTGGGGTATTATACATGGAATTGGCACTGTATTTATCTGCTGTGGGTTCTGGGGTATTATACATGGAATTGGCACTGTATTTATCCCGCTGTGGGTTCTGGGGTATTATACATGGAATTGGCACTGTATTTATCCCGCTGTGGGTTCTGGGGTATTATACATGGAATTGGCACTGTATTTATCTGCTGTGGGTTCTGGGGTATTATACATGGAATTGGCACTGTATTTATCCTGCTGTGGGTTCTGGGTATTATACATGGAATTGGCACTGTATTTGTCCCGCTGTGGGTTCTGGGGTATTATACATGGAATTGGCACTGTATGTATCCCGCTGTGGGTTCTGGGGTATTATACATGGAATTGGCACTGTATTTGTCCCGCTGTGGGTTCTGGGGTATTATACATGGAATTGGCACTGTATGTATCCCGCTGTGGGTTCTGGGGTATTATACAGGGAATTGGCACTGTATGTATCCCGCTGTGGGTTCTGGGGTATTATACAGGGAATTGGCACTGTATTTATCCCGCTGTGGGTTCTGGGGTATTATACAGGGAATTGGCACTGTATGTATCCCGCTGTGGGTTCTGGGGTATTATACAGGGAATTGGCACTGTATTTATCCCGCTGTGGGTTCTGGGGTATTATACATGGAATTGGCACTGTATTCGTCCCGCTGTGGGTTCTGGGGTATTATACATGGAATTGGCACTGTATTTATCCCGCTGTGGGTTCTGGGGTATTATACATGGAATTGGCACTGTATTTATCCCGCTGTGGGTTCTGGGGTATTATACATGGAATTGGCACTGTATTTATCCCGCTGTGGGTTCTGGGGTATTATACATGGAATTGGCACTGTATTTATCTGCTGTGGGTTCAGGGGTATTATACATAGAATTGGCACTGTATTTATCCCGCTGTGGGTTCTGGGGTATTATACATGGAATTGGCACTGTATTTATCCCGCTGTGGGTTCTGGGGTATTATACATGGAATTGGCACTGTATTCGTCCCGCTGTGGGTTCTGGGGTATTATACATGGAATTGGCACTGTATTTATCTGCTGTGGGTTCAGGGGTATTATACATGGAATTGGCACTGTATTTATCCCGCTGTGGGTTCTGGGGTATTATACATAGAATTGGCACTGTATTTATCCTGCTGTGGGTTCTGGGGTATTATACATGGAATTGGCACTGTATTTATCTGCTGTGGGTTCTGGGGTATTATACATGGAATTGGCACTGTATTTATCCCACTGTGGGTTCTGGGGTATTATACATGGAATTGGCACTGTATTTATCCTACTGTGGGTTCTGGGGTATTATACACGGAATTGGCACTGTATTTATCCTGCTGTGGGTTCTGGGGTATTATACATGGAATTGGCACTGTATTTATCTGCTGTGGGTTCTGGGGTATTATACATGGAATTGGCACTGTATTTATCCCGCTGTAGGTTCTGGGGTATTATACATGGAATTGGCACTGTATTTATCCCGCTGTGGGTTCTGGGGTATTATACACGGAATTGGCACTGTATTTATCCCGCTGTTGGTTCTGGGGTATTATACATGGAATTGGCACTGTATTTATCCCGCTGTGGGTTCTGGGGTATTATACATGGAATTGGCACTGTATTTATCCCGCTGTGGGTTCTGGGGTATTATACATGGAATTGGCACTGTATGTATCCCGCTGTGGGTTCTGGGGTATTATACAGGGAATTGGCACTGTATGTATCCCGCTGTGGGTTCTGGGGTATTATACAGGGAATTGGCACTGTATTTATCCCGCTGTGGGTTCTGGGGTATTATACATGGAATTGGCACTGTATTCGTCCCGCTGTGGGTTCTGGGGTATTGTACATGGAATTGGCACTGTATTTATCCCGCTGTGGGTTCTGGGGTATTATACATGGAATTGGCACTGTATTCGTCCCGCTGTGGGTTCTGGGGTATTATACATGGAATTGGCACTGTATTCGTCCCGCTGTGGGTTCTGGGGTATTATACATGGAATTGGCGCTGTATTTATCCCGCTGTGGGTTCTGGGGTATTATACATGGAATTGGCGCTGTATTTATCCCGCTGTGGGTTCTGGGGTATTATACATGGAACTGGCACTGTATTTATCCCGCTGTGGGTTCTGGGGTATTATACATGGAATTGGCACTGTATTTATCCCGCTGTGGGTTCTGGGGTATTATACATGGAATTGGCGCTGTATTTATCCCGCTGTGGGTTCTGGGGTATTATACATGGAATTGGCGCTGTATTTATCCCGCTGTGGGTTCTGGGGTATTATACATGGAATTGGCACTGTATTTATCCCGCTGTGGGTTCTGGGGTATTATACATGGAATTGGCACTGTATTTATCCCGCTGTGGGTTCTGGGGTATTATACATGGAATTGGCACTGTATTTATCCCGCTGTGGGTTCTGGGGTATTATACATGGAATTGGCACTGTATTTATCCCGCTGTGGGTTCTGGGGTATTATACATGGAATTGGCACTGTATTTATCCTGCTGTGGGTTCTGGGGTATTATACATGGAATTGGCACTGTATATATCCTGCTGTGGGTTCTGGGGTATTATACATGGAATTGGCCCTGTATTTATCCCGCTGTGGGTTCTGGGGTATTATACATGGAATTGGCACTGTATTTATCTGCTGTGGGTTCTGGGGTATTATACATGGAATTGGCACTGTATTTATCCTGCTGTGGGTTCTGGGGTATTATACATGGAATTGGCACTGTATTTATCCTGCTGTGGGTTCTGGGGTATTATACATGGAATTGGCACTGTATTTATCCTGCTGTGGGTTCTGGGGTATTATACATGGAATTGGCACTGTATTTATCCTGCTGTGGGTTCTGGGGTATTATACATGGAATTGGCACTGTATTTATCCCGCTGTGGGTTCTGGGGTATTATACACGGAATTGGCACTGTATTTATCCTGCTGTGGGTTCTGGGGTATTATACATGGAATTGGCACTGTATTTATCCCGCTGTGGGTTCTGGGGTATTATACACGGAATTGGCACTGTATTTATCCTGCTGTGGGTTCTGGGGTATTATACATGGAATTGGCACTGTATTTATCCCACTGTGGGTTCTGGGGTATTATACATGGAATTGGCACTGTATTTATCCCACTGTGGGTTCTGGGGTATTATACATGGAATTGGCACTGTATTTATCCCGCTGTGGGTTCTGGGGTATTATACATGGAATTGGCACTGTATTTATCCCACTGTGGGTTCTGGGGTATTATACACGGAATTGGCACTGTATTTATCCTGCTGTGGGTTCTGGGGTATTATACATGGAATTGGCACTGTATTTATCCCGCTGTGGGTTCTGGGGTATTATACATGGAATTGGCACTGTATTTATCCCGCTGTGGGTTCTGGGGTATTATACATGGAATTGCACTGTATTTATCCTGCTGTGGGTTCTGGGGTATTATACATGGAATTGGCACTGTATTTATCCTGCTGTGGGTTCTGGGGTATTATACATGGAATTGGCACTGTATTTATCCTGCTGTGGGTTCTGGGGTATTATACATGGAATTGGCACAGTATTTATCCTGCTGTGGGTTCTGGGGTATTGTACATGGAATTGGCACTGTATTTATCCTGCTGTGGGTTCTGGGGTATCATACATGGAATTGGCACTGTATTTATCCTGCTGTGGGTTCTGGGGTATTATACATGGAATTGGCACTGTATTTATCCTGCTGTGGGTTCTGGGGTATTATACATGGAATTGGCACTGTATTTATCCCGCTGTGGGTTCTGGGGTATTATACATGGAATTGGCACTGTATTTATGCTGCTGTGGGTTCTGGGGTATCATACATGGAATTGGCACTGTATTTATCCTGCTGTGGGTTCTGGGGTATTATACATGGAATTGGCACTGTATTTATCCCGCTGTGGGTTCTGGGGTATTATACATGGAATTGGCACTGTATTTATCTGCTGTGTGTTCGGGGGTATTATACATGGAATTGGCACTGTATTTATCTGCTGTGTGTTCGGGGGTATTATACATGGAATTGGCACTGTATTTATCCCGCTGTGTGTTCTGGGGTATTATACATGGAATTGGCACTGTATTTATCTGCTGTGTGTTCTGGGGTATTATACATGGAATTGGCGCTGTATTTATCCTGCTGTGGGTTTTGGGGTATTATACATGGAATTGGCACTGTATTTATCCTGCTGTGGGTTTTGGGGTATTATACATGGAATTGGCACTGTATTTATCTGCTGTGTGTTCTGGGGTATTATACATGGAATTGGCACTGTATTTATCTGCTGTGGGTTCTGGGGTATTATACATGGAATTGGCACTGTATTTATCTGCTGTGTGTTCTGGGGTATTATACATGGAATTGGCACTGTATTTATCTGCTGTGGGTTCTGGGGTATTATACATGGAATTGGCGCTGTATTTATCCTGCTGTGGGTTCTGGGGTATTATACATGGAATTGACACTGTATTTATCCTGCTGTGGGTTCTGGGGTATTATACATGGAATTGGCACTGTATTTATCCCGCTGTGGGTTCTGGGGTATTATACATGGAATTGGCACTGTATTTATCCCGCTGTGGGTTCTGGGGTATTATACATGGAATTGGCACTGTATTTATCCTGCTGTGGGTTCTGGGGTATTATACATGGAATTGACACTGTATTTATCCTGCTGTGGGTTCTGGGGTATTATACATGGAATTGGCGCTGTATTTATCCCGCTGTGGGTTCTGGGGTATTATACATGGAATTGGCACTGTATTTATCTGCTGTGGGTTCTGGGGTATTATACATGGAATTGACACTGTATTTATCCTGCTGTGGGTTCTGGGGTATTATACATGGAATTGGCGCTTTATTTATCCTGCTGTGGGTTCTGGGGTATTATACATGGAATTGGCACTGTATTTATCCCGCTGTGGGTTCTGGGGTATTATACATGGAATTGGCACTGTATTTGTCCCGCTGTGGGTTCTGGGGTATTATACATGGAATTGGCTCTGTATTTATCCTGCTGTGGGTTCTGGGGTATTATACATGGAATTGGCGCTGTATTTATCCCGCTGTGGGTTCTGGGGTATTATACATGGAATTGGCGCTGTATTTATCCCGCTGTGGGTTCTGGGGTATTATACATGGAATTGGCACTGTATTTGTCCCGCTGTGGGTTCTGGGGTATTATACATGGAATTGGCGCTGTTTTTATCCTGCTTTGGGTTCTGGGGTATTATACATGGAATTGGCACTGTATTTATCTTGCTGTGGGTTCTGGGGTATTATACATGGAATTGGCGCTGTATTTATCCTGCTGTGGGTTCTGGGGTATTATACATGGAATTGGCGCTGTATTTATCCTGCTGTGGGTTCTGGGGTATTATACATGGAATTGGCGCTGTATTTATCCCGCTGTGAGTTCTGGGGTATTATATATGGAATTGGCACTGTATTTATCCTGCTGTGGGTTCTGGGGTATTATACATGGAATTGGCACTGTATTTATCCCGCTGTGGGTTCTGGGGTATTATACATGGAATTGGCGCTGTATTTATCCTGCTGTGGGTTCTGGGGTATTATACATGGAATTGGCACTGTATTTATCCCGCTGTGGGTTCTGGGGTATTATACATGGAATTGGCACTGTATTTATCCCGCTGTGGGTTCTGGGGTATTATACATGGAATTGGCACTGTATTTATCCCGCTGTGGGTTCTGGGGTATTATACATGGAATTGGCACTGTATTTATCCCGCTGTGGGTTCTGGGGTATTATACATGGAATTGGCACTGTATTTATCCCGCTGTGGGTTCTGGGGTATTATACATGGAATTGGCACTGTATTTATCCCGCTGTGGGTTCTGGGGTATTATACATGGAATTGGCACTGTATTTATCCCGCTGTGGGTTCTGGGGTATTATACATGGAATTGGCACTGTATTTATCCCGCTGTGGGTTCTGGGGTATTATACACGGAATTGGCACTGTATTTATCTGCTGTGGGTTCTGGGGTATTATACATGGAATTTGCACTGTATTTATCCTGCTGTGGGTTCTGGGGTATTATACATGGAATTGGCACTGTATTTGTCCCGCTGTGGGTTCTGGGGTATTATACATGGAATTGGCGCTGTATTTATCCTGCTGTGGGTTCTGGGGTATTATACATGGAATTGGCGCTGTATTTATCCCGCTGTGGGTTCTGGGGTATTATACATGGAATTGGCGCTGTATTTATCCCGCTGTGGGTTCTGGGGTATTATACATGGAATTGGCACTGTATTTGTCCCGCTGTGGGTTCTGGGGTATTATACATGGAATTGGCGCTGTATTTATCCTGCTGTGGGTTCTGGGGTATTATACATGGAATTGGCGCTGTATTTATCCCGCTGTGGGTTCTGGGGTATTATACATGGAATTGGCGCTGTATTTATCCCGCTGTGGGTTCTGGGGTATTATACATGGAATTGGCACTGTATTTGTCCCGCTGTGGGTTCTGGGGTATTATACATGGAATTGGCGCTGTATTTATCCTGCTTTGGGTTCTGGGGTATTATACATGGAATTGGCGCTGTATTTATCTTGCTGTGGGTTCTGGGGTATTATACATGGAATTGGCGCTGTATTTATCCTGCTGTGGGTTCTGGGGTATTATACATGTAATTGGCGCTGTATTTATCCTGCTGTGGGTTCTGGGGTATTATACATGGAATTGGCGCTGTATTTATCCCGCTGTGGGTTCTGGGGTATTATACATGGAATTGGCACTGTATTTATCCTGCTGTGTGTTCTGGGGTATTATACATGGAATTGGCACTGTATTTATCCTGCTGTGTGTTCTGGGGTATTATACATGGAATTGGCACTGTATTTATCCTGCTGTGGGTTCTGGGGTATTATACATGGAATTGGCACTGTATTTATCCCGCTGTGGGTTCTGGGGTATTATACATGGAATTGGCACTGTATTTATCCCGCTGTGGGTTCTGGGGTATTATACATGGAATTGGCACTGTATTTATCCCGCTGTGGGTTCTGGGGTATTATACATGGAATTGGCACTGTATTTATCCCGCTGTGGGTTCTGGGTATTATACATGGAATTGGCACTGTATTTATCCCGCTGTGGGTTCTGGGGTATTATACATGGAATTGGCACTGTATTTATCCCGCTGTGGGTTCTGGGGTATTATACATGGAATTGGCACTGTATTTATCCCGCTGTGGGTTCTGGGGTATTATACATGGAATTGGCACTGTATTTATCCCGCTGTGGGTTCTGGGGTATTATACATGGAATTGGCACTGTATTTATCCCGCTGTGGGTTCTGGGGTATTATACATGGAATTGGCACTGTATTTATCCTGCTGTGGGTTCTGGGGTATTATACATGGAATTGGCACTGTATTTATCCTGCTGTGGGTTCTGGGGTTTTATACATGGAATTGGCACTGTATTTATCCTACTGTGGGTTCTGGGGTATTATACACGGAATTGGCACTGTATTTATCCTGCTGTGGGTTCTGGGGTATTATACATGGAATTAGCACTGTATTTATCCCGCTGTGGGTTCTGGGGTATTATACATGGAATTGGCACTGTATTTATCCCGCTGTGGGTTCTGGGGTATTATACACGGATTTGGCACTGTATTTATCCCGCTGTGGGTTCTGGGGTATTATACATGGAATTGGCGCTGTATTTATCCTGCCGTGTTTTAGGGGTATTATACATGGAATTGGCACTGTATTTATCCCGCTGTGGGTTCTGGGGTATTATACATGGAATTGGCACTGTATTTATCCCGCTGTGGGTTCTGGGGTATTATACATGGAATTGGCACTGTATTTATCCTGCTGTGGGTTCTGGGGTATTATACATGGAATTGGCACTGTATTTATCCCGCTGTGGGTTCTGGGGTATTATACATGGAATTGGCACTGTATTTATCCTGCTGTGGGTTCTGGGGTATTATACATGGAATTGGCACTGTATTTATCCTGCTGTGGGTTCTGGGGTATTATACATGGAATTGGCACTGTATTTATCTGCTGTGGGTTCTGGGGTATGATACATGGAATTGGCACTGTATTTATCCTGCTGTGGGTTCTGGGGTATTATACACGGAATTGGCACTGTATTTATCCCGCTGTGGGTTCTGGGGTATTATACATGGAATTGGCACTGTATTTATCCTGCTGTGGGTTCTGGGGTATTATACATGGAATTGGCACTGTATTTATCTGCTGTGGGTTCTGGGGTATTATACATGGAATTGGCACTGTATTTATCTGCTGTGGGTTCTGGGGTATTATACATGGAATTGGCACTGTATTTATCCCGCTGTGGGTTCTGGGGTATTATACATGGAATTGGCGCTGTATTTATCCTGCTGTGGGTTCTGGGGTATTATACATGGAATTGGCACTGTATTTATCCCGCTGTGGGTTCTGGGGTATTATACATGGAATTGGCACTGTATTTATCCCGCTGTGGGTTCTGGGGTATTATACATGGAATTGGCACTGTATTTATCCCGCTGTGGGTTCTGGGGTATTATACATGGAATTGGCACTGTTTTTTCTTACAATTTTTTTCCTTTTCCCCCAGATATCTCCAATTATTACTATTATGATGCAGGTAAGTAGCAGGGAATAATGACAATGCTGAGATGTTATTGTGTATTAATGGATTGTGTGGCTACAAGTCGTACAGGGGGGCAACACACTGGGGCTCAGACACAGGCCTATTGGGCAGCTTTGCTCCTGTGGTCCTCAATATTTTACTTTTACTATTTTCTTTCCAAATGGGATGTGAGCAACGTTCTTGTTTTATATCATAAAGCGTCTTCCTCTTCCTGTGATTGTGACAAACAGTTCTCTGATAGTGGGAAACAGTTCTCTGATAGTGGGAAACAGTTCTCTGATAGTGGGAAACAGTTCTCTGATAGTGGGAAACAGTTCTCTGATAGTGGGAAACAGTTCTCTGATAATGGGAAACAGTTCTCTGATAATGGGAAACAGTTCTCTGATAGTGGGAAACAGTTCTCTGATAGTGGGAAACAGTTCTCTGATAGTGGGAAACAGTTCTCTGATAGTGGGAAACAGTTCTCTGATAGTGGGAAACAGTTCTCTGATAATGGGAAACAGTTCTCTGATAATGGGAAACAGTTCTCTGATAGTGGGAAACAGTTCTCTGATAATGGGAAACAGTTCTCTGATAGTGAGAAACAGTTCTCTGATAGTGGGAAACAGTTCTCTGATAGTGGGAAACAGTTCTCTGATAGTGGGAAACAGTTCTCTGATAATGGGAAACAGTTCTCTGATAATGGGAAACAGTTCTCTGATAGTGGGAAACAGTTCTCTGATAGTGAGAAACAGTTCTCTGATAGAGGGAAACAGTTCTCTGATAATGGGAAACAGTTCTCTGATAGTGGGAAACAGTTCTCTGATAGAGGGAAACAGTTCTCTAATAGTGGGAAACAGTTCTCTGATAGTGGGAAACACTTCTCTGATAATGGGAAACAGTTCTCTGATAGTGGGAAACAGTTCTCTGATAGTGAGAAACAGTTCTCTGATAGTGAGAAACAGTTCTCTGATAATGGGAAACAGTTCTCTGATAGTGGGAAACAGTTCTCTGATAATGGGAAACAGTTCTCTGATAGTGAGAAACAGTTCTCTGATAGTGGGAAACAGTTCTCTGATAGTGGGAAACAGTTCTCTGATAGTGGGAAACAGTTCTCTGATAGTGGGAAACAGTTCTCTGATAATGGGAAACAGTTCTCTGATAGTGGGAAACAGTTCTCTGATAGAGGGAAACAGTTCTCTAATAGTGGGAAACAGTTCTCTGATAGTGGGAAACAGTTCTCTGATAATGGGAAACAGTTCTCTGATAGTGGGAAACAGTTCTCTGATAGTGAGAAACAGTTCTCTGATAGTGAGAAACAGTTCTCTGATAATGGGAAACAGTTCTCTGATAGTGGGAAACAGTTCTCTGATAATGGGAAACAGTTCTCTGATAGTGAGAAACAGTTCTCTGATAGTGGGAAACAGTTCTCTGATAGTGGGAAACAGTTCTCTGATAGTGGGAAACAGTTCTCTGATAATGGGAAACAGTTCTCTGATAATGGGAAACAGTTCTCTGATAGTGGGAAACAGTTCTCTGATAATGGGAAACAGTTCTCTGATAGTGGGAAACAGTTCTCTGATAATGGGAAACAGTTCTCTGATAGTGGGAAACAGTTCTCTGATAGTGAGAAACAGTTCTCTGATAGTGGGAAACAGTTCTCTGATAATGGGAAACAGTTCTCTGATAGTGGGAAACAGTTCTCTGATAGTGAGAAACAGTTCTCTGATAGTGGGAAACAGTTCTCTGATAATGGGAAACAGTTCTCTGATAGTGGGAAACAGTTCTCTGATAGTGAGAAACAGTTCTCTGATAGTGGGAAACAGTTCTCTGATAGTGGGAAACAGTTCTCTGATAATGGGAAACAGTTCTCTGATAATGGGAAACAGTTCTCTGATAGTGGGAAACAGTTCTCTGATAGTGGGAAACAGTTCTCTGATAATGGGAAACAGTTCTCTGATAATGGGAAATAGTTCTCTGATAGTGGGAAATAGTTCTCTGATAGTGGGAAACAGTTCTCTGATAATGGGAAACAGTTCTCTTATAGTGGGAAACTGTTCTCTGATAATGGGAAACAGTTCTCTGATAGTGGGAAACAGTACTCTAATAGTGGGAAACAGTTCTCCGATAATGGGAAATAGTTTTCTGATAGTGGGAAACAGTTCTCTTATAGTGGGAAACAGTTCTCTTATAGTGGGAAACAGTTCTCTTATAGTGGGAAACAGTTCTCTGATAATGGGAAACAGTTCTCTGATAATGGGAAACAGTTCTCTGATAGTGGGAAACAGTTCTCTGATAGTGGGAAACAGTTCTCTGATAGAGGGAAACAGTTCTCTAATAGTGGGAAACAGTTCTCTGATAGTGGGAAACAGTTCTTTGATAGTGGGAAACAGTTCTCTGATAATGGGAAATAGTTCTCTGATAGTGGGAAACAGTTCTCTGATAATGGGAAACAGTTCTCTGATAATGGGAAATAGTTCTCTGATAGTGGGAAATAGTTCTCTAATAGTGGGAAACAGTTCTCTGATAATGGGAAATAGTTCTCTTATAGTGGGAATCAGTTCTCTAATAGTGGGAAACAGTTCTCTTATAGTGGGAAACAGTTCTCTGATAGAGGGAAACAGTTCTCTGATAATGGGAAACAGTTCTCTGATAATGGGAAATAGTTCTCTGATAGTGGGAAATAGTTCTCTAATAGTGGGAAACAGTTCTCTGATAATGGGAATCAGTTCTCTGATAGTGGGAAACAGTTCTCTGATAGTGGGAAACAGTTCTCTGATAATGGGAAACAGTTCTCTGATAATGGGAAATAGTTCTCTGATAGTGGGAAATAGTTCTCTAATAGTGGGAAACAGTTCTCTGATAATGGGAAATAGTTCTCTTATAGTGGGAATCAGTTCTCTAATAGTGGGAAACAGTTCTCTTATAGTGGGAAACAGTTCTCTGATAGAGGGAAACAGTTCTCTAATAGTGGGAAACAGTTCTCTGATAGTGGGAAACAGTTCTTTGATAGTGGGAAACAGTTCTCTGATAATGGGAATCAGTTCTCTGATAGTGGGAAACAGTTCTCTGATAGTGGGAAACAGTTCTCTGATAGTGGGAAACAGTTCTCTGATAGTGGGAAACAGTTCTCTGATAGTGGGAAACAGTTCTCTGATAGTGGGAAACAGTTCTCTGATAGTGGGAATCAGTTCTCTGATAATGGGAATCAGTTCTCTGATAATGGGAAACAGTTCTCTGATAATGGGAAACAGTTCTCTGATAGTGGGAACAGTTCTCTGATAGTGGGAAACAGTTCTCTGATAGTGGGAATCAGTTCTCTGATAATGGGAATCAGTTCTCTGATAATGGGAAACAGTTCTCTGATAGTGGGAAACAGTTCTCTGATAGTGGGAAACAGTTCTCTGATAGTGGGAATCAGTTCTCTGATAATGGGAATCAGTTCTCTGATAATGGGAAACAGTTCTCTGATAATGGGAAACAGTTCTCTGATAGTGGGAAACAGTTCTTTGATAATGGGAAACAGTTCTCTGATAGTGGGAATCAGTTCTCTGATAGTGGGAAACAGTTCTCTGATAGTGGGAAACAGTTCTCTGATAGTGGGAAACAGTTCTCTGATAATGGGAAACAGTTCTTTGATATTGGGAAACAGTTCTCTGATAATGGGAAACAGTTCTCTGATAGTGGGAAACAGTTCTCTGATAGTGGGAAACAGTTCTCTGATAGTGGGAAACAGTTCTCTGATAGTGGGAAACAGTTCTCTGATAGTGGGAATCAGTTCTCTGATAATGGGAATCAGTTGTCTGATAATGGGAAACAGTTCTCTGATAATGGGAAACAGTTCTCTGATAGTGGGAAACAGTTCTCTGATAATGGGAAACAGTTCTCTGATAGTGGGAAACAGTTCTCTGATAGTGGGAATCAGTTCTCTGATAATGGGAATCAGTTCTCTGATAATGGGAAACAGTTCTCTGATAATGGGAAACAGTTCTCTGATAGTGGGAAACAGTTCTCTGATAATGGGAAACAGTTCTCTGATAGTGGGAAACAGTTCTTTGATAATGGGAAACAGTTCTCTGATAGTGGGAATCAGTTCTCTGATAGTGGGAAACAGTTCTCTGATAGTGGGAAACAGTTCTCTGATAATGGGAAACAGTTCTTTGATATTGGGAAACAGTTCTCTGATAATGGGAAACAGTTCTCTGATAATGGGAAACAGTTCTCTGATAGTGGGAAACAGTTCTCTGATAGTGGGAAACAGTTCTCTGATAGTGGGAAACAGTTCTCTGATAGTGGGAATCAGTTCTCTGATAGTGGGAAACAGTTCTCTGATAGTGGGAAACAGTTCTCTTATAGTGGGAATCAGTTCTCTGATAGTGAGAAACAGTTCTCTGATAGTGGGAAACAGTTCTCTTATAGTGGGAATCAGTTCTCTAATAGTGGAAAACAGTTCTCTTATAGTGGGAAACAGTTCTCTGATAGTGGGAATCAGTTCTCTGATAATGGGAATCAGTTCTCTTATAGTGGGAATCAGTTCTCTTATAGTGGGAAACAGTTCTCTTATAGTGGGAAACAGTTCTCTGATAATGGGAAACAGTTCTCTGATAGTGGGAAACAGTTCTCTGATAATGGGAAACAGTTCTTTGATAGTGGGAAACAGTTCTCTGATAGTGGGAAACAGTTCTCTGATAATGGGAAACAGTTCTCTGATAGTGGGAAACAGTTCTCTGATAGTGGGAATCAGTTCTCTGATAATGGGAATCAGTTCTCTTATAGTGGGAAACAGTTCTCTTATAGTGGGAAACAGTTCTCTGATAATGGGAAACAGTTCTTTGATAGTGGGAAACAGTTCTCTGATAGTGGGAAACAGTTCTCTGATAGTGGGAAACAGTTCTCTGATAGTGGGAAACAGTTCTCTGATAATGGGAATCAGTTCTCTGATAGTGGGAAACAGTTCTCTGATAGTGGGAAACAGTTCTCTGATAGTGAGAAACAGTTCTCTGATAGTGGGAAACAGTTCTCTGATAGTGGGAAACAGTTCTCTGATAGTGAGAAACAGTTCTCTGATAATGGGAAACAGTTCTCTGATAATGGGAATCAGTTCTCTGATAGTGAGAAACAGTTCTCTGATAATGGGAAACAGTTCTCTGATAATGGGAATCAGTTCTCTGATAATGGGAAACAGTTCTCTGATAGTGGGAAACAGTTCTTTGATAATGGGAAACAGTTCTCTGATAGTGGGAAACAGTTCTCTGATAATGGGAAACAGTTCTCTGATAGTGGGAAACAGTTCTCTGATAGTGGGAAACAGTTCTCTGATAATGGGAAACAGTTCTCTGATAGTGGGAAACAGTTCTCTGATAGTGGGAAACAGTTCTCTGATAGTGGGAAACAGTTCTCTGATAGTGGGAAACAGTTCTCTGATAGTGGGAAACAGTTCTCTGATAGTGGGAATCAGTTCTCTGATAGTGGGAAACACTTCTCTGATAATGGGAAACAGTTCTCTGATAGTGGGAAACAGTTCTCTGATAGTGGGAAACAGTTCTCTGATAGTGGGAAACAGTTCTCTGATAATGGGAATCAGTTCTCTGATAGTGGGAAACAGTTCTCTGATAGTGGGAAACAGTTCTCTGATAATGGGAATCAGTTCTCTGATAATGGGAAACAGTTCTCTGATAATGGGAATCAGTTCTCTGATAATGGGAAACAGTTCTTTGATAGTGGGAAACAGTTCTCTGATAGTGGGAATCAGTTCTCTGATAATGGGAATCAGTTCTCTGATAATGGGAATCAGTTCTCTGATAATGGGAAACAGTTCTCTGATAATGGGAATCAGTTCTCTGATAATGGGAAACAGTTCTTTGATAATGGGAATCAGTTCTCTGATAATGGGAAACAGTTCTCTGATAATGGGAATCAGTTCTCTGATAATGGGAAACAGTTCTTTGATAGTGGGAAACAGTTCTCTGATAGTGGGAATCAGTTCTCTGATAATGGGAATCAGTTCTCTGATAATGGGAATCAGTTCTCTGATAGTGGGAAACAGTTCTCTGATAGTGGGAAACAGTTCTCTGATAGTGGGAAACAGTGATCTGATAGTGGGAAACAGTTCTCTGATAATGGGAAACAGTTCTCTGATAGTGGGAAACAGTTCTCTGATAGTGGGAAACAGTTCTCTGATAGTGGGAAACAGTTCTCTTATAGTGGGAATCAGTTCTCTGATAGTGGGAAACAGTTCTCTTATAGTGGGAAACAGTTCTCTTATAGTGGGAATCAGTTCTCTGATAGTGGGAAACAGTTCTCTAATAGTGGGAAACAGTTCTCTGATAGTGGGAATCAGTTCTTTGATAATGGGAAACAGTTCTTTGATAGTGGGAAACAGTTCTCTTATAGTGGGAAACAGTTCTTTGATAATGGGAAACAGTTCTCTGATAGTGGGAAACAGTTCTTTGATAATGGGAAACAGTTCTCTTATAGTGGGAAACAGTTCTCTGATAATGGGAATCAGTTCTCTGATAGTGGGAAACAGTTCTCTGATAGTGGGAAACAGTTCTCTGATAATGGGAATCAGTTCTCTGATAATGGGAATCAGTTCTCTGATAATGGGAAACAGTTCTCTGATAGTGGGAAACAGTTCTTTGATAGTGGGAAACAGTTCTCTGATAATGGGAATCAGTTCTCTGATAGTGGGAAACAGTTCTCTGATAGTGGGAAACAGTTCTCTGATAGTGGGAAACAGTTCTCTGATAGTGGGAAACAGTTCTCTGATAATGTGAAACAGTTCTCTGATAATGGGAAACAGTTCTCTGATAGTGGGAAACAGTTCTCTGATAATGGGAAACAGTTCTTTGATATTGGGAAACAGTTCTCTGATAATGGGAAACAGTTCTCTGATAGTGGGAAACAGTTCTCTGATAGTGGGAAACAGTTCTCTGATAGTGGGAAACAGTTCTCTGATAGTGGGAAACAGTTCTCTGATAGTGGGAAACAGTTCTCTTATAGTGGGAAACAGTTCTCTTATAGTGGGAAACAGTTCTCTGATAGTGGGAATCAGTTCTCTGATAGTGGGAAACAGTTCTCTGATAGTGGGAAACAGTTCTCTTATAGTGGGAAACAGTTCTCTGATAGTGGGAATCAGTTCTCTGATAGTGGGAAACAGTTCTCTGATAGTGGGAAACAGTTCTCTTATAGTGGGAAACAGTTCTCTTATAGTGGGAAACAGTTCTCTGATAGTGGGAATCAGTTCTCTGATAATGGGAATCAGTTCTCTTATAGTGGAAATCAGTTCTCTTATAGTGGGAAACAGTTCTCTTATAGTGGGAAACAGTTCTCTGATAATGGGAAACAGTTCTTTGATAGTGGGAAACAGTTCTCTGATAGTGGGAAACAGTTCTCTGATAATGGGAAACAGTTCTCTTATAGTGGGAAACAGTTCTCTTATAGTGGGAATCAGTTCTCTGATAATGGGAAACAGTTCTCTTATAGTGGGAATCAGTTCTCTAATAGTGGGAAACAGTTCTCTTATAGTGGGAAACAGTTCTCTGATAGTGGGAATCAGTTCTCTGATAATGGGAATCAGTTCTCTTATAGTGGGAAACAGTTCTCTGATAATGGGAAACAGTTCTTTGATAGTGGGAAACAGTTCTCTGATAGTGGGAAACAGTTCTCTGATAATGGGAAACAGTTCTCTGATAGTGGGAATCAGTTCTCTGATAATGGGAATCAGTTCTCTGATAGTGGGAATCAGTTCTCTGATAATGGGAATCAGTTCTCTTATAGTGGGAAACAGTTCTCTTATAGTGGGAAACAGTTCTCTGATAATGGGAAACAGTTCTTTGATAATGGGAAACAGTTCTCTGATAGTGGGAAACAGTTCTCTGATAGTGGGAAACAGTTCTCTGATAGTGGGAAACAGTTCTCTGATAGTGGGAAACAGTTCTCTGATAATGGGAAACAGTTCTCTGATAGTGGGAAACAGTTCTCTGATAGTGGGAAACAGTTCTCTGATAATGGGAATCAGTTCTCTGATAGTGGGAAACAGTTCTCTGATAGTGGGAAACAGTTCTCTGATAGTGGGAAACAGTTCTCTGATAGTGGGAAACAGTTCTCTGATAATGGGAATCAGTTCTCTGATAGTGGGAAACAGTTCTCTGATAGTGGGAAACAGTTCTCTGATAGTGGGAAACAGTTCTCTGATAGTGAGAAACAGTTCTCTGATAGTGGGAAACAGTTCTCTGATAGTGGGAAACAGTTCTCTGATAGTGGGAAACAGTTCTCTGATAGTGAGAAACAGTTCTCTGATAGTGGGAAACAGTTCTCTGATAGTGGGAAACAGTTCTCTGATAGTGAGAAACAGTTCTCTGATAGTGGGAAACAGTTCTCTGATAGTGTGAAACAGTTCTCTGATAATGGGAAACAGTTCTCTGATAGTGGGAAACAGTTCTCTGATAGTGGGAAACAGTTCTCTGATAGTGAGAAACAGTTCTCTGATAGTGGGAAACAGTTCTCTGATAGTGGGAATCAGTTCTCTGATAGTGGGAAACAGTTCTCTGATAATGGGAATCAGTTCTCTGATAATGGGAATCAGTTCTCTGATAATGGGAAACAGTTCTCTGATAGTGGGAAACAGTTCTCTGATAGTGGGAAACAGTTCTCTGATAGTGGGAAACAGTTCTCTGATAGTGGGAAACAGTTCTCTGATAATGGGAATCAGTTCTCTGATAGTGGGAAACAGTTCTCTGATAGTGGGAAACAGTTCTCTGATAATGGGAATCAGTTCTCTGATAATGGGAATCAGTTCTCTGATAATGGGAAACAGTTCTCTGATAGTGGGAAACAGTTCTCTGATAGTGGGAAACAGTTCTCTGATAGTGGGAAACAGTTCTCTGATAATGGGAATCAGTTCTCTGATAGTGGGAAACAGTTCTCTGATAGTGGGAAACAGTTCTCTGATAGTGGGAAACAGTTCTCTGATAGTGGGAAACAGTTCTCTGATAATGTGAAACAGTTCTCTGATAATGGGAAACAGTTCTCTGATAGTGGGAAACTGTTCTCTGATAATGGGAAACAGTTCTTTGATATTGGGAAACAGTTCTCTGATAATGGGAAACAGTTCTCTGATAATGGGAAACAGTTCTCTGATAGTGGGAAACAGTTCTCTGATAGTGGGAAACAGTTCTCTGATAGTGGGAAACAGTTCTCTGATAGTGGGAATCAGTTCTCTGATAGTGGGAAACAGTTCTCTGATAGTGGGAAACAGTTCTCTTATAGTGGGAATCAGTTCTCTAATAGTGGGAAACAGTTCTCTTATAGTGGGAAACAGTTCTCTGATAGTGGGAAACAGTTCTCTGATAGTGAGAAACAGTTCTCTGATAGTGGGAAACAGTTCTCTGATAGTGAGAAACAGTTCTCTGATAATGGGAAACAGTTCTCTGATAATGGGAATCAGTTCTCTGATAATGGGAAACAGTTCTCTGATAATGGGAATCAGTTCTCTGATAATGGGAAACAGTTCTCTGATAATGGGAAACAGTTCTCTGATAATGGGAATCAGTTCTCTGATAATGGGAAACAGTTCTCTGATAATGGGAATCAGTTCTCTGATAGTGAGAAACAGTTCTCTGATAATGGGAAACAGTTCTCTGATAATGGGAATCAGTTCTCTGATAGTGGGAAACACTTCTCTGATAATGGGAAACAGTTCTCTGATAGTGAGAAACAGTTCTCTGATAATGGGAAACAGTTCTCTGATAATGGGAATCAGTTCTCTGATAGTGAGAAACAGTTCTCTGATAATGGGAAACAGTTCTCTGATAATGGGAATCAGTTCTCTGATAATGGGAAACAGTTCTCTGATAATGGGAATCAGTTCTCTGATAATGGGAAACAGTTCTCTGATAATGGGAAACAGTTCTCTGATAGTGGGAAACAGTTCTTTGATAATGGGAAACAGTTCTCTGATAGTGGGAAACAGTTCTCTGATAGTGGGAAACAGTTCTCTGATAGTGGGAATCAGTTCTCTGATAGTGGGAAACACTTCTCTGATAATGGGAAACAGTTCTCTGATAGTGGGAAACAGTTCTCTGATAATGGGAAACAGTTCTCTGATAGTGGGAAACAGTTCTCTTATAGTGGGAATCAGTTCTCTGATAGTGGGAAACAGTTCTCTTATAGTGGGAAACAGTTCTCTTATAGTGGGAAACAGTTCTCTTATAGTGGGAATCAGTTCTCTGATAGTGGGAAACAGTTCTCTAATAGTGGGAAACAGTTCTCTGATAGTGGGAATCAGTTCTCTGATAGTGGGAAACAGTTCTCTGATAGTGGGAAACACTTCTCTGATAATGGGAAACAGTTCTTTGATAGTGGGAAACAGTTCTCTTATAGTGGGAAACAGTTCTCTGATAGTGGGAAACACTTCTCTGATAATGGGAAACAGTTCTTTGATAGTGGGAAACAGTTCTCTTATAGTGGGAAACAGTTCTCTGATAATGGGAAACAGTTCTCTGATAGTGGGAAACAGTTCTCTGATAATGGGAATCAGTTCTCTGATAGTGGGAAACAGTTCTCTGATAGTGGGAAACAGTTCTCTGATAATGGGAATCAGTTCTCTGATAATGGGAATCAGTTCTCTGATAATGGGAAACAGTTCTCTGATAGTGGGAAACAGTTCTCTGATAGTGGGAAACAGTTCTCTGATAGTGGGAAACAGTTCTCTGATAATGGGAATCAGTTCTCTGATAGTGGGAAACAGTTCTCTGATAGTGGGAAACAGTTCTCTGATAGTGGGAAACAGTTCTCTCATAGTGGGAAACAGTTCTCTGATAATGTGAAACAGTTCTCTGATAATGGGAAACAGTTCTCTGATAGTGGGAAACTGTTCTCTGATAATGGGAAACAGTTCTCTGATAATGGGAAACAGTTCTCTGATAGTGGGAAACAGTTCTCTGATAGTGGGAAACAGTTCTCTGATAGTGGGAAACAGTTCTCTGATAGTGGGAATCAGTTCTCTGATAGTGGGAAACAGTTCTCTGATAGTGGGAAACAGTTCTCTTATAGTGGGAATCAGTTCTCTGATAGTGAGAAACAGTTCTCTGATAGTGGGAAACAGTTCTCTTATAGTGGGAATCAGTTCTCTAATAGTGGGAAACAGTTCTCTTATAGTGGGAAACAGTTCTCTGATAATGGGAATCAGTTCTCTGATAGTGGGAAACAGTTCTCTGATAGTGGGAAACAGTTCTTTGATAGTGGGAAACAGTTCTCTGATAGTGGGAAACAGTTCTCTGATAATGTGAAACAGTTCTCTGATAGTGGGAAACAGTTCTCTGATAATGGGAAACAGTTCTCTGATAGTGGGAAACAGTTCTCTGATAGTGGGAAACAGTTCTTTGATAGTGGGAAACAGTTCTCTGATAGTGGGAAACAGTTCTCTGATAATGTGAAACAGTTCTCTGATAATGGGAATCAGTTCTCTGATAGTGGGAAACAGTTCTCTGATAGTGGGAAACAGTGATCTGATAGTGGGAAACAGTTCTCTGATAATGGGAAACAGTTCTCTGATAGTGGGAATCAGTTCTCTGATAGTGGGAATCAGTTCTCTGATAGTGGGAATCAGTTCTCTGATAATGGGAATCAGTTCTCTGATAATGGGAAACAGTTCTCTGATAATGGGAAACAGTTCTTTGATAGTGGGAAACAGTTCTCTGATAGTGGGAAACAGTGATCTGATAATGGGAAACAGTTCTCTGATAGTGGGAAACAGTTCTCTGATAATGGGAAACAGTTCTCTGATAATGGGAAACAGTTCTCTGATAGTGGGAAACAGTTCTCTGATAATGGGAAACAGTTCTCTGATAATGGGAAACAGTTCTCTGATAATGGGAAACAGTTCTCTGATAATGGGAAACAGTTCTCTGATAATGGGAATCAGTTCTCTGATAATGGGAATCAGTTCTCTGATAATGGGAAACAGTTCTCTGATAATGGGAAACATTCTCTATAAGGAAACAGTTCTCTTAAGTGGAAACAGTTTCTCTTATAGTGGGAATCAGTTCCTCTGATAATGGGAAACAGTTCTCTGATAGTGGACATCATCTCTAATAGTGGGAAACAGTTCTCTGATAATGGGAAACAGTTCTCTGATAGTGGGAATCAGTTCTCTGATAATGGGAAACAGTTCTCTGATAGTGGGAAACAGTTCTCTGATAGTGGGAATCAGTTCTCTGATAATGGGAAACAGTTCTCTGATAATGGGAATCAGTTCTCTGATAATGGGAAACAGTTCTCTGATAGTGGGAAACAGTTCTCTGATAATGGGAATCAGTTCTCTGATAGTGGGAAACAGTTCTCTGATAATGGGAATCAGTTCTCTGATAGGGAACAGTCTCTGATAATGGGAAACAGTTCTCTGATAATGGAATCAGTTCTCTGATAGTGGGAAACAGTTCTCTGATAATGGGAAACAGTTCTCTGATAGTGGGAAACAGTTCTCTGATAGTGGGAAACAGTTCTCTGATAGTGGGAAACAGTTCTCTGATAATGGGAATCAGTTCTCTGATAATGGGAATCAGTTCTCTGATAATGGGAATCAGTTCTCTGATAATGGAATCAGTTCTCTGATAGTGGGAATCAGTTCTCTGATAATGGGAAACAGTTCTCTGATAGTGGGAATCAGTTCTCTGATAATGGGAATCAGTTCTCTGATAGTGGGAATCAGTTCTCTGATAATGGGAAACAGTTCTCTGATAGTGGGAATCAGTTCTCTGATAATGGGAAACAGTTCTCTGATAGTGGGAATCAGTTCTCTGATAATGGGAAACAGTTCTCTGATAGTGGGAAACAGTTCTCTGATAATGGGAATCAGTTCTCTGATAGTGGGAAACAGTTCTCTGATAATGGGAATCAGTTCTCTGATAATGGGAAACAGTTCTCTGATAATAGGAAACAGTTCTCTGATAATGGGAAACAGTTCTCTGATAGTGGGAAACAGTTCTCTGATAATGGGAATCAGTTCTCTGATAGTGGGAAACAGTTCTCTGATAGTGGGAAACAGTTCTCTGATAATGGGAATCAGTTCTCTGATAATGGGAATCAGTTCTCTGATAATGGGAAACAGTTCTCTGATAGTGGGAAACAGTTCTCTGATAGTGGGAAACAGTTCTCTGATAGTGGGAAACAGTTCTCTGATAATGGGAATCAGTTCTCTGATAGTGGGAAACAGTTCTCTGATAGTGGGAAACAGTTCTCTGATAGTGGGAAACAGTTCTCTCATAGTGGGAAACAGTTCTCTGATAATGTGAAACAGTTCTCTGATAATGGGAAACAGTTCTCTGATAGTGGGAAACTGTTCTCTGATAATGGGAAACAGTTCTCTGATAATGGGAAACAGTTCTCTGATAGTGGGAAACAGTTCTCTGATAGTGGGAAACAGTTCTCTGATAGTGGGAAACAGTTCTCTGATAGTGGGAATCAGTTCTCTGATAGTGGGAAACAGTTCTCTGATAGTGGGAAACAGTTCTCTTATAGTGGGAATCAGTTCTCTGATAGTGAGAAACAGTTCTCTGATAGTGGGAAACAGTTCTCTTATAGTGGGAATCAGTTCTCTAATAGTGGGAAACAGTTCTCTTATAGTGGGAAACAGTTCTCTGATAATGGGAATCAGTTCTCTGATAGTGGGAAACAGTTCTCTGATAGTGGGAAACAGTTCTTTGATAGTGGGAAACAGTTCTCTGATAGTGGGAAACAGTTCTCTGATAATGTGAAACAGTTCTCTGATAGTGGGAAACAGTTCTCTGATAGTGGGAAACAGTTCTCTGATAGTGGGAAACAGTTCTCTGATAGTGGGAAACAGTTCTTTGATAGTGGGAAACAGTTCTCTGATAGTGGGAAACAGTTCTCTGATAATGTGAAACAGTTCTCTGATAATGGGAATCAGTTCTCTGATAGTGGGAAACAGTTCTCTGATAATGTGAAACAGTTCTCTGATAATGGGAATCAGTTCTCTGATAGTGGGAAACAGTTCTCTGATAGTGGGAAACAGTGATCTGATAGTGGGAAACAGTTCTCTGATAATGGGAAACAGTTCTCTGATAGTGGGAATCAGTTCTCTGATAGTGGGAATCAGTTCTCTGATAGTGGGAATCAGTTCTCTGATAATGGGAATCAGTTCTCTGATAATGGGAAACAGTTCTTTGATAGTGGGAAACAGTTCTCTGATAATGGGAAACAGTTCTCTGATAATGGGAAACAGTTCTCTGATAGTGGGAAACAGTTCTCTGATAATGGGAAACAGTTCTCTGATAGTGGGAATCAGTTCTCTGATAGTGGGAATCAGTTCTCTGATAGTGGGAATCAGTTCTCTGATAATGGGAATCAGTTCTCTGATAATGGGAAACAGTTCTCTGATAGTGGGAAACAGTTCTCTGATAATGGGAAACAGTTCTCTGATAATGGGAAACAGTTCTCTGATAGTGGGAAACAGTTCTCTGATAATGGGAAACAGTTCTCTGATAATGGGAAACAGTTCTCTGATAATGGGAAACAGTTCTCTGATAATGGGAAACAGTTCTCTGATAATGGGAATCAGTTCTCTGATAATGGGAATCAGTTCTCTGATAATGGGAAACAGTTCTCTGATAATGGGAAACAGTTCTCTGATAATGGGAAACAGTTCTCTGATAATGGGAATCAGTTCTCTGATAGTGGGAATCAGTTCTCTGATAATGGGAAACAGTTCTCTGATAGTGGGAATCAGTTCTCTGATAATGGGAAACAGTTCTCTGATAGTGGGAAACAGTTCTCTGATAATGGGAATCAGTTCTCTGATAGTGGGAAACAGTTCTCTGATAATGGGAATCAGTTCTCTGATAATGGGAAACAGTTCTCTGATAATGGGAATCAGTTCTCTGATAGTGGGAAACAGTTCTCTGATAATGGGAATCAGTTCTCTGATAGTGGGAAACAGTTCTCTGATAGTGGGAAACAGTTCTCTGATAATGGGAATCAGTTCTCTGATAATGGGAATCAGTTCTCTGATAATGGGAATCAATTCTCTGATAGTGGGAATCAGTTCTCTGATAATGGGAAACAGTTCTCTGATAGTGGGAATCAGTTCTCTGATAATGGGAATCAGTTCTCTGATAGTGGGAATCAGTTCTCTGATAATGGGAAACAGTTCTCTGATAGTGGGAATCAGTTCTCTGATAATGGGAAACAGTTCTCTGATAGTGGGAATCAGTTCTCTGATAATGGGAAACAGTTCTCTGATAGTGGGAAACAGTTCTCTGATAATGGGAATCAGTTCTCTGATAGTGGGAAACAGTTCTCTGATAATGGGAATCAGTTCTCTGATAATGGGAAACAGTTCTCTGATAATGGGAATCAGTTCTCTGATAGTGGGAAACAGTTCTCTGATAATGGGAATCTGTTCTCTGATAGTGGGAAACAGTTCTCTGATAATGGGAAACAGTTCTCTGATAATGGGAAACAGTTCTCTGATAATGGGAAACAGTTCTCTGATAATGGGAAACAGTTCTCTGATAGTGGGAAACAGTTCTCTGATAGTGGGAAATAGTTCTGTGATAGTGGGAAACAGTTCTCTGATAATGGGAAACAGTTCTCTGATAATGGGAAACAGTTCTCTGATAATGGGAAACAGTTGTCTGATAATGGGAAACAGTTCTCTGATAATGGGAAACAGTTGTCTGATAATGGGAAACAGTTCTCTGATAATGGGAAACAGTTGTCTGATAATGGGAAACAGTTCTCTGATAATGGGAATCTGTTCTCTGATATTGGGAAACAGTTGTCTGATAATGGGAAACAGTTCTCTGATAATGGGAAACAGTTCTCTGATAGTGGGAAACAGTTCTCTGATAATGGGAAACAGTTCTCTGATAGTGGGAATCAGTTCTCTGATAATGGGAAACAGTTCTCTGATAATGGGAATCAGTTCTCTGATAATGGGAATCAGTTCTCTGATAATGGGAAACAGTTGTCTGATAATGGGAAACAGTTCTCTGATAGTGGGAATCAGTTCTCTGATAATGGGAAACAGTTCTCTGATAGTGGGAATCAGTTCTCTGATAATGGGAAACAGTTCTCTGATAATGGGAAACAGTTGTCTGATAATGGGAAACAGTTGTCTGATAATGGGAAACAGTTGTCTGATAATGGGAAACAGTTGTCTGATAATGGGAAACAGTTCTCTGATAATGGGAAACAGTTGTCTGATAATGGGAAACAGTTCTCTGATAGTGGGAATCAGTTCTCTGATAATGGGAAACAGTTGTCTGATAATGGGAAACAGTTCTCTGATAGTGGGAATCAGTTCTCTGATAATGGGAAACAGTTCTCTGATAGTGGGAATCAGTTCTCTGATAATGGGAAACAGTTGTCTGATAATGGGAAACAGTTGTCTGATAATGGGAAACAGTTGTCTGATAATGGGAAACAGTTGTCTGATAATGGGAAACAGTTCTCTGATAATGGGAAACAGTTCTCTGATAATGGGAGCCATTCTGTTACTATGGGACGTGGGAATGACAACGATCTCCGTTCTGCTCCCTACAGACCCAACCGGGGGCCCATTCCCACCCCCAGACCAAGATCAGCAGCAGAACGTGCAACAGCAGCAGTTACAGCTGCAATTCGAAACAATTGACCAGGAACCTCAGCAGCAACAGCGACAGCAGCAGCAAGAGATTATCGTCGTGCCAACCCTAGGTAATGGGGCAGTTACAGATGGGGGGAAACACATGAGAGGGGCACTTATGGAAACGGCCACGCCTCTTATCTATTTGCAACGCCCTACTCGACATTTATCCACAAGTCACTTACTGTCCCCGCCCCCATCAGGAGGGTGGAGCTTGGCTCAGCATGTAAATAGGAAGTAGAGCAATAATGAAAAGCCGGCAAGTCCTGCTGGAAGTTTATCTACTACTTAGATATTCCCCCTCCCCATTCTGCCAACTGCCCCCATTCTGCCCCCCTCCCCATTCTGCCAACTGCCCCCATTCTGCCCTCCTCCCCATTCTGCCAACTGCCCCCATTCTGCCCCCCTCCCCATTCTGCAAACTGCCCCCATTCTGCCCCCCTCCCCATTCTGCCAACTGCCCCCACTCTGCCCCCCTCCCCATTCTGCCAACTGCCCCCATTCTGCCCCACACTGTATGTATAATGTGTATGTATGTGTAATGGAGATTACCCCCCCCATTTTCTCTCCCTGCAGACCCTGCTGTGACTGAGCCGACAGAGCCGGGACCTCTGGGTAAGAGTGCGCCCCCCATAGAGGGAGTCATGTGACTGAAGGCGGAGCTTATCCCCTAATTAAGAGGTGTAGTTGCCCCTATGGCCCTGGGGGGCTTAGCCAAAAACTTTACACCCCCCTGTGCCTCATATCTGGGTACCCCTCCTAGTATATAAAGCACCCCCTATTGCCTTAGTGCCCCATTCCCCCAGTGCAGAATGAATTTGATCAGGGGGGCCCCCTGGCTGTGTACCCCAGTATTGCACCTTCGGGGGGGTGACTGGCTGTATGTGGGGGTAACTGTGCCGTTCGTTGCAGATTGTCGGGAGGAGCAGTACCCCTGTACCCGCCTGTATTCCGTACATAAACCCTGCAAGCAGTGTCTCAATGAAATCTGCTTTTACAGGTAAGAAATTGCCCCACGGCCAAGGGTTTATAGCCAGGGCTAGGGGTATGGGCAACTAAATCAGCCCCAGAGCTGCTCTCTTCCTCATGTCCAGGCAGGTATATCCCTCTGGGCGAGGCTCTTGTCTGACCATAGGGAAGAGAACAGCCCTGGGCTCAGAAGTATAGGGAAAGAAAACTTTGTACCTGGCCAAGTACTGGAGGGGGGATATTGGACTGAGCTACCCAGGGGGGCAGTTCCTGTTTGACCATAGGAAAGAGAACAGCCCTGGGCTGGGAAGTATAGGGAAAGAGAACTCTCTACCTAGCCAAGTACTGGGGGAGGGGGGGTGGAGACAGACCACGACGAGTTACCCAGGGTGGAGATTGGGTTCACTTACCCAGGGGGCAGTTCCTGTCTGACCATAGGAAAGAGAGCAGCCCAGGAGCAGGAAGTACAGAGAATCAGAGCTCTGTACCTGGGTAAGTACTGGGGGGAGATTGGATTCACTTACCCAGGGGGAGGTTCCTGCCTGACCATGGGAAAGAGAGCAGCCCAGGAGCAGGAAGTACAGAGAATCAGAGCTCTGTACCTGGGTAAGTACTGGGGGGAGATTGGATTCACTTACCCAGGGGGGGGGGGGTTCCTGCCTGACCATGGGAAAGAGAGCAGCCCAGGAGCAGGAAGTACAGAGAATCAGAGCTCAGTACCTGGGTAAGTACTGGGGGGAGATTGGATTCACTTACCCAGGAGGAGGTTCCTGCCTGACCATAGGAAAGAGAGCAGCCCTGGGTTGGGAAGTACAGGGAAAGAGAACTCTGTACCAGGCCAAGAACTGGAGGAAGGGGGTAATATTGGACTGAGCTACCCAGGGGGGGGCAGTTCCTGTCCGACCATAGGAAAGAGAACAGCCCTGGGGTGGGAAGTACAGGGAATGAGAACTTGGGCACCCGGGTAAATCCTTGGGGGGACTTGGGGGGTTCTTTTACTCCCGTGAGGTTCACATTGGGGCTAATAAAGTGTATTTGCCCCCAGCCTGCGGCGCATGTACGTCATCAACAGGGAGATCTGCGTCCGTACTGTGTGTGCGCACGAGGAGCTGCTGAGAGGTGAGCTGACACTCGTTTGTGTGCCCCGCCCTTCTGCCCTGCCTGGGGCAATTGCTTATTTACCCCCCTCGTGTTCTCTTTCTGCCCCCAGCTGACCTGTGCCGGGACAAGTTCTCTCGCTGCGGGGTGATGGCCAATAGCGGGATGTGCCAGTCCCTGGGATCCCACTGTTCCAAGAGCTGCGGGGGCTGCTAAGGATCTGCTGGGGGGGCCCCGTCCCCCTCCCCCACTCGGGGGGCTTCCCACACAGGGTGGGGTTACTAGTATTATTGTATCTGTATTGTACTGTATGTGCCCCGAGGGCTCCGAGCCTCCGTATCTACTGTTTATATGATAGCCGGCCCTGCTCACTGCACCGGTAGCCAATGGCTAGTGGCTTCTCATAACGGCCACGCTGCCAGCCTGGGGGGGTCCCATGGGAAAACAGAAGCCCCCCCACAGGCAATGGGCTCCTAGGCCTCTTCCTTCTTCCCATCATGCATTTCACTCCTATGTTCCCCTTTCTTAACCCTTTGTCCCCCAATCTCCTTCATTCCTCATTGCACTTGTATTTCCAGATGTCCCCCCACATATATACATTCTGCCCCCCCCCCCCCCCCAGTCTCACATAAGGGCTGATGTTACTTGACTTCTTTTTGTAATTGTTTTGTACAAAAGATGAATAAAGTGCAGAATTTTACCTTGTGCTGGAAAAGGCGTGTAATAGTCATTATTTGTAGTAGGCCTGACCATGGGAAAGAGAGCAGCCCAGGAGCAGGAAGTACAGAGAATCAGAGCTCTGTACCTGGGTAAGTACTGGGGGGGGATTGGATTCACTTACCCAGGGGGAGGTTCCTGCCTGACCATGGGAAAGAGAGCAGCCCAGGAGCAGGAAGTACAGAGAATCAGAGCTCTGTACCTGGGTAAGTACTGGGGGGGGATTGGATTCACTTACCCAGGGGGAGGTTCCTGCCTGACCATGGGAAAGAGAGCAGCCCAGGAGCAGGAAGTACAGAGAATCAGAGCTCTGTACCTGGGTAAGTACTGGGGGGGGATTGGATTCACTTACCCAGGGGGAGGTTCCTGCCTGACCATGGGAAAGAGAGCAGCCCAGGAGCAGGAAGTACAGAGAATCAGAGCTCTGTACCTGGGTAAGTACTGGGGGGAGATTGGATTCACTTACCCAGGGGGAGGTTCCTGTCTGACCATGGGAAAGAGAGCAGCCCAGGAGCAGGAAGTACAGAGAATCAGAGCTCTGTACCTGGGTAAGTACTGGGGGGAGATTGGATTCACTTACCCAGGGGGAGGTTCCTGTCTGACCATGGGAAAGAGAGCAGCCCAGGAGCAGGAAGTACAGAGAATCAGAGCTCTGTACCTGGGTAAGTACTGGGGGGCAGGGGGGGGGGGTACAGGAGCAGTGTAGCCTGGGTTACATGGGTTCATATGAGATTCCTACTTTGCACCTCCACTTGCCCACCATGAGCCCTTCCTGACCAATATCGGCCCCACAATAGCCAATTATCTATTGGACAGATTATAAAAGCACGCTATTGAGGGTGGCAGTCTGAGCCAATCACAGGGCCGGGTGCCAGACTTTTGGACCCTCGTCAGATCTTTATTACGTTGGGAGGAAAAACCCACAAACTCTTCTTCCGCTTCTCGTTATTCTTAGCGCCCCCCATGGTCTAAACGCTCCTCCCCCTACAGGATTAGGGGTACAACCCCCAGATTTCCCACACATCTTCGCCCTATAGCGGAGCAGGCTGCTTGTGCGTTTCTAAGGGATCCCGCCCCCGTTGTATTGTGGCGCCGCTCCGAACCCCCCAATTTTTCCATTGATTTTGACAGGGAGCTGCACGGAGAGACTCATTCACATACAGTAACTCAGCACCAATTAGAATCCTCTGTTCTGCGCTTTGATCGTATATTTTATTTGATCACTTTATTAAAGGGTTTCAGATCCCATACTGTATGTAGTTCAGCTTATACCTGTACTGTGAGTGGGGGATCCACTGGGGCAGAACCATGTGACTGCCTCTCCCTAAGGGCCAATAGAATGAGGGTCACAGTGATTAAAACCTATTACTCACAGCAATCTGGTTTAATTGCAGGGAATTACGAAGGGGGGCAGTTTTTTAGGGGTTGTAAATCCAATCATAGTGATGTCACACTGCGCCAAAATATGTCATTATAGATGCGAGGGGAACCACCAATGAGAATCCTCCTGACCGTATATCTCATTACTCAAGAACATGGAAGAAATGCTTCTTAAAATCAAAACATTGATCTATTTCTATACAGATACAGGGGCCCCTACACAGTAAGAACCTGCTGGGCCAATAGTAACAGAGCTGTAACACTTACCTACACTCTCCCTACTAACTGTATCCCACTCAGTACCCCCTGTGCCCCTTAGGGAGAGGCAGTATGTAAATGTCCCTACACAAGTAGTTTTAGTTGTTACTGAGAGAGCAGCAGTTTTAGGCTGCCGGTATATAAATCCGATGTCTGTACCACTGGCCGGGGCCGGGGTCACATGGTCATTATTTTTTTCAATAATATTTCTTCTATGGAGGCTACAGACACTGCCCTCATACCCCCCCCTCACGCTAATAAAGGCAAACTGAGCAACTTTACATTGTTTCTCAAGGTTTACTTATCCTTTAAACCAGCAAACAGGAACGTATGTGAGACCGTACCATTCGCTTTAGATCGGCCCAAGCCCCAAACAGGGAACCATTTCTCCCCTGAACATAAGAAATAATATCCCGTAACAGAAATAAATTCCCCGTAACTACCCCCCAGGCACCGCCCCCGCTTGGGATTCCCCAACTTACCCACAACCCCCCGTAACCTGCTCGCCGCCATCTTTGCCAGAATTTTATAGTCGGGGTTTAATAATGTGATCGGATCAGTTTCTAATATCCCGCCGACCCCCCTTTTTGAAGATTAACCCCTTCCTTTCTAGACCTACACTCCATTCCCCATAATAATAATAATAATAACTCCTCCTTAATTATATCCCAGTATTTCCCATAAAATTCCCTGATTAACCCATCACTACCCGGAGTTTTATTTAAGGCCATCGACTTCCCCGACATCTTTAGCCAAACAGTCTGCCCCCCCCCCGTCCAAACTGTTATCAATTACAGATGCAAGAGAAGTGACCAATGAGAATGCTGATTCCCTGTGTCAGGCCCCTTGCTGGTACCTTACATATAGAGATAATGATGGCATTTTCCCCTCATTATATGGCACAGGAATCAGACATGGGGATAAAGGGACAGACTTGTTCAGTGCTGGGAAACTGTGCTTATTGCTCCCAACTCCAATTGCAGGAACAGAGAACAGGGAGCCGGATTTACTCACATCAGCTGGGATTCTCATTGGGGGATTTCTTGCATTTTAATGCAGTTTTATTGGGCAATATTGCTTTAAGAATACAGCCCTGATGTTGCTGGACTACAGCTCCCAGCATGCCTCCCCCTTCATTATATGTTACATTATTCTGGGATTTGTAGTCCGGCGACAGCTGAGTAACGTTTGGTTGCACCGCGCTGTGCCGCAGGGTTTAGTTCCCCTTTAATCATTTCCTTCTCTACATTAACAGCAGCATTTCTGTTTATACAGCATTGCAGCCCATTACATAACCCATCATAGATATTTGCCCCCAATCTGCCTTTCTTATATCCTTCCCATTGGCTATTCTACCCTTTGCCCAATCCCAGCAGTATATGAGCCAATCCCCTTTCCCCATACACCACTCCCTATATAAGAACGCATTATCCTCCAATAGCTTCACGTTTCTTTCCCATAATCCCCTCCCAAAGGAAACCGTATTGTTCAATAAAACTTCCCAACAAAGAATAAGGGGTGAGACAGAGGAACGGCCCGCGGGCTCAGAAATAATAGAGAAATCAGTTCTAGACTTTCCCTTTGTCCCCAGCGACACCATGTGACTCTTTAGCCCAAAATCCCCCCGGTGGGAGTGGGATACAGTAAGTAGGGAGAGTGTAGGTAAGTGTTACAGCTCTGTTACTATTGGTTTGGGGCCTATAATGTGTAGGTAGTTTAGCCTATACCTGTACTGTAACTGGGGGTCATGTGACTGCCTCTCCCTAAGGGCCAATAGAATGAGGGTCACGGGGATTACAACCTATTACTCACAGCAATCTGGTTTAATTGCAGGGAATTACGAAGGGGGGCAGTTTCCTGTGATTAAACCCAAAAGGCATAAGTACAATGTTAGTCTATGGCAAGTTAGAAAGTGGGCGGAGCTACCAACAGCCAATCACATTTCACCTATTTACTGTCAGTGGAGAAATGTAAAATGCTGTCAGACCCCAAACGTTGCAGAGTTGGTCCCTGGGGGACTGCATATCAAAAATAGGGACAGTGGGTGGAGCCAACAACAGCCAATCACATTTCACCAATAAGAATAATACCAACCATATTTCTCATTGCTCTAGAACAGGGATCCCCAACCTTTTTTTGCTATCAGTGGAAAAATGTCAAATGCTGTCAGTCCCCAAATGTTGCAGAGTTGGTCCCTGGGGGACTGCAGTTGAAAAATAGGGAAAGTGGGCGGGGCCAACAACAGCCAATCACATTTCACCTATTTACTGTCAGTGGAGAAATGTCAAATTCTGTCAGTCCCCAAACGTTGCAGAGTTGGTCCCTGGGGGACTGCAGTTCAAAAATAGGAAAAGTAGGTGGAGCCAACAACAGCCAATCGGATTTCATTTACATGTTTTTAAAACCAACATGAAGTTTGTTCTCAGACTCCCCTCTAGTCACAAATTGCAACACGAAGTCAAGTTATTAATCATTTGTGTTTATTGTCATTTGTCCCTTATTGGTGGCACAGACACTGGCACAGACACTGGCACGAGCCCTTCCCTGCCAGAGACACAGCACAGAACTACAACTCCCAGAATGCTCCAACAAGCACTCCAGCTGCCGAACCCTTGGGGGTCACACTGTAGATTCAGCGCAGGGATACTGGGGGGGGTTACCCTTCTGTAACTGTGCCCCGGGCAGAGGAAGGGGTTAATGATGGAGACAAGGGACACGCTCGTTAAAAAAAGTACAAAAAACAAAAAAAGTGACAATAGAAAAATATCATTTTCATCATTAGATTATGTGCCACGCGGAACCACGGACGGAGGGGAACAAGATGGAGGAACGTATAACCCCCCCCCTTCCCTTTATAATGGCTGAGCCCATTGTCAGCTGACAGTTTAGTAAATCTCACAGGGGACTGTACACACAACACACAAGCTGCCTGCTCATTGGCTGAATCCTTCCCAGTTAGCCACTCCCTCGGCGCAAAGCTAAGTCCCCCCCCCACATGGGGCCATATGCTCAGGGCTGCTAATGGATTATAAGCGGGAGTTGGAGATTTCGGTTTGGGGCCTGCGGCTGCAACAAATGGATCCCCTGAAATATCAACTGAATTTTAAGGCACTCGGATTGGCCAAATAGTGAACCGCCCTTTATGTTTTACTCCTACAGGAAATAGAATTTCTTATAGGCTAAACTGATAGGAATCTGAGAATCAGAGCTCTGTACCTGGGTAAGTACTGGGGGGAGATTGGATTCACTTACCCAGGGGGAGGTTCCTGCCTGACCATGGGAAAGAGAGCAGCCCAGGAGCAGGAAGTACAGAGAATCAGAGCTCTGTACCTGGGTAAGTACTGGGGGGAGATTGGATTCACTTACCCAGGGGGGAGGTTCCTGTCTGACCATGGGGAAGAGAGCAGCCCAGGAGCAGGAAGTACAGAGAATCAGAGCTCTGTACCTGGGTAAGTACTGGGGGGAGATTGGATTCACTTACCTAGGGGGAGGTTCCTGCCTGACCATGGGAAAGAGAGCAGCCCAGGAGCAGGAAGTACAGAGAATCAGAGCTCTGTACCTGGGTAAGTACTGGGGGGAGATTGGATTCACTTACCCAGGGGGAGGTTCCTGCCTGACCATGGGAAAGAGAGCAGCCCAGGAGCAGGAAGTACAGAGAATCAGAGCTCTGTACCTGGGTAAGTACTGGGGGGAGATTGGATTCACTTACCCAGGGGGAGGTTCCTGCCTGACCATGGGAAAGAGAGCAGCCCAGGAGCAGGAAGTACAGAGAATCAGAGCTCTGTACCTGGGTAAGTACTGGGGGGAGATTGGATTCACTTACCCAGGGGGAGGTTCCTGCCTGACCATGGGAAAGAGAGCAGCCCAGGAGCAGGAAGTACAGAGAATCAGAGCTCTGTACCTGGGTAAGTACTGGGGGGAGATTGGATTCACTTACCCAGGGGGGGGGGGTTCCTGTCTGACCATGGGAAAGAGAGCAGCCCAGGAGCAGGAAGTACAGAGAATCAGAGCTCTGTACCTGGGTAAGTACTGGGGGAGATTGGATTCACTTACCCAGGGGGAGGTTCCTGCCTGACCATGGGAAAGAGAGCAGCCCAGGAGCAGGAAGTACAGAGAATCAGAGCTCTGTACCTGGGTAAGTACTGGGGGGAGATTGGATTCACTTACCCAGGGGGAGATTCCTGCCTGACCATGGGAAAGAGAGCAGCCCAGGAGCAGGAAGTACAGAGAATCAGAGCTCTGTACCTGGGTAAGTACTGGGGGGAGATTGGATTCACTTACCCAGGGGGAGGTTCCTGTCTGACCATGGGAAAGAGAGCAGCCCAGGAGCAGGAAGTACAGAGAATCAGAGCTCTGTACCTGGGTAAGTACTGGGGGGAGATTGGATTCACTTACCCAGGGGGAGGTTCCTGCCTGACCATGGGAAAGAGAGCAGCCCAGGAGCAGGAAGTACAGAGAATCAGAGCTCTGTACCTGGGTAAGTACTGGGGGGAGATTGGATTCACTTACCCAGGGGGAGGTTCCTGTCTGACCATGGGAAAGAGAGCAGCCCAGGAGCAGGAAGTACAGAGAATCAGAGCTCTGTACCTGGGTAAGTACTGGGGGGAGATTGGATTCACTTACCCAGGGGGGAGGTTCCTGTCTGACCATGGGAAAGAGAGCAGCCCAGGAGCAGGAAGTACAGAGAATCAGAGCTCTGTACCTGGGTAAGTACTGGGGGGAGATTGGATTCACTTACCCAGGGGGAGGTTCCTGCCTGACCATGGGAAAGAGAGCAGCCCAGGAGCAGGAAGTACAGAGAATCAGAGCTCTGTACCTGGGTAAGTACTGGGGGGAGATTGGATTCACTTACCCAGGGGGGGGTTCCTGTCTGACCATGGGAAAGAGAGCAGCCCAGGAGCAGGAAGTACAGAGAATCAGAGCTCTGTACCTGGGTAAGTACTGGGGGGAGATTGGATTCACTTACCCAGGGGGAGGTTCCTGCCTGACCATGGGAAAGAGAGCAGCCCAGGAGCAGGAAGTACAGAGAATCAGAGCTCTGTACCTGGGTAAGTACTGGGGGGAGATTGGATTCACTTACCCGGGGGGGGGGGTTCCTGCCTGACCATGGGAAAGAGAGCAGCCCAGGAGCAGGAAGTACAGAGAATCAGAGCTCTGTACCTGGGTAAGTACTGGGGGGAGTGTGAGTTGCACATTGTTTTAACCTAAAAACCTAAAAACGAGATTAAGACTAAGGAGCGGCCATGAAGTGCTGGAATGGCTGAAAGGGGCAGTTTCTAGGGGGATGGAGACATATTTACCCCTATGGTTTGGACGGTACCATTGTGACTGGGAGGCCATTAACCCTATAATGCAGCACCCAGATCAGGAATAGGAGAGGCTAATTGAAAAATACTGAAGGCTACAAACAGTAATGCAGCTTCAGAGCAGGAATCCCCCCTACTCATGCCCCCGGGGTAAATTCCCACAGGGGGTGAGAGGAAAAGCAGGTACAGTCCAGTAATGCCCTTTGTATTTGGTCCAATCCTGGAGCAGTCACATGACCATGCCCCATGTTCTACAGGAATGTTTGCACCCTAATGTGCTTAGTGTTCCGGCCCCCCAATGTCTCCCCAGTGCACCCTCACTGTGTTCCCAGCGGTGTCGCAAGGGGAGGGGCCACAGAAGAGGGTGTGGCTTGTCCTTCTAGTTCGGCGCAGCGATCAAGTGAATAAAATACATTTTTGTGCTTCAAAACTTCAGCTCGTCATTAGGTGGCACCGCCGGGTGTGTAAGGGCTCCCCCTGCTGGCACCCTGGGGTCACTTCCCTGAGAGGAGGGACGGTTGGCTGAAAACCTTCTGGCACCGGCGCAGCTCCTGCTGTAATTGGTCCTTTAGGGTGGAAATCTGTGGGAAACCAATCAGAAAGCAGGTTGGGCTGATATCTAGTGATGCAAGAGACAGCAGGCGGGCCCCGTGTGTGTTACACTGAGTGCAAGAGACAGCAGGCAGGCCCCGTGTGTGTTACACTGAGTGCAAGAGACAGCAGGCAGGCCCCGTGTGTGTTACACTGAGTGCAAGAGACAGCAGGCGGGCCCCGTGTGTGTTACACTGAGTGCAAGAGACAGCAGGCAGGCCCCGTGTGTGTTACACTGAGTGCAAGAGACAGCAGGCAGGCCCCGTGTGTGTTACACTGAGTGCAAGAGACAGCAGGCAGGCCCCGTGTGTGTTACACTGAGTGCAAGAGACAGCAGGCAGGCCCCGTGTGTGTTACACTGAGTGCAAGAGACAGCAGGCGGGCCCCATGTGAGTTACACTGAGTGCAAGAGACAGCAGGCAGGCCCCGTGTGAGTTACACTGAGTGCAAGAGACAGCAGGCAGGCCCCGTGTATATTACACTGAGTGCAAGAGACAGCAGGCAGGCCCCGTGTGTGTTACACTGAGTGCAAGAGACAGCAGGCAGGCCCCGTGTGAGTTACACTGAGTGCAAGAGACAGCAGGCGGCCCCGTGTGAGTTACACTGAGTGCAAGAGACAGCAGGCGGCCCCGTGTGTGTTACACTGAGTGCAAGAGACAGCAGGCGGCCCCGTGTGTGTTACACTGAGTGCAAGAGACAGCAGGCAGGCCCCATGTGAGTTACACTGAGTGCAAGAGACAGCAGGCGGGCCCCATGTGAGTTACACTGAGTGCAAGAGACAGCAGGCAGGCCCCATGTGAGTTACACTGAGTGCAAGAGACAGCAGGCGGCCCCGTGTGTGTTACACTGAGTGCAAGAGACAGCAGGCGGGCCCCATGTGAGTTACACTGAGTGCAAGAGACAGCAGGCAGGCCCCGTGTGAGTTACACTGAGTGCAAGAGACAGCAGGCGGCCCCGTGTGAGTTACACTGAATGCAAGAGACAGCAGGCGGCCCCGTGTGTGTTACACTGAGTGCAAGAGACAGCAGGCGGCCCCGTGTGTGTTACACTGAGTGCAAGAGACAGCAGGCAGGCCCCGTGTGTGTTACACTGAGTGCAAGAGACAGCAGGCGGGCCCCGTGTGTGTTACACTGAGTGCAAGAGACAGCAGGCGGGCCCCGTGTGTGTTACACTGAGTGCAAGAGACAGCAGGCGGGCCCCGTGTGTGTTACACTGAGTGCAAGAGACAGCAGGCGGGCCCCGTGTGTGTTACACTGAGTGCAAGAGACAGCAGGCGGCCCGTGTGTGTTACACTGAGTGCAAGAGACAGCAGGCAGGCCCCGTGTGTGTTACACTGAGTGCAAGAGACAGCAGGCAGGCCCCGTGTGAGTTACACTGAGTGCAAGAGACAGCAGGTGGCCCCGTGTGAGTTACACTGAGTGCAAGAGACAGCAGGCGGCCCGTGTGTGTTACACTGAGTGCAAGAGACAGCAGGCAGGCCCCGTGTGAGTTACACTGAGTGCAAGAGACAGCAGGCAGGCCCCGTGTGTGTTACACTGAGTGCAAGAGACAGCAGGCAGGCCCCGTGTGAGTTACACTGAGTGCAAGAGACAGCAGGCAGGCCCCGTGTATATTACACTGAGTGCAAGAGACAGCAGGCGGGCCCCGTGTGTGTTACACTGAGTGCAAGAGACAGCAGGCGGGCCCCGTGTGTGTTATACTGAGTGCAAGACACAGCAGGCGGGCCCCGTGTGTGTTATACTGAGTGCAAGAGACAGCAGACAGGCCCCGTGTGTGTTACACTGAGTGCAAGAGACAGCAGGCGGGCCCCGTGTGTTACACTGAGTGCAAGAGACAGCAGGCAGGCCCCGTGTGTGTTATACTGAGTGCAAGACACAGCAGGCGGGCCCCGTGTGTGTTATACTGAGTGCAAGAGACAGCAGACAGGCCCCGTGTGTGTTACACTGAGTGCAAGAGACAGCAGGCGGGCCCCGTGTGTTACACTGAGTGCAAGAGACAGCAGGCAGGCCCCGTGTGTGTTACACTGAGTGCAAGAGACAGCAGGCAGGCCCCATGTGTTACACTGAGTGCAAGAGACAGCAGGCGGGCCCCGTGTGTGTTACACTGAGTGCAAGAGACAGCAGGCGGGCCCCGTGTGTGTTACACTGAGTGCAAGAGACAGCAGGCAGGCCCCGTGTGTGTTACACTGAGTGCAAGAGACAGCAGGCAGGCCCCGTGTGTGTTACACTGAGTGCAAGAGACAGCAGGCGGGCCCCGTGTGTTACACTGAGTGCAAGAGACAGCAGGCAGGCCCCGTGTGTGTTACACTGAGTGCAAGAGACAGCAGGCGGGCCCCATGTGTTACACTGAGTGCAAGAGACAGCAGGCAGGCCCCGTGTGTGTTACACTGAGTGCAAGAGACAGCAGGCAGGCCCCATGTGTTACACTGAGTGCAAGAGACAGCAGGCGGGCCCCGTGTGTTACACTGAGTGCAAGAGACAGCAGGCAGGCCCCGTGTGTGTTACACTGAGTGCAAGAGACAGCAGGCAGGCCCCATGTGTTACACTGAGTGCAAGAGACAGCAGGCAGGCCCCATGTGTTACACTGAGTGCAAGAGACAGCAGGCGGCCCCGTGTGAGTAACACTGAGTGCAAGAGACAGCAGGCGGCCCCGTGTGTGTTACACTGAGTGCAAGAGACAGCAGGCGGGCCCCGTGTGTGTTACACTGAGTGCAAGAGACAGCAGGCGGGCCCCGTGTGTGTTACACTGAGTGCAAGAGACAGCAGGCGGCCCGTGTGTGTTACACTGAGTGCAAGAGACAGCAGGCAGGCCCCGTGTGTGTTACACTGAGTGCAAGAGACAGCAGGCAGGCCCCGTGTGAGTTAAACTGAGTGCAAGAGACAGCAGGCGGGCCCCGTGTGTGTTACACTGAGTGCAAGAGACAGCAGGCGGGCCCCGTGTGAGTTACACTGAGTGCAAGAGACAGCAGGCGGCCCGTGTGTGTTACACTGAGTGCAAGAGACAGCAGGCAGGCCCCGTGTGAGTTACACTGAGTGCAAGAGACAGCAGGCAGGCCCCGTGTGTGTTACACTGAGTGCAAGAGACAGCAGGCAGGCCCCGTGTGAGTTACACTGAGTGCAAGAGACAGCAGGCAGGCCCCGTGTATATTACACTGAGTGCAAGAGACAGCAGGCGGGCCCCGTGTGTGTTACACTGAGTGCAAGAGACAGCAGGCAGGCCCCGTGTGTGTTACACTGAGTGCAAGAGACAGCAGGCGGGCCCCGTGTGTGTTATACTGAGTGCAAGACACAGCAGGCGGGCCCCGTGTGTGTTACACTGAGTGCAAGAGACAGCAGACAGGCCCCGTGTGTGTTACACTGAGTGCAAGAGACAGCAGGCGGGCCCCGTGTGTTACACTGAGTGCAAGAGACAGCAGGCAGGCCCCGTGTGTGTTACACTGAGTGCAAGAGACAGCAGGCAGGCCCCATGTGTTACACTGAGTGCAAGAGACAGCAGGCGGGCCCCGTGTGTGTTACACTGAGTGCAAGAGACAGCAGGCGGGCCCCGTGTGTGTTACACTGAGTGCAAGAGACAGCAGGCAGGCCCCGTGTGTGTTACACTGAGTGCAAGAGACAGCAGGCGGGCCCCGTGTGTGTTACACTGAGTGCAAGAGACAGCAGGCGGGCCCCGTGTGTTACACTGAGTGCAAGAGACAGCAGGCAGGCCCCGTGTGTGTTACACTGAGTGCAAGAGACAGCAGGCGGGCCCCATGTGTTACACTGAGTGCAAGAGACAGCAGGCAGGCCCCGTGTGTGTTACACTGAGTGCAAGAGACAGCAGGCAGGCCCCATGTGTTACACTGAGTGCAAGAGACAGCAGGCGGGCCCCGTGTGTTACACTGAGTGCAAGAGACAGCAGGCAGGCCCCGTGTGTGTTACACTGAGTGCAAGAGACAGCAGGCAGGCCCCATGTGTTACACTGAGTGCAAGAGACAGCAGGCGGGCCCCGTGTGTGTTACACTGAGTGCAAGAGACAGCAGGCGGGCCCCGTGTGTGTTACACTGAGTGCAAGAGACAGCAGGCAGGCCCCGTGTGTGTTACACTGAGTGCAAGAGACAGCAGGCGGGCCCCGTGTGTGTTACACTGAGTGCAAGAGACAGCAGGCAGGCCCCGTGTGAGTTACACTGAGTGCAAGAGACAGCAGGCAGGCCCCGTGTGTGTTACACTGAGTGCAAGAGACAGCAGGCAGGCCCCGTGTGTGTTACACTGAGTGCAAGAGACAGCAGGCGGCCCCGTGTGTGTTACACTGAGTGCAAGAGACAGCAGGCAGGCCCCGTGTGTGTTACACTGAGTGCAAGAGACAGCAGGCAGGCCCCGTGTGTGTTACACTGAGTGCAAGAGACAAAGAGAGACAGACACAGGGGCCACATAAGGGCCACTCCCCACCTGCTCCTCCAGGCCTCTGATTCGCTGTCGGTGGGCTCTCTCTCGTGCATCCAACGTGCGCTCTGCCTGAATCTGAGCGTTACGCAGCCGCTCAATCTCCAGTTGCAGCTCCTGGCGGTGCCGAGTCGCCGTCTCCATCAGGCTCTGCGAGTGCGTCTGCTCCATGTCTGCCATCTGCGCCTGGGGGGGAGGAGTCAGAGAGGGATGTGAGACTCGGGGTCCTGCCTGGGGGGCCACACTCATTACTAACTGGGGGGGTAACACTGCTGAGTGGGGGCCCCGGAGGCACCAACAGCGCAAGCGGCGCAGCTACAGGGAACGAGGGGGGTAAATGTCACGTTCAGCAACCAAAGAGCAGATAATTAGCAGAGCAATTACTCCTTTAGCCACTCCCAGCAGTCATGTGATCCCTGTTATTGGGCTCATTAAAGAGACAGCAGCTTTCCCTTAATTCCACTTCCTGTTTGTATGGCACCGCCCACCTGCAGGAGATACTGACCATTTATTGGCTCAGGGCAGGTCATTAATTAATATTCTGTGTAATTACCCCGAGTAATGTATCAGGGCTCTGTACCTGGGTAAGTACTGGGGGGAGATTGGATTCACTTACCCAGGGGGAGGTTCCTGCCTGACCATGGGAAAGAGAGCAGCCCAGGAGCAGGAAGTACAGAGAATCAGAGCTCTGTACCTGGGTAAGTACTGGGGGGAGATTGGATTCACTTACCCAGGGGGAGGTTCCTGCCTGACCATGGGAAAGAGAGCAGCCCAGGAGCAGGAAGTACAGAGAATCAGAGCTCTGTACCTGGGTAAGTACTGGGGGGAGATTGGATTCACTTACCCAGGGGGAGGTTCCTGTCTGACCATGGGAAAGAGAGCAGCCCAGGAGCAGGAAGTACAGAGAATCAGAGCTCTGTACCTGGGTAAGTACTGGGGGGAGATTGGATTCACTTACCCAGGGGGAGGTTCCTGCCTGACCATGGGAAAGAGAGCAGCCCAGGAGCAGGAAGTACAGAGAATCAGAGCTCTGTACCTGGGTAAGTACTGGGGGGAGATTGGATTCACTTACCCAGGGGGAGGTTCCTGTCTGACCATGGGAAAGAGAGCAGCCCAGGAGCAGGAAGTACAGAGAATCAGAGCTCTGTACCTGGGTAAGTACTGGGGGGAGATTGGATTCACTTACCCGGGGGGGGTTCCTGTCTGACCATGGGAAAGAGAGCAGCCCAGGAGCAGGAAGTACAGAGAATCAGAGCTCTGTACCTGGGTAAGTACTGGGGGGAGATTGGATTCACTTACCCAGGGGGGGTTCCTGCCTGACCATGGGAAAGAGAGCAGCCCAGGAGCAGGAAGTACAGAGAATCAGAGCTCTGTACCTGGGTAAGTACTGGGGGGAGATTGGATTCACTTACCCAGGGGGAGGTTCCTGCCTGACCATGGGAAAGAGAGCACTAACTTATCAGCCGATTGGTTGCTTCTGTGAGGGGCTGGGGGTTGGTACTGAGGGTGCCAGGGAAATACAGGAGATTTAGCTACAACATTAGCCCAATTACAGCTACAGAGTTACCCTCACCAGGCTGTGTGTGATCCTGCGCATAACCCTGTGTAACTGCACCTTGTTGGGACAGAAAGTGGAAGAGAGAGATCCATCAAGGAGCCAATCAGATTCCCAGCAAGGAGCCAATCAGATTCCCAGCAAGGAGCCAATCAGATTCCCAGCAAGGAGCCAATCAGATTCCCAGCAAGGAGCCAATCAGATTCCCAGCAAGGAGCCAATCAGATTCCCAGCAAGGAGCCAATCAGATTCCCAGCAAGGCGCCAATGTGACCTGGCAATGCTATAGTTAACTTTGGGCAGAAGGGGCAGTGCCCATCTCAGTAGGAGTAAGACGTTCCGGTGACAGTGGGCACCAACCCTGTACCTGGGCAACCAACCCAAACCTGAAACCCACTTTACACTTTCAATTCAGATTCTATAGGGAGTAACAGATACTTATTCCCACAATGCACCGGTGCCCCTGATCATTTCCCACAATGCACCTGTGCCCCTGATCAATTCCCACAATGCACCTGTTCCCCTGATCATTTCCCACAATGCACCTGACAATTTCCCACAATGCGCCTGATCAGTTCCCACAATGCACCTGTTCCCCTGATCCTTTCCCACAATGCGCCTGATCACTTCCCACAATGCACCTGTTCCCCTGATCCTTTCCCACAATGTCCCTGATCATTTCCCACAATGCAACTGTTCCCCTGATCATTTCCCACAATGCCTCTGACCATTTCCCACAATGCCCCTGTGCCAACTGATTCCCCTTCAGCCACAGAGCTCTGACTCCCTACACACAAGTCCCAGGTTCCCAGGCTGGTTGGGCCAGTCCATTCTGTGGGGGGGGGTCTCCGTACCTCTAGGAGCTGCACCTGTCTCTGGGCCTCAGCCAGTTCCTGTTCCACTGTGGTTAGAGACCGGTCGAGCCGCCCTTTCTCTGCTGATAATCGCAGGGTGTCCTCTGCTGTCTTTAGCTTCTCCCGCTCCACCTGCCGGGAAGGAGGAATGGTACAGTCCGACTATGTATGTATGAAGCTGGGTGGGTGGGGTTTCTCCAGTTGCCTAGACAACAGCTTGTTCCATTCCATCCTGGATGCAGGGAATGTACCCGCCCCCCGGCCAGTCATATGCCAACATGCCCTTAGCCAAAGGGGGGCACAAGCTGCTCTGGGGGTGCAGGGATCCCCCCACTGCCCCCCCTTACCTTGTCCAGTGTTTTCTTCAGTGCGTTCTTGTCCTTCTCCAGGCGCATTGAGGACCTTTCCACCTCGCGCTTCTCGCTCTCCAGCTGAACCACCGCGCGCTGCAGCCCGCACAGCCGCTCCTGCAGCACCTCGCGCTCCTCCTGCAGCTTCTGCACGTTCCTCAGGGAGGCGCCCTCACTCTCCTGGCGCTGGCGCAGAATCTGGGGAAGGGAAAGGGTTAGTTTGGGGGGGGGCACAGGCAGGGAACATAGAGATTCTGCAAGTAAAGGACACACCTCCTGCATCTGGCGCACCTGTCCCTCTAGCTCCGCCCGCTGGAGCTCCCCTTCTGCCTGTTCGTCTCGCAGCACTTGGTTCTGCTCCATTAGAGCCACGTTCTGCTTCTTGCCCTCCGCTACTGCCTGCCGGGCAGCTTCCAGCCGCTCCTGGGGTATAGAGACTGGGCATGAATATTATAGAACCCCTTCTGCCCAACCCATTCTGTAGGGACCAATGGTTGAGCTGTGCCCCCTCCCATCCCCGCCCCCGATACTCGCCTGTAGGATGCGCCTCTCGTGCTCGCTGCCTGTCAGCACCTTCTGCAGCTGGTTGAGTTTGTCGTGGGAGCTGGCAGAGGTGCAGTTACTGTCGGACAGGGCACCCGTCAGGCTCTGCACCTTCTCCTTCAGGGACGTCTCGCTCTCCTGAGCCTTGGCCAGGGTGCTGTTCAGCCGCTCCACACACAGCTGCAGGGTGCCCACCCTTCCCTCACTGTCCGACAGCTGCAGGGACACAGAGGGGTCAGTGTCTGTCTGGTTATCACTGGACTACAACTCCCAGAATCCCCCAGCCAACACAATAATGCACCTTTGGGGTTGGGTTACAGGTACCTGTCGCTGCAGGGCTTCCATGCGCTGCTGCATTTCCTGCATCTCTGCTTCCCGGTCGGCCAGAACCAGTTTGTGTCGCTGCAGTTCCCCCTCCAGCCCCCGGCGGGACAGCTCCAGTTTGGTATTGCGGCTCTCCGAGGCGTCCAGTACCTCCTTCAGGCGCCGACGCTCATTCTCATATTTGGCCTCGTTGGCTTTGATTTTGTTCATTTTGTCCTGAAACCGCAGGGCGGAAACATTAGGAACCTGATGGGGGGCACTGGGGGGTACATAGGGGCTGATTAGTGGTAAGAACCATTCCCTCCCCGGCGGGGGTCACTAGCCTGTGGGCTTTACTGGTAAGTACCATTCTCTCCCCGGTGGGGGTGACTAACCAGAGGGCTATACTGGTAAGTACCATTCTCTCCCTGGTGGGGGTGACTAGCCTGAGGGCTAAACTGGCAAGTACCATTCTCTCCCCGGTGGGGGTGACTAGCCTGTGGGCTATACTGGTAAGTACCATTCTCTCTCCGGCGGGGGTGACTAGCCTGAGGGCTTTACTGGTAAGTACCATTCTCTCTCCGGCGGGGGTGACTAGCCTGAGGGCTATACTGGTAAGTACCATTCTCTCCCCGGTGGGGGTGACTAGCCTGAGGGCTATACTGGTAAGAACCATTCTCTCTCCGGCGGGGGTGACTAGCCTGAGGGCTATACTGGTAAGTACCATTCTCTCTCCGGCGGGGGTGACTAGCCTGAGGGCTATACTGGTAAGTACCATTCTCTCCCCGGTGGGGGTGACTAGCCTGAGGGCTTTACTGGTAAGTACCATTCTCCGGCGGGGGTGACTAGCCTGAGGGCTATACTGGTAAGGACCATTCTCTCCCCAGTGGGGGTGACTAGCCTGAGGGCTATACTGGTAAGTACCATTCTCTCCCCGGTGGGGGTGACTAGCCTGAGGGCTTTACTGGTAAGTACCATTCTCTCTCCAGCGGGGGTGACTAGTCTGAGGGCTATACTGGTAAGAACCATTCGCTCCCCAGTGGGGGTCACTAGCCGGAGGGCTATACTGGTAAGTACCATTCTCTCCCCAGTGGGGGTCACTAGCCGGAGGGCTATACTGGTAAGTACCATTCTCTCCCCAGTGGGGGTCACTAGCCGGAGGGCTATACTGGTAAGTACCATTCTCTCCCCAGTGGGGGTCACTAGCCGGAGGGCTATACTGGTAAGTACCATTCTCTCCCCAGTGGGGGTCACTAGCCGGAGGGCTATACTGGTAAGTACCATTCTCTCCCCAGTGGGGGTCACTAGCCGGAGGGCTATACTGGTAAGAACCATTCTCTCCCCAGTGGGGGTCACTAGCTAGAGGGCTATACTGGTAAGTACCATTCTCTCCCCAGTGGGGGTCACTAGCCGGAGGGCTATACTGGTAAGTACCATTCTCTCCCCAGTGGGGGTCACTAGCCGGAGGGCTATACTGGTAAGAACCATCTCTCCCCCAAGCATAGTGAGTGAAGTGCCAGTTGGTACCGGCGCCGCGTGGCTGATACCTGGGCCGCTCTCTGCTCGCCCTCTGCTGCCTGAAGGCTGCGCTCCAGACTGGCCGCTTTCTCCTGCGCCAACTTGCGCTCTCTCTCGTACCGGCGCAGTGTCTCTTCCTGCAGAATCAGAGTTGTCTGCAAGCCGCCGAGCTTCCCGTCCACATTGCGTTTCGCTAACAGAGACAGAGGGGAAATTGAAGGGAAAGTCGTTTTGTGCTTTAAAGGGGAAGTTAATCCATTTCATACAAACACATCCATACACCGTGCCCCCGGGGCCTCAGCCCAGTACCCACCTTCCTCGCACTCAGACAGGACTTTCTGGAGCTGTTGGACTCGGGTGAGCGCTCCATCTCGCTCGGCCTCCATCTCCGCCAAATGGCGGTTTGAGGTTCCCAACTGGGTGCGTAGTTCATCCTAGCATGGGAAGGACAGGGTTAAAGGGGTGCTACATTACCCATTACTGGTACCGTGGGCAGAATGAGGCCCTACCCGCTCTCTCTCCGTGTCCCTCAGTTCCTGCAGGAAGTCTCGCAGCGCGGCTCTAACCACCTCCGGGTCGATATCCGCCACTAACTGCTCCCCGCGGGTGGGAGACAGGGGGCGCTCGGGGGTCTTGCTCCGGTCGGGGCTCCCTGTGCGGGGAATGGGGCTGCCGCGCCCGTCGGTGGTTGTGGCGAACGTGTTGTCGAACGCTGGGCAGGAGAGAGACAGTAACACAGGGATGTGATTGGCGGAACCTGCTCCGAACCTAAAATTCCCACTGTGCCAAAACCCCCCCAACTCCCTAAACTTACCCTTGAGGGGTGAGAAACGCCTTTTGGGAGAGCCGCTGCGCCCCCTGTAGGCGGGGCTTGGAGTACGACCAGCGCGTCCAATTCCCAAGGTTCTGCGGAGGGCGGAGTGAAGGCTGCCCAGTTTAAACTCCACCTCCCGTTTCAGCCCCTCCAATCGGCTGAGCTCTGCCTCCAGCCCATGTACCCGCCCCTCACTGGCGCTGAGACGCAGCCCGAGCTGCCCCGACTCCTCCTGAGCCGCCTGGAGCTTGATCTCAAGGTTCCGAGTGTTGTCCAGAAGCTTCTTCTCATTCCCCCGGGCCTCATCCAGGCTCCCCTGCAGCTCCCGCTCCCGCACCCCAAACTCGCCCTCCACCTCCGCCACTTTCCTCTGCAGGGCACTTAGCTGTGGGGTAAAGGGGCAACAAGGGATTGAATTCCCATTTAATTCTGGTACTGATCCACTGAATACTAAAGGATAATTCCACCTGGGATAAAAATTTGGGGAGGTTCCTGTCTGACCAGGGGAAAGAGAGCAGCCCAGGAGCAGGAAGTACAGAGAATCAGAGCTCTGTACCTGGGTAAGTACTGGGGGGAGATTGGATTCACTTACCCAGGGGGGGGGGGGTTCCTGCCTGACCATGGGAAAGAGAGCAGCCCAGGAGCAGGAAGTACAGAGAATCAGAGCTCTGTACCTGGGTAAGTACTGGGGGGAGATTGGATTCACTTACCCAGGGGGAGGTTCCTGCCTGACCATGGGAAAGAGAGCAGCCCAGGAGCAGGAAGTACAGAGAATCAGAGCTCTGTACCTGGGTAAGTACTGGGGGGAGATTGGAGTCACTTACCCAGGGGGAGGTTCCTGCCTGACCATGGGAAAGAGAGCAGCCCAGGAGCAGGAAGTACAGAGAATCAGAGCTCTGTACCTGGGTAAGTACTGGGGGGAGATTGGATTCACTTACCCAGGGGGGGGGTTCCTGCCTGACCATGGGAAAGAGAGCAGCCCAGGAGCAGGAAGTACAGAGAATCAGAGCTCTGTACCTGGGTAAGTACTGGGGGGAGATTGGATTCACTTACCCAGGGGGAGGTTCCTGCCTGACCATGGGAAAGAGAGCAGCCCAGGAGCAGGAAGTACAGAGAATCAGAGCTCTGTACCTGGGTAAGTACTGGGGGGAGATTGGATTCACTTACCCAGGGGGAGGTTCCTGCCTGACCATGGGAAAGAGAGCAGCCCAGGAGCAGGAAGTACAGAGAATCAGAGCTCTGTACCTGGGTAAGTACTGGGGGGAGATTGGATTCACTTACCCAGGGGGGGTTCCTGCCTGACCATGGGAAAGAGAGCAGCCCAGGAGCAGGAAGTACAGAGAATCAGAGCTCTGTACCTGGGTAAGTACTGGGGGGAGATTGGATTCACTTACCCGGGGGGGGGTTCCTGCCTGACCATGGGAAAGAGAGCAGCCCAGGAGCAGGAAGTACAGAGAATCAGAGCTCTGTACCTGGGTAAGTACTGGGGGGAGATTGGATTCACTTACCCAGGGGGAGGTTCCTGCCTGACCATGGGAAAGAGAGCAGCCCAGGAGCAGGAAGTACAGAGAATCAGAGCTCTGTACCTGGGTAAGTACTGGGGGGAGACTGGATTCACTTACCCAGGGGGAGGTTCCTGTCTGACCATGGGAAAGAGAGCAGCCCAGGAGCAGGAAGTACAGACAATCAGACATATGGGCTTGGGTAAGTACTGGGGGAGACTCACCTCCTTCCTCGCTGCCTCCCTGCCGGCCTCCGTCTCCATGAGTTTCTGTTTGAGGTTGAAGTTGTCTCGGCGACTCTCTTCCTCGCGCTGCTCGTAGGTAGACAGTCGCGCCTGCACCTCGGCCATGTCCCGGCTGCGCTTGATGCTCTCGTCATCGAGAAGTTTGAGCTGTGGGGGGGTCGGCAGGTTAGTGCGGGGGTAATTACTATCACTATACCCCAGCCCATACTGCCCCCAGCTGAAGGCTCACCTGCCTGCGCAGATCCTGCAACTCCCGGCGAGCCTCTAGGCGCGAGCGTTCCACATCCCGTAGGCTGCTGCGCAGGTCATTTACCTCCTTCTCCGAGGCGCCGCGCGCTTCCTCTAACACACTGAGCCGCTGCTCCTTCTCCTCGTTACTGCGCTTCAGACTGGCAGAGACATAATATTAACCCGTACTGAGTGTCAGCTCTTGTGCCACTCATTGGCTGCGGATTCTCTGTACTGCTGTACTGCTTCTAGGCTGCTCTCCTCCCTTTGCTCCATCAGTGCTTCCCAAGTGCTGAGAATTACAGCTGGGGGGAGATGGGATTCACTCGACCATGGGAAAGAGAGCAGCCCAGGAGCAGGAAGTACAGAAAGTGACACCTGTATCCCCAATGTGTGGGATCTTCTAATCATCAATAGCCCAGAGATTTGCCCCACCTGATCCTCTCACTCTCCGCCCTGCGCACGGCCCCTCGCAGCTCCTCGTTAGACTTCTGTACCGCCTCCTTCTCTTTGGCTTCGTCCCCCAGCGCCCGTCTCAGCTCCATGTTCTCCTTCTTGTGGCCCTCCAGCAGCTCCTGGCCCTCCCGCACTCGCCTGTGAGCCTCAATCAGCTCCCGCCGCACCGCGTCCCTGGCGTCTTCCACCACACACAGCTGGGTCTTCAGCTCCTCCACCTCCGGGCAACAACCAATCAAATCCAAACCCAATGGCTCCGCCCAATAATGAAATAAACTCCCCAATATCCATTCATTCTTCTCTGCACTGCTGGTTCTGACTCCTGATACAACTCCCCAATATCCATTCATTCCTCATTCTCACTGGGTTTATAGTTATGTGTAACTGTCACTGTGTCTGTCCCTTTCCCTTCCCTGCACTGCTGGTTCTGACTCCTGATACAACTCCCCAATATCCATTCATCCCTCATTCTCACTGGGTTTATAGTTATGTGTAACTGTCACTGTGTCTGTCCCTTTCCCTTCCCTGCACTGCTGGTTCTGACTCCTGATACAACTCCCCAATACCCATTCATTCCTCATTCTCACTGGGTTTATAGTTATGTGTAACTGTCACTGTGTCTGTCCCTTTCCCTTCCCTGCACTGCTGGTTCTGACTCCTGATACAACTCCCCAATATCCATTCATTCCTCATTCTCACTGGGTTTATAGTTATGTGTAACTGTCACTGTGTCTGTCCCTTTCCCTTCCCTGCACTGCTGGTTCTGACTCCTGATACAACTCCCCAATATCCATTCATTCCTCATTCTCACTGGGTTTATAGTTATGTGTAACTGTCACTGTGTCTGTCCCTTTCCCTTCCCTGCACTGCTGGTTCTGACTCCTGATACAACTCCCCAATACCCATTCATCCCTCATTCTCACTGGGTTTATAGTTATGTGTAACTGTCACTGTGTCTGTCCCTTTCCCTTCCCTGCACTGCTGGTTCTGACTCCTGATACAACTCCCCAATACCCATTCATTCCTCATTCTCACTGGGTTTATAGTTATGTGTAACTGTCACTGTGCCTGTCCCTTTCCCTTCCCTGCACTGCTGGTTCTGACTCCTGATACAACTCCCCAATACCCATTCATTCCTCATTCTCACTGGGTTTATAGTTATGTGTAACTGTCACTGTGTCTGTCCCTTTCCCTTCCCTGCACTGCTGGTTCTGACTCCTGATACAACTCCCCAATATCCATTCATTCCTCATTCTCACTGGGTTTATAGTTATGTGTAACTGTCACTGTGTCTGTCCCTTTCCCTTCCCTGCACTGCTGGTTCTGACTCCTGATACAACTCCCCAATATCCATTCATTCCTCATTCTCACTGGGTTTATAGTTATGTGTAACTGTCACTGTCCCTTTCCCTTCCCTGCACTGCTGGTTCTGACTCCTGATACAACTCCCCAATACCCATTCATTCCTCATTCTCACTGGGTTTATAGTTATGTGTAACTGTCACTGTGTCTGTCCCTTTCCCTTCCCTGCACTGCTGGTTCTGACTCCTGATACAACTCCCCAATACCCATTCATCCCTCATTCTCACTGGGTTTATAGTTATGTGTAACTGTCACTGTGTCTGTCCCTTTCCCTTCCCTGCACTGCTGGTTCTGACTCCTGATACAACTCCCCAATACCCATTCATCCCTCATTCTCACTGGGTTTATAGTTATGTGTAACTGTCACTGTGTCTGTCCCTTTCCCTTCCCTGCACTGCTGGTTCTGACTCCTGATACAACTCCCCAATATCCATTCATTCCTCATTCTCACTGGGTTTATAGTTATGTGTAACTGTCACTGTGTCTGTCCCTTTCCCTTCCCTGCACTGCTGGTTCTGACTCCTGATACAACTCCCCAATACCCATTCATCCCTCATTCTCACTGGGTTTATAGTTATGTGTAACTGTCACTGTGTCTGTCCCTTTCCCTTCCCTGCACTGCTGGTTCTGACTCCTGATACAACTCCCCAATACCCATTCATTCCTCATTCTCACTGGGTTTATAGTTATGTGTAACTGTCACTGTGCCTGTCCCTTTCCCTTCCCTGCACTGCTGGTTCTGACTCCTGATACAACTCCCCAATATCCATTCATCCCTCATTCTCACTGGGTTTATAGTTATGTGTAACTGTCACTGTGTCTGTCCCTTTCCCTTCCCTGCACTGCTGGTTCTGACTCCTGATACAACTCCCCAATATCCATTCATTCCTCATTCTCACTGGGTTTATAGTTATGTGTAACTGTCACTGTGTCTGTCCCTTTCCCTTCCCTGCACTGCTGGTTCTGACTCCTGATACAACTCCCCAATATCCATTCATTCCTCATTCTCACTGGGTTTATAGTTATGTGTAACTGTCACTGTCCCTTTCCCTTCCCTGCACTGCTGGTTCTGACTCCTGATACAACTCCCCAATACCCATTCATTCCTCATTCTCACTGGGTTTATAGTTATGTGTAACTGTCACTGTGTCTGTCCCTTTCCCTTCCCTGCACTGCTGGTTCTGACTCCTGATACAACTCCCCAATACCCATTCATTCCTCATTCTCACTGGGTTTATAGTTATGTGTAACTGTCACTGTGTCTGTCCCTTTCCCTTCCCTGCACTGCTGGTTCTGACTCCTGATACAACTCCCCAATATCCATTCATCCCTCATTCTCACTGGGTTTATAGTTATGTGTAACTGTCACTGTGTCTGTCCCTTTCCCTTCCCTGCACTGCTGGTTCTGACTCCTGATACAACTCCCCAATATCCATTCATTCCTCATTCTCACTGGGTTTATAGTTATGTGTAACTGTCACTGTGTCTGTCCCTTTCCCTTCCCTGCACTGCTGGTTCTGACTCCTGATACAACTCCCCAATACCCATTCATCCCTCATTCTCACTGGGTTTATAGTTATGTGTAACTGTCACTGTGTCTGTCCCTTTCCCTTCCCTGCACTGCTGGTTCTGACTCCTGATACAACTCCCCAATACCCATTCATTCCTCATTCTCACTGGGTTTATAGTTATGTGTAACTGTCACTGTGTCTGTCCCTTTCCCTTCTCTGCACTGCTGGTTCTGACTCCTGATACAACTCCCCAATATCCATTCATTCCTCATTCTCACTGGGTTTATAGTTATGTGTAAATGAAACAATGTTGCAGAATTCTGTAGCCGACCTGGTTTCTGCTATGTTGTTTCAGAAGTCAGAACCAGCAGTGCAGAGAATCTGTATAAAGAGACAAGAGAAATGCTGGGACTCTCACCTCCCGCTGGGCAGACTCTCGGTGTTTGGACACCTCCCTGCTCTTCTCGTTCAGACCCTTTAGCTCCCTGTCGTGCAGCACCAGTGCCTCCTCCAACTGCCCCCGCAGGCCCTTCAGCTCGGAGTTGAGAGCCAGGATGGTGCCCTGGCAGAGGGACAATAAATATAAGTATAACCCCCAGGGAGACATCTATAAGGACACCCAGTTGGCAGCACACAGTGGAAGTGCCCCAGCTGCCCTACTGTAAGGATATCATTGTACCCCGAAGGGCATTAACCCCTTCAGACCTGGGGCACAGTACTTACCCGGTCCTGCTCCTGGCGGATCTGGCTGTCGCGCTTGTGCCGTTCCAGTTCCAGGCTGAGGCCAGACAGGCCGTGCTGGGCCTGGGTCAGTCTCTCGCTCAGAGACGCCTTCTCGGACTCCTTGACAGACAGCGCCTGGGGCAGAATGGGGTGAGAGGGTGAGTGGCACAGACTGGCCCATTCGCCCACAGTGTTACTGAACCACAACTCCCAGCATCCTTTGTATATTAGTCCCCAGTATATGACCATACAATATTAGGATTTATGCTGTAACATCCAATGGCAGACAGTAATGTGGGTGTGTGGCCCCCCCCAGGGCCCCGGTGCATTCTACCTGCTGCTTCTCAAATTCTGCCTGTAGGAGGCTCTCATCTCTCTCCTGCTGCAGCGCCGCAATCTCCTCGCTCATCTCTTCCCGCTCCATCTCGTGCCGCGCCACTAGCTCCTCCCTCTCCTGCGTCAGCCGATGCACCAGCTCCTCCTTCTCTGATTCCAGCTCCAGGCGCAACTCATTCTGCGCAAACAAAGTATTGTCATTTCTCTGACCATTCTCATGGTCACAAGAGCTTGAAATCTACGGAGGGTCAGGTGGCACAAGGTATGGCTGCAGGTTCAGAGAATCAGAGCTCTGTACCTGGGTAAGTACTGGGGGGAGATTGGATTCACTTACCCAGGGGGAGGTTCCTGCCTGACCATGGGAAAGAGAGCAGCCCAGGAGCAGGAAGTACAGAGAATCAGAGCTCTGTACCTGGGTAAGTACTGGGGGGAGATTGGATTCACTTACCCAGGGGGAGGTTCCTGCCTGACCATGGGAAAGAGAGCAGCCCAGGAGCAGGAAGTACAGAGAATCAGAGCTCTGTACCTGGGTAAGTACTGGGGGGAGATTGGATTCACTTACCCGGGGGGGGGGTTCCTGTCTGACCATGGGAAAGAGAGCAGCCCAGGAGCAGGAAGTACAGAGAATCAGAGCTCTGTACCTGGGTAAGTATTGGGGGGAGATTGGATTCACTTACCCAGGGGGGGAGGTTCCTGTCTGACCATGGGAAAGAGAGCAGCCCAGGAGCAGGAAGTACAGAGAATCAGAGCTCTGTACCTGGGTAAGTACTGGGGGGAGATTGGATTCACTTACCCAGGGGAGGTTCCTGCCTGACCATGGGAAAGAGAGCAGCCCAGGAGCAGGAAGTACAGAGAATCAGAGCTCTGTACCTGGGTAAGTACTGGGGGGAGATTGGATTCACTTACCCAGGGGGAGGTTCCTGCCTGACCATGGGAAAGAGAGCAGCCCAGGAGCAGGAAGTACAGAGAATCAGAGCTCTGTACCTGGGTAAGTACTGGGGGGAGATTGGATTCACTTACCCAGGGGAAGGTTCCTGCCTGACCATGGGAAAGAGAGCAGCCCAGGAGCAGGAAGTACAGAGAATCAGAGCTCTGTACCTGGGTAAGTACTGGGGGGAGATTGGATTCACTTACCCAGGGGGAGGTTCCTGCCTGACCATGGGAAAGAGAGCAGCCCAGGAGCAGGAAGTACAGAGAATCAGAGCTCTGTACCTGGGTAAGTACTGGGGGGAGATTGGATTCACTTACCCAGGGGGAGGTTCCTGCCTGACCATGGGAAAGAGAGCAGCCCAGGAGCAGGAAGTACAGAGAATCAGAGCTCTGTACCAGGGTAAGTACTGGGGGGGGTGCTGGAAGGGGTAACTTACCCGGGCGGGGGGGGGGTTACTAGTAGTAGGTTGAATGACAAGCAGAGCCATAATACAGTGAATATAAGAAAGAGGGGAATGTAGGAACCTTCTCCTGGCTGAGCCGCTCCACATCCTCCCCGTGGGCTCGCTGCTCGTTCCTGAGAGTGACTTGGGCTTCCTGCTCCATCTGGTTCAGCTGCTGACTCAGCGCCTCTTTATCCCGCTCTAATTTACTGATCTCGGCCTCCATCTGGCGCCTCACAGAGCCGATCTCCCCTGCACCGATACACAATAAATCCGATGAGATCCCAACAACCCCTCTCATTGCTGCCGGATCATTACAGTCTATCTGAGCCCCCTATAGCAGCTGGGTTAGGGGGGGCATTTGCACACAGAACACATAGGGGTACCAAGGCGCACACAGCCCCCCCAGGCTATGTGTAGAAATCAACAGCCCCTTCGGCATGACCCACTCAGCCACTAGGTGGCGCCATCTCTCACTGGGGAACAATGTCACTGGGCTCTGCTGGATAATGGGGTAACTGGAACTTACTGGGCCCATTAAACTTTCATAATAAATATACTGAACTGTTATCAGTGAGTGCCACACTGGGCCCCCCTGTACCTCCTGGGCCCCCCGCAGTCACAGGCTCTGCTTCCTCTAGTTACACCATGGCTGCTGGGAAACCTACACACGGGCCCCATTCCCTGCCTGCGCTTGTGGTTCCCTCCTCCTTCCCCAGACCCAGTTCTGAACTATGACCCAGTCTGGCTCACATCATCCCCACAATGACACCAGTCTAGAACTGTTGGGCTACAGTGGTACCAGTAAGTCCGGGGCTGGTCCAGAGGGTATAGGGTAGGTACGGGGTAAGTCCAAATTAGGTATGGGGTAAGTCCAGGGTAGGTACGGGGTAAGTCCAGGATAGGTATGGGGTAAGTCCAAGGTTGATATGGAGTAAGTCCTAGGTAGGTACGGGGTAAGTCCTAGGTATGTAAGGGGTAAGTCCTAGGTAGGTAAGGGGTAAGTCCAGGGTAGGTACGGGGTAAGTCCAAGGTAGGTATGGGGTAAGTACTGGGTAGGTACGGGGTAAGTCCAGGGTAGGTACGGGGTAAGTCCAAGGTAGGTATGGGGTAAGTACTGGGTAGGTACGGGGTAAGTCCAGGGTAGGTACAAGGTAAGTCCAGGGTAGGTACGGGGTAAGTCCAAGGTAGGTATGGGGTAAGTCCAGGGTAGGTATGGGGTAAGTACTGGGTAGGTACGGGGTAAGTCCAGGGTAGGTACGGGGTAATTTCAGGGTAGGTATGGGGTAAGTACTGGGTAGGTACTGAGTAATTTCAGGGTAGGTACTGAGTAATTTCAGGGTAGGTACTGGGTAATTTCAGGGTAGGTACTGGGTAATTTCAGGGTAGGTACTGAGTAATTTCAGGGTAGGTACTGAGTAATTTCAGGGTAGGTACTGGGTAATTTCAGGGTAGGTACTGAGTAATTTCAGGGTAGGTACTGGGTAATTTCAGGGTAGGTACTGGGTAATTTCAGGGTAGGTACTGAGTAATTTCAGGGTAGGTACTGAGTAATTTCAGGGTAGGTACTGAGTAATTTCAGGGTAGGTACTGAGTAATTTCAGGGTAGGTACTGAGTAATTTCAGGGTAGGTACTGAGTAATTTCAGGGTAGGTACTGGGTAATTTCAGGGTAGGTACTGGGTAATTTCAGGGTAGGTACTGGGTAATTTCAGGGTAGGTACTGAGTAATTTCAGGGTAGGTACTGAGTAATTTCAGGGTAGGTACTGGGTAATTTCAGGGTAGGTACTGAGTAATTTCAGGGTAGGTACTGAGTAATTTCAGGGTAGGTACTGAGTAATTTCAGGGTAGGTACTGAGTAATTTCAGGGTAGGTACTGAGTAATTTCAGGGTAGGTACTGAGTAATTTCAGGGTAGGTACTGAGTAATTTCAGGGTAGGTACTGAGTAATTTCAGGGTAGGTACTGAGTAATTTCAGGGTAGGTACTGGGTAATTTCAGGGTAGGTACTGAGTAATTTCAGGGTAGGTACTGAGTAATTTCAGGGTAGGTACTGAGTAATTTCAGGGTAGGTACTGAGTAATTTCAGGGTAGGTACTGAGTAATTTCAGGGTAGGTACTGAGTAATTTCAGGGTAGGTACTGAGTAATTTCAGGGTAGGTACTGAGTAATTTCAGGGTAGGTACTGAGTAATTTCAGGGTAGGTACTGAGTAATTTCAGGGTAGGTACTGAGTAATTTCAGGGTAGGTACTGAGTAATTTCAGGGTAGGTACTGGGTAATTTCAGGGTAGGTACTGGGTAATTTCAGGGTAGGTACTGAGTAATTTCAGGGTAGGTACTGAGGTAATTTCAGGGTAGGTACTGGTAATTTCAGGGTAGGTACTGGGTAATTTCAGGGTAGGTACTGAGTAATTTCAGGGTAGGTACTGAGTAATTTCAGGGTAGGTACTGGCTAATTTCAGGGTAGGTACTGGCTAATTTCAGGGTAGGTTACTGGTAATTTCAGGGTAGGTACTGAGAATTCAGGGTAGGTACTGGGTAATTTCAGGTAGGTACTGAGTAATTTCAGGGTAGGTACTGGGTAATTAAGGGTAGGTACTGAGTAATTTCAAGGGTAGGTACTGAGTAATTTCAGGGTAGGTACTGAGTAATTTCAGGGTAGGTACTGAGTAATTTCCAGGGTAGGTACTGAGTAATTTCAGGGTAGGTACTGGCTAATTTCAGGGTAGGTACTGAGCTAATTTCAGGGTAGGTACTGAGTAATTTCAGGGAGGTACTGGCTAATTTCAGGGTAGGTACTGGTAATTTCAGGGTAGGTACTGGCTAATTTCAGGGTAGGGTACTGAGTAATTTCAGGGTAGGTACTGGGTAATTTCAGGGTAGGTACTGAGTAATTTCAGAGGTAGGTACTGAGTAATTTCAGGGTAGGTACTGAGTTTCAGGGTAAGTTAATTCAGGGTAGGTACTGAGTAATTTCAGGGTAGGTACTGAGTAATTTCAGGGTAGGTACTGAGTAATTTCAGGGTAGGTACTGAGTAATTTCAGGGTAGGTACTGAGTAATTTCAGGGTAGGTACTGGCTAATTTCAGGGTAGGTACTGGGTAATTTCAGGGTAGGTACTGAGTAATTTCAGGGTAGGTACTGAGTAATTTCAGGGTAGGTACTGAGTAATTTCAGGGTAGGTACTGGGTAATTAAAGGGTAGGTACTGGGTAATTTCAGGGTAGGTACTGGGTAATTTCAGGGTAGGTACTGGGTAATTTCAGGGTAGGTACTGAGTAATTTCAGGGTTAGGTAACTGAGTAATTTCAGGGGTAGGTACTGGGTAATTAAAGGGTAGGTACTGGGTAATTTCAGGGTAGGTACTGGGTAATTTCAGGGTAGGTACTGGGTAATTTCAGGGTAGGTACTGAGTAATTTCAGGGTAGGTACTGAGTAATTTCAGGGTAGGTACTGAGTAATTTCAGGGTAGGTACTGGGTAATTAAAGGGTAGGTACTGGGTAATTTCAGGGTAGGTACTGGGTAATTTCAGGGTAGGTACTGGGTAATTTCAGGGTAGGTACTGAGTAATTTCAGGGTAGGTACTGGGTAATTTCAGGGTAGGTACTGAGTAATTTCAGGGTAGGTACTGAGTAATTTCAGGGTAGGTACTGAGTAATTTCAGGGTAGGTACTGGGTAATTTCAGGGTAGGTACTGGGTAATTTCAGGGTAGGTACTGGGTAATTTCAGGGTAGGTACTGGGTAATTTCAGGGTAGGTACTGAGTAATTTCAGGGTAGGTACTGGGTAATTTCAGGGTAGGTACTGGGTAATTTCAGGGTAGGTACTGGGTAATTTCAGGGTAGGTACTGGGTAATTTCAGGGTAGGTACTGGGTAATTTCAGGGTAGGTACTGAGTAATTTCAGGGTAGGTACTGGGTAATTTCAGGGTAGGTACTGGGTAATTTCAGGGTAGGTACTGAGTAATTTCAGGGTAGGTACTGGGTAATTTCAGGGTAGGTACTGGGTAATTTCAGGGTAGGTACTGGGTAATTTCAGGGTAGGTACTGAGTAATTTCAGGGTAGTTACTGAGTAATTTCAGGGTAGGTACTGGGTAATTAAAGGGTAGGTACTGAGTAATTTCAGGGTAGGTATAGGGATTGGCCAGAGGAGCAGGTAGATTACCCCCAGGCCCATAACAAGAGAAACTCCCCGTACCTTGCAGAGACTCCTTGTTCAGCCGCAGGTTCTGACTCTCGACTTCCAGTTGCTCCTTGCGGGAGGTCACATGGATCAGCTGCTGCTGCGCCTCAAACAGGGCCGTCTCCAGCGCTTCCTTCTCTGTCCTACGGGTACAGGGGGTAAGTTGCACCCATCTCTAATGCCCACACCTGTGCCCCCTCTGGGAACCTTCAGAGATCCACCTGCAACTCCCAGCACCTCCCAACCCTGCTGCTCCCACTCCCTGATCCTCCCTAGGAAGCTTCTAATAGTAACTGGGAGGAACCTCTATTTACCCTCCGTGCTGCTTAGTAACCAGCCCAAGCGTCCGACTGTTGCCACCCAGGCCTGGCACCGCAAACAGATTTACCGTTTCATTAACTCCTACAATCCATCCCACTTCCCCCAGCATCCAGCTCTCTAGTAACTACAACTCCCATCATGCTCAGCCAATGAATAACAAGACTGAATGTGCTTGAAACTGGATTGGGGTTATTGGATTCACTTATCCAGGGGGAGGTTCCTGCCTGACCATGGGAAAGAGAGCAGCCCAGGAGCAGGAAGTACAGAGAATCAGAGCTCTGTACCTGGGTAAGTACTGGGGGGAGATTGGATTCACTTACCCAGGGGAGGTTCCTGCCTGACCATGGGAAAGAGAGCAGCCCAGGAGCAGGAAGTACAGAGAATCAGAGCTCTGTACCTGGGTAAGTACTGGGGGAGATTGGATTCACTTACCCAGGGGGGGGGTTCCTGCCTGACCATGGGAAAGAGAGCAGCCCAGGAGCAGGAAGTACAGAGAATCAGAGCTCTGTACCTGGGTAAGTACTGGGGGGAGATTGGATTTGCTTACCCGGGGGGGGGGTCCCAGTGAGGCCAATGCAAATGTGCCAGCCCTCATCCCAAGTGGATTTACCCTTTACCAGTGAAGTCCAGCGACCAGACCCCCCCAGACTGGCACTGCATGGTTCAGCCCAATGGGCACCTACCTGAGCACAGCTATTTCCTCGGCCAGGGCCCGGCTCTCCCTCTCGGAGGCAGTGAGCTGCACCACCAGACTGCCCTTGTCTTTCATCAGCTCCTCTTTCTCCCGGGACGCGCGGAGCAGACACTCGCTCTGCAGTTCCACATCCCGGCGGCTCTGCACTAGATCCTCGCTCAGCATGTTCCGTTGCCGGGAGACCTGCGGGGGGGGCAAAGGGTGAGATGTTTCTCTGATGCCCCCACACTACTGCCCCCTGAGCTGTGCCAGGCCCTAACTGGGAGCAGTAACTCCCTGGCATTGTACTACCGACCTACATCTCTTTTCGATAGTAAGCTCTTCAGATCAGCCCCCCCCCACGTCCTCTAGACTCTGTGGGACCTGGGCTTGTGATATCCTAATGGCTGGGGGGCCCCTCCCTATCTACCATGGCAGCTGTGTCTGCACTACCAACATACAGTACCCTGTGTTCTGGGGGCACCATAGAGATGCCATGCTGATACCCACGATCCCTGCCTTACCTGCCCCAGCTGCTCCTGTAGTTGCCCCCTCTCCTTGCGCAGAGCTTGCACCTCCTGCAGCAGCTTCTCGCGGTTCTGCTCCATGGCCTGCAGGGAGTTGTCGAGCCCAAAGCGCTCCGTGTCCAGCTCCAGTTTCTCCTGCTCCAATCGGACCAGCTCATCCCGGATGGAGGCCTTCTCCTGCTCCACCTCATGCTTCTGCCCCTGCAGGTGGGCCCGCTCCTCCTCCAGCTGAAACAATCCCACCGCAGTGCATTTCATTGGCTGCTGCCAGTTTGGGGGAAGCACCTCCCACCTCTGCTGGCTCCACCCACTGGGTACTGTATAATGCTAAGGTGCCCACAGGTAAGAATATACCAAATCCTCCAGCAGGTTTGGGGGGGTGTGGTTCTGTGTAGGTGGCCAATCACACCCAATCCATATTTGTATTGCATCACACCCCCCCGGTGATGTCACTGTGCTAACCCTGCCCATTTGTGATGTCATTAGAGGAAGGAAGGGGAGTTGGGGAGCAGTGGTGCCCACAGTGCTTAGGGGCAGGGCTATGGGCGAGGGGCACATTGTGCAGGGGGCGAGGGGCACAAACGGTACCTGGGCAATGATGCGGCTCAGCTCGGTCTTGTCCTGCGCCAGACTCTCATTCAGGGCGCTCATTTTAGACAGTGCGTCTCGCAGCGACGCTTCTTCCGTCCTCTGTCTGTTCAGCGTCAGCTCCAGTTCTGCCAGCCGGGTCTCCGCCTGCCATAGAAACACAGCTGAACCCAAGGGCATCATGGGAAGGACGTGCTCATTGGTTATTGGGGATATGGGGCATAGAGTGGTGTAACTAGTCTGCACCGGGCCACCCCCCCCGCAAAACACTCTTTGGAGTGGCCCAGTGCACAGCAGTCCCCGCCCCCCATTCCCTGGCACCTCCCCCCGAGACTGCCTGCCTCCTCTATAGCTTTGCCACTGGCACTGATTTAGTTATTCTATGTGACACAAATGTAAGTGGGTGGGGCCTGTAGGACAGCAGGGCGGCGCTCACCTTGGACAGAGCCTGGGAGACATCGACTCTCTCGGCCTCAGAGACCTCCCTCTCCAGGGAGCACTTGTGCAGCGACTCCTTCACCACCACCAGCTCCTTCCTGAGGGCCGACAGCTTCACCTCCAGCTGCTCCTGCGCCTTGTGCCTGCCCAGGGAAAGGGGTCAGAATGAAACACTAGGCCCCGCCCCCAGCACCGAGGAGCCCCCCCCCCCAATCCCCTGTGAGACATGCCCCAACCCCTGTACCCCAGGATTTACCCCCTGTCCACATTCTGCAAGGCTCTCTCTCGGTCTCGGCAGACATCTTCCTTCTCCTCCTGCAGGAGGTCTCTCTGGCGCTGGAGGTCACTGTTGGCCAATTGGAGCTTCTCATTTTCTTGGCGCTGCCCATTCAGCTCTTCCTGCAGGTTCTGCAAACTCTTCTCTAGCGCCCCCTTCTCTCTGCAACACCAATTGCCCCTCAGTCAGCCCAGAAAGCTTAGCCCAGAAACCTCTCTTGTTATTTGCCCTAATGACACTGGGTTTCTCCTCATGCTCTTCTACACTTGGGGCAAATAACCCTAGAACTGCCCTCTTCTGGGGCAAATACCCCTACATCTGACCTCCTGTGGGGCAAATACCCCTAAATCAAGATGTCCTGTGGGGCAAATATCCCTACATCTGACCTCTTCTGGGGCATATACCCCTACATCTGACCTCCTGTGGGGCAAATATCCTTACATCTGACCACCTGTGGGGCAAATACCCCTACATCTGGCCTCCTGCAGGACAAATATCCCTACATCTGACCTCCTGTGGGGCAAATACCCCTAAATCAAGATGTCCTGTGGGGCAAATATCCCTACATCTGACCTCTTCTGGGGCATATACCCCTACATCTGACCTCCTGTGGGGCAAATATCCCTACATCTGACCTCCTGCGGGGCAAATACCCCTACATCTGGCCTCCTGCAGGCAAATATCCCTACATCTGACCTCCTGTGGGGCAAATATCCCTAGATCTGACCTCTTCTGGGGCACATACCCCTACATCTGACCTACTGTGGGGCAAATATCCCTACATCTGACCTCCAGTGGGGCAAATACCCCTACATCTGACTTCTTCTGGGGCAAATACCCCTACATCTGACTTCTTCTGGGGCAAATACCGCTACATCTGACTTCTTCTGGGGCACATACCCCTACATCTGACTTCTTCTGGGGCACATACCGCTACATTTGACCTTCTCTGGGGCAATATTCCTATATCTGCCCGCCTCTGGGGGCAAATATCCCAACATGTGGCCCAGTGACAGTTGCACACAGAACATAGGGACACGTTGCGCTAACATAGCCAGTAATTACCCGTTGAGTTGCTCTATGTGATTGCGCAGTCGGGTGACATCACGCTCTGCATCCTCCTTGGCTCCGCCCATAACATCTCGCTCCTGCTGGAGCTGCTGGATCTTCTGCTCGAGGGCCCTGCGCTCATTCTCATTATCGCTCAGCTGCTTCCGTAGGGAACCGACTGTCTCCTGCCCGGCGTCCAGCCGTCCTCTCAGCTCCTGTAGTGCAAACCCACAGAATCAGCACCATGGCATCATGGGAAAAGGCTCAAGTGCCACGCAAACTGCCCTCCGCACCACATAGAGGGGGTATTTATAGAACAGCTGCACAGAGGGTCATAAATTAGCAGGGAACATGGCTGAAGTAAAGTAGTAGGAGACAAGATGGAGACAGTAGGGCAAGATGGAGACAGTAGGGCAAGATGGAGACAGTAGGGCAAGATAGGGACAGTAGGGCAAGATGGAGACAGTAGGGCAAGATGGGGACAGTAGGGCAAGATGGAGACAGTAGGGCAAGATGGAGACAGTAGGGCAAGATGGGGACAGTAGGGCGAGATGGGGACAGTAGGACGAGATGGAGACAGTAGGGCAAGATGGAGACAGTAGGACAAGATGGAGACAGTAGGACAAGATGGGGACAGTAGGGCAAGATGGAGACAGTAGGGCAAGATGGAGACAGTAGGGCAAGATGGAGACAGTAGGGCAAGATGGAGACAGTAGGGCGAGATGGAGACAGTAGGGCAAGATGGAGACAGTAGGGCAAGATGGAGACAGTAGGGCAAGATGGGGACAGTAGGGCAAGATGGAGACAGTAGGACAAGATGGAGACAGTAGGGCAAGATGGAGACAGTAGGGCAAGATGGAGACAGTAGGGCAAGATGGGGACAGTAGGGCAAGATGGAGACAGTAGGGCAAGATGGGGACAGTAGGGCAAGATGGAGACAGTAGGGCAAGATGGAGACAGTAGGGCAAGATGGGGACAGTAGGGCGAGATGGGGACAGTAGGACGAGATGGAGACAGTAGGGCAAGATGGAGACAGTAGGACAAGATGGAGACAGTAGGACAAGATGGGGACAGTAGGGCAAGATGGAGACAGTAGGGAAAGATGGAGACAGTAGGGCAAGATGGAGACAGTAGGGCAAGATGGGGACAGTAGGGCAAGATGGAGACAGTAGGGCAAGATGGAGACAGTAGGGCAAGATGGGGACAGTAGGACAAGATGGAGACAGTAGGGCAAGATGGAGACAGTAGGACAAGATGGAGACAGTAGGGCAAGATGGAGACAGTAGGGCAAGATGGAGACCTGGCACATACCTGCCATTAGTCAGACAGAGAGCCCTACCTGCAGTTGCAGCTGTCTCCTTTGCAATGCCGAGTGCACGGCGGACACGGCGGATTCTCGGAAGGCGGGGGACAAGCTGCGCCTGGGGGAGCTGCTGCGGTGGGGTGAGGAGCGGCGGAGGGGGGAGGAAGTGCGCAGGCTGCTGGAGAGCCCCCCCCGTAGGCTGAACCCTAGCCCCTCACTCTCTGTAGGGTCGGAGGTGCGGTCGCTGCCGGAGAGCTGGAGGCCACTGTCACTGTCACTCAGCACGGCCTGAGGAGGGAACAAGGAGGAGCCATGAGCTTTTCTCTGGGGCCAATCCCGATGCCCACAGTAATGATAGCTCCTCCCACACTGGGGCAACTGTGAAACTCACCTGAGTGAGCTCTCGGAGTGCCTCCTGCAGCACCTCCTTCTCACACTTCAGCGCATCCACCTCCTCGCCCAATAGGGCGGCCTGTTCCTCCGAGCGGCTCTGCTCCTGAAAGCACCAGAGAGCTCCATGGTAATCTCTGTCTGTCTCTTTGTCTCTCTCTCTAACGCTCTCAGCTTCACTCAAACTCACTCCCGGACCCTCACTCTCTAACTGCCCCTTTGCCCCTTTGCCTCCCATGTTACCTGCTCCTGCAGTCTCTGCCTCTCGCTCTCTCTGCTCTCATCCTGCAGTCTCTCCGCAGTCTTATTGAGCTCAGTGACCCTGTGAGACAGAACCGGGGGTATCACTGGAACCGCTAGAGGCACAGACGTGGGTAGGGGAAGAATCATTGTGGGGGCACAGTTGGTACCTACTTGGCATTTAGCTCCGCCTTCTCTGCATCATACGCTGCCTGCAACTGAATCATCTGGCGCACTTTGTCCTTCAGCTGCTCCTCCAGCTGCGCCAGTTGCAGCGCTTGTCTCTCCGCCTGAACCACCCCGGTACTCTCGGCCATGCGCTGGGAGCCACTCACATTCAGGCAGGAAGCGTGTAGGGACCGGCAGGACTGAGACAGCTCCTTATGCAGCTGGGAGAGGTCACTGGGATAGAGGGAATGAGAGTCAGTTACAGGTATAGAGCCCTGATACACTGTCTGACCATGGGAAAGAGAGCAGCCCAGGAGCAGGAAGTACAGAGAATCAGAGCTCTGTACCTGGGTAAGTACTGGGGGGAGATTGGATTCACTTACCCAGGGGGGGGGGGTTCCTGCCTGACCATGGGAAAGAGAGCAGCCCAGGAGCAGGAAGTACAGAGAATCAGAGCTCTGTACCTGGGTAAGTACTGGGGGGAGATTGGATTCACTTACCCAGGGGGAGGTTCCTGTCTGACCATGGGAAAGAGAGCAGCCCAGGAGCAGGAAGTACAGAGAATCAGAGCTCTGTACCTGGGTAAGTACTGGGGGGAGATTGGATTCACTTACCCAGGGGGAGGTTCCTGCCTGACCATGGGAAAGAGAGCAGCCCAGGAGCAGGAAGTACAGAGAATCAGAGCTCTGTACCTGGGTAAGTACTGGGGGGAGATTGGATTCACTTACCCAGGGGGAGGTTCCTGCCTGACCATGGGAAAGAGAGCAGCCCAGGAGCAGGAAGTACAGAGAATCAGAGCTCTGTACCTGGGTAAGTACTGGGGGGAGATTGGATTCACTTACCCAGGGGGAGGTTCCTGTCTGACCATGGGAAAGAGAGCAGCCCAGGAGCAGGAAGTACAGAGAATCAGAGCTCTGTACCTGGGTAAGTACTGGGGGGACATTGGATTCACTTACCCAGGGGGGTGTTCCTGTCTGACCATGGGAAAGAGAGCAGCCCAGGAGCAGGTAGTACAGAGAATCAGAGCTCTGTACCTGGGTAAGTACTGGGGGAGATTGGATTCACTTACCCAGGGGGAGGTTCCTGTCTGACCATGGGAAAGAGAGCAGCCCAGGAGCAGGAAGTACAGAGAATCAGAGCTCTGTACCTGGGTAAGTACTGGGGGGAGATTGGATTCACTTACCCAGGGGGAGGTTCCTGTCTGACCATGGGAAAGAGAGCAGCCCAGGAGCAGGAAGTACAGAGAATCAGAGCTCTGTACCTGGGTAAGTACTGGGGGGAGATCGGATTCACTTACCCAGGGGGAGGTTCCTGTCTGACCATGGGAAAGAGAGCAGCCCAGGAGCAGGAAGTACAGAGAATCAGAGCTCTGTACCTGGGTAAGTACTGGGGGGAGATTGGATTCACTTACCCAGGGGGGGGTTCCTGTCTGACCATGGGAAAGAGAGCAGCCCAGGAGCAGGAAGTACAGAGAATCAGAGCTCTGTACCTGGGTAAGTACTGGGGGGAGATTGGATTCACTTACCCAGGGGGGGGTTCCTGTCTGACCATGGGAAAGAGAGCAGCCCAGGAGCAGGAAGTACAGAGAATCAGAGCTCTGTACCTGGGTAAGTACTGGGGGGAGATTGGATTCACTTACCCAGGGGGAGGTTCCTGTCTGACCATGGGAAAGAGAGCAGCCCAGGAGCAGGAAGTACAGAGAATCAGAGCTCTGTACCTGGGTAAGTACTGGGGGGAGATTGGATTCACTTACCCAGGGGGAGGTTCCTGTCTGACCATGGGAAAGAGAGCAGCCCAGGAGCAGGAAGTACAGAGAATAAGAGCTCAGTACCTGGGTAAGTACTGGGGAGAGATTGGATTCACTTACCCAGGGGGAGGTTCCTGCCTGACCATGGGAAAGAGAGCAGCCCAGGAGAAGAAGTACAGAGAATCAGAGCTCTGTACCTGGGTAAGTACTGGGGGGAGATTGGATTCACTTTCCCGGGGGGAGGTTCCTGCCTGACCATGGGAAAGAGAGCAGCCTAGGAAGTACAGAGAATCAGAGTTCTGTACCTGGGTAAGTACTGGGGGGAGATTGGATTCACTTACCCAGGGGGAGGTTCCTGTCTGACCATGGGAAAGAGAGCAGCCCAGGAGCAGGAAGTACAGAGAATAAGAGCTCAGTACCTGGGTAAGTACTGGGGAGAGATTGGATTCACTTACCCAGGGGGAGGTTCCTGCCTGACCATGGGAAAGAGAGCAGCCCAGGAGCAGGAAGTACAGAGAATCAGAGCTCTGTACCTGGGTAAGTACTGGGGGGAGATTGGATTCACTTACCCAGGGGGAGGTTCCTGCCTGACCATGGGAAAGAGAGCAGCCCAGGAGCAGGAAGTACAGAGAATCAGAGCTCTGTACCTGGGTAAGTACTGGGGGGAGATTGGATTCACTTACCCAGGGGGAGGTTCCTGTCTGACCATGGGAAAGAGAGCAGCCCAGGAGCAGGAAGTACAGAGAATAAGAGCTCAGTACCTGGGTAAGTACTGGGGAGAGATTGGATTCACTTACCCAGGGGGAGGTTCCTGCCTGACCATGGGAAAGAGAGCAGCCCAGGAGAAGAAGTACAGAGAATCAGAGCTCTGTACCTGGGTAAGTACTGGGGGGAGATTGGATTCACTTACCCAGGGGGAGGTTCCTGCCTGACCATGGGAAAGAGAGCAGCCCAGGAGCAGGAAGTACAGAGAATCAGAGCTCAGTACCTGGGTAAGTACTGGGGAGAGATTGGATTCACTTACCCAGGGGGAGGTTCCTGCCTGACCATGGGAAAGAGAGCAGCCCAGGAGCAGGAAGTACAGAGAATCAGAGCTCTGTACCTGGGTAAGTACTGGGGGGAGATTGGATTCACTTACCCAGGGGGAGGTTCCTGCCTGACCATGGGAAAGAGAGCAGCCCAGGAGCAGGAAGTACAGAGAATCAGAGCTCAGTACCTGGGTAAGTACTGGGGGGAGATTGGATTCACTTACCCAAGGGGAGGTTCCTGCCTGACCATGGGAAAGAGAGCAGCCCAGGAGCAGGAAGTACAGAGAATCAGAGCTCTGTACCTGGGTAAGTACTGGGGGGAGATTGGATTCACTTACCCAGGGGGAGGTTCCTGCCTGACCATGGGAAAGAGAGCAGCCCAGGAGCAGGAAGTACAGAGAATCAGAGCTCTGTACCTGGGTAAGTACTGGGGGGACATTGGATTCACTTACCCAGGGGGGGTTCCTGCCTGACCATGGGAAAGAGAGCAGCCCAGGAGCAGGAAGTACAGAGAATCAGAGCTCTGTACCTGGGTAAGTACTGGGGGAGATTGGATTCACTTACCCAGGGGAGGTTCCTGCCTGACCATGGGAAAGAGAGCAGCCCAGGAGCAGGAAGTACAGAGAATCAGAGCTCTGTACCTGGGTAAGTACTGGGGGAGATTGGATTCACTTACCCAGGGGGAGGTTCCTGCCTGACCATGGGAAAGAGAGCAGCCCAGGAGCAGGAAGTACAGAGAATCAGAGCTCAGTACCTGGGTAAGTACTGGGGGGAGATTGGATTCACTTACCCAGGGGGGGGTTCCTGTCTGACCATGGGAAAGAGAGCAGCCCAGGAGCAGGAAGTACAGAGAATCAGAGCTCTGTACCTGGGTAAGTACTGGGGGGAGATTGGATTCACTTACCCAGGGGGAGGTTCCTGCCTGACCATGGGAAAGAGAGCAGCCCAGGAGCAGGAAGTACAGAGAATCAGAGCTCAGTACCTGGGTAAGTACTGGGGGGAGATTGGATTCACTTACCCAGGGGGGGGGTTCCTGTCTGACCATGGGAAAGAGAGCAGCCCAGGAGCAGGAAGTACAGAGAATCAGAGCTCTGTACCTGGGTAAGTATTGGGGGGAGATTGGATTCACTTACCCAGGGGGAGGTTCCTGCCTGACCATGGGAAAGAGAGCAGCCCAGGAGCAGGGAAGTACAGAGAATCAGAGCTCAGTACCTGGGTAAGTACTGGGGGGAGATTGGATTCACTTACCCAGGGGGGGGTTCCTGTCTGTCCATGGGAAAGAGAGCAGCCCAGGAGCAGGAAGTACAGAGAATCAGAGCTCTGTACCTGGGTAAGTACTGGGGGGAGATTGGATTCACTTACCCAGGGGGAGGTTCCTGCCTGACCATGGGAAAGAGAGCAGCCCAGGAGCAGGAAGTACAGAGAATCAGAGCTCAGTACCTGGGTAAGTACTGGGGGGAGATTGGATTCACTTACCCAGGGGGGGGTTCCTGTCTGACCATGGGAAAGAGAGCAGCCCAGGAGCAGGAAGTACAGAGAATCAGAGCTCTGTACCTGGGTAAGTATTGGGGGGAGATTGGATTCACTTACCCAGGGGGAGGTTCCTGCCTGACCATGGGAAAGAGAGCAGCCCAGGAGCAGGAAGTACTGGGAGTCAGAGCTCTGTACCTGGGTAAGTACTGGGGGGAGATTGGATTCACTTACCCAGGGGGAGGTTCCTGCCTGACCATGGGAAAGAGAGCAGCCCAGGAGCAGGAAGTACAGAGAATCAGAGCTCTGTACCTGGGTAAGTACTGGGGGGAGATTGGATTCACTTACCCAGGGGGAGGTTCCTGCCTGACCATGGGAAAGAGAGCAGCCCAGGAGCAGGAAGTACAGAGAATCAGAGCTCAGTACCTGGGTAAGTACTGGGGGAGGCTACTCACCGCTCTGTCATGCTTTTCATTTCGCTGAAGAGTCGCCGCAGACTGACCACTTGGCGCCAGAGTGAGAGCAGCCGACTGTGCTCGTTACTGAAGTAACTGTTAAAGGACTGTGGGGGAGCGGTAAGAAAATAAAGGGGAGAATGAAAAAAATAAGGGAATTAATGAAGAGATAAATGAGATAAGGGAGGAAGGAAGAAGAAAGGAAGGAAATAAAATGGAGTCCTGGCCAAGGGCCACACGTACCTCCTCCTCACGTCGCCACTCACTTTCTCGCTGCTCCAACTCTTCGCGGGCTTTCGTCCAATCGGCTGTCAGCTTGCGGAGGTCCTCGCTCAGGGCCTGATTGGCTGAGTTGGCCTGGTCGAGCTGCTCCCTTAGCATGGCATTAACCTGGGCCAGACTGGTACTTCTGCAATGGTACAAGGGAAATGGCGGCCAATGGGGCAATGTCATTACTAAGTGGGGGGGGCTACACGGGGGGGAGGGGTCCAATCACATGAGGATAAAGAAGACACAGAGAGTCCCTCTCACTCACCTCTGCTGTTCCTCCTCCAATCGGATAAGCGCATCCTCCAGATCGTTATTGGCCGCCTCCTCCTGCCGCAACCGGGTATCTGTCAGCTCCAGGCGACTCTGTAGCGACACCCGCAGGACATTTACTGGTTCTGCCCCGCAGAGCTCAACCTTAGGCTCCCCTACCCCTTATAACAACACTAACCCTAATACTAACCCTACCGCTAATAATAACTCTGCCCCTAATATTCCTACCCCTAATAATAACCCTACCCCTAATAACTACCCTACCCCTAATACTAACCCTACCGCTAATAATAACCCTGCCCCTAATATTCCTACCCCTAATAATAACCCTACCCCTAATAACTACCCTACCCCTAATAATAACCCTGCCCCTAATAATAACCCTACCCCTAATATTCCTACCCCTAATAATAACCCTACCCCTAATATTCCTACCCCTAATAATAACCCTACCCCTAATAACTACCCTACCCCTAATAATAACCCTACCCCTAATAACTACCCTACCCCTAATAATAACCCTGCCCCTAATAATAACCCTACCCCTAATATTCCTACCCCTAATAATAACCCTACCCCTAATATTCCTACCCCTAATAATAACCCTGCCCCTGATAATAACCCTGCCCCTAATAACTACCCTACCCCTAATATTCCTACCCCTAATAACTACCCTACCCATAATAATAACCCTGTCCTTAATATTCCTACCCCTAATAATAACCCTACCCCTAATATTCCTACCCCTAATAACTACCCTACCCCTAATAATAACCCTGCCCCTAATATTCCTACCCCTAATAATAACCCTACCCCTAATATTCCTACCCCTAATAACTACCCTACCCCTAATAATAACCCTGTCCTTAATATTCCTACCCCTAATAACTACCCTACCCCTAATAATAACCCTGTCCCTAATAATAACCCTGCCCCTAATATTCCTACCCCTAATAATAACCCTGCCCCTAATAACTACCCTACCCCTAATAATAACCCTGCCCCTAATAATAACCCTGCCCCTAATATTCCTACCCCTAATAATAACCCTACCCCTAATATTCCTACCCCTAATAACTACCCTACCCCTAATAATAACCCTGTCCCTAATAATAACCCTGCCCCTAATATTCCTACCCCTAATAATAACCCTACCCCTAATATTCCTACCCCTAATAACCACCCTACCCCTAATAATAACCCTGCCCCTAATAATAACCCTGCCCCTAATATTCCTACCCCTAATAATAACCCTACCCCTAATATTCCTACCCCTAATAACTACCCTACCCCTAATAATAACCCTGCCCCTAATAATAACCCTGCCCCTAATATTCCTACCCCTAATAATAACCCTACCCCTAATAACTACCCTACCCCTAATAATAACCCTGCCCCTAATAATAACCCTGCCCCTAATATTCCTACCCCTAATAATAACCCTACCCCTACTATTCCTACCCCTAATAACTACCCTACCCCTAATAATAACCCTGTCCCTAATATTCCTACCCCTAATAACTACCCTACCCCTAATAATAACCCTGCCCCTAATATTCCTACCCCTAATAATAACCCTGCCCCTAATATTCCTACCCCTAATAATAACCCTACCCCTAATATTCCAACCCCTAATAACTACCCTACCCCTAATAATAACCCTGTCCCTAATATTCCTACCCCTAATAACTACCCTACCCCTAATAATAACCCTGCCCCTAATATTCCTACCCCTAATAATAACCCTATCCCTAATATTCCTACCCCTAATAACTACCCTACCCCTAATAATAACCCTGCCCCTAATATTCCTACCCCTAATAATAACCCTGTCCCTAATATTCCTACCCCTAATAATAACCCTGCCCCTAATATTCCTACCCCTAATAATAACCCTACCCCTAATATTCCAACCCCTAATAACTACCCTACCCCTAATAATAACCCTGTCCCTAATATTCCTACCCCTAATAACTACCCTACCCCTAATAATAACCCTGCCCCTAATATTCCTACCCCTAATAATAACCCTATCCCTAATATTCCTACCCCTAATAACTACCCTACCCCTAATAATAACCCTGCCCCTAATAATAAACCCTACCCCTAATAACTACCCTACCCCTAATAATAACCCTGCCCCTAATATTCCTACCCCTAATAATAACCCTACCCCTAATAATAACCCTGCCCCTAATAATAAACCCTACCCCTAATAACTACCCTACCCCTAATAATAACCCTGCCCCTAATATTCCTACCCCTAATAATAACCCTACCCCTAATAATAACCCTGTCCCTAATAATAACCCTGCCCCTAATATTTCTACCCCTAATAACTACCCTACCCCTAATAATAACCCTGTCCCTAATAATAACCCTACTCCTAATAACTACCCTACCCCTAATAATAACCCTGTCCCTAATAATAACCCTGCCCCTAATATTCCTACCCCTAATAACTACCCTACCCCTAATAACTACCCTACCCCTAATAATAACCCTGCCCCTAATAATAACCCTACCCCTAATATTCCTACCCCTAATAACTACCCTACCCCTAATAATAACCCTACCCCTAATAATAACCCTACCCCTAATAACCACTCTACCCCTAATAATATCCATACCCCTAATAATATCCATACCCCTAATATACCTACCCCTAATAACCACCCTACCCCTAATAATATCCATACCCCTAATATACCTACCCCTAATAATAACCCTGCCCCCAATAATAACCCTACCCCTAATACTAACCCTACCCCTAATACTAACCCTACCCCCAATAATAACCTTGCCCCTTTATAATAACCCTGCCCCTAATAACCACACTAACCCTAATAACCACCCTACCCCTAATAACCACCCTATCCCTAATAACCACCCTGCCCCTAATAACCACCCTACCCCTAATAACCACCCTACCCCTAATAATAACCCTGCCCCTAATAACCACCCTACCCCTAATAACCACCCTGCCCCTAATAACCACCCTACCCCCTAATATAACCCTGCCCCTAATACCCCCTACCCTACCCCCTACCCATAACCACCCTACCCCTAATAACCCCCACCCTGACCCCTAATAACCACCCTACCCCTAATACCACCCTACCCCTAATAATAACCCTGCCCTACCCCTAATAACCACCCTACCCCTAATAACCACCCTACCCCTAATAATAACCCTGCCCCTAATAACCACCCTACCCCTAATAACCACCCTACCCCTAATAACCACCCTACCCCTAATAACCACCCTACCCCTAATAATAACCCTACCCCTAATAACCACCCTACCCCTAATAACCACCCTACCCCTAATAACCACCCTACCCCTAATAACCACCCTACCCCTAATAACCACCCTACCCCTAATAACCATCCTACCCCTAATAACCACCCTACCCCTAATAACAAGCCTAGCAAAGAGATTGGCTGAGCACATTTCCTTATCAATATTTCAAAAAGGACAGTAAATCTATAAATCTGCCCAAAATAATAAATAAGAGATTTTGCTCAGCTCATAGTTGGGGGCCTCACTGGCACTGGCACTGACATGTTGGGGGGGCCATTACATACCATTGGCTGGTTTCATTGGTCAGTGACCAAATAAACTCAATCCCAGTCTGAAGGCCACACTGCAAGTTAGCAGTAGATCACTAGTAGATCACTGTCAGACTGCCCCAGATTTAATTTGCGCCCCTTCCCTCCCTATATCTGCTCCATCTGCAGCTCTTACTGTCAGGCGCTCCTGTTCCAACTCTGTGGATCGTTCCAGAAGCTGTTGCTCCGCCTCCCCACACTTCTTCTTGTACTGCATCACCTGTAGCAGGAAGAGAACCAAAATGCTTTGGCTGAGCATGCTGGGAGATGTAGTTTACCTACAGCTGGGGTCTCACAGGTTTCTCACCTTTGCTTGTAATTTCTGCACTAGTTGCGCCTGTCGCTGCTGCCCTTCCTGATAGGCCTGGAGCTTGCGCTTGTATGCGGCTTGTTCCTCCTCCAGCCTCCGCCGGAGCTCCACGTTCTGCTGAGCCAGACTCCTCGTCTCCAGGGAGTCCTTCTCCCGCTCCCCGGCCTCCAGCCGCAGGGTCTGCTCCAGCTACACAAGGAAAGCAACAACTTCATAAGCAGCATTCCTGTCTGACCATGGGAAAGAGAGCAGCCCAGGAGCAGGAAGTACAGAGAATCAGAGCTCTGTACCTGGGTAAGTACTGGGGGGAGATTGGATTCACTTACCCAGGGGGAGGTTCCTGCCTGACCATGGGAAAGAGAGCAGCCCAGGAGCAGGAAGTACAGAGAATCAGAGCTCTGTACCTGGGTAAGTACTGGGGGGAGATTGGATTCACTTACCCAGGGGGAGGTTCCTGCCTGACCATGGGAAAGAGAGCAGCCCAGGAGCAGGAAGTACAGAGAATCAGAGCTCTGTACCTGGGTAAGTACTGGGGGGAGATTGGATTCACTTACCCAGGGGGAGGTTCCTGCCTGACCATGGGAAAGAGAGCAGCCCAGGAGCAGGAAGTACAGAGAATTAGAGCTCTGTACCTGGGTAAGTACTGGGGGGAGATTGGATTCGCTTACCCAGGGGGAGGTTCCTGCCTGACCATGGGAAAGAGAGCAGCCCAGGAGCAGGAAGTACAGAGAATCAGAGCTCTGTACCTGGGTAAGTACTGGGGGGAGATTGGATTCACTTACCCAGGGGGAGGTTCCTGTCTGACCATGGGAAAGAGAGCAGCCCAGGAGCAGGAAGTACAGAGAATTAGAGCTCTGTACCTGGGTAAGTACTGGGGGGAGATTGGATTCGCTTACCCAGGGGGAGGTTCCTGCCTTACCATGGGAAAGAGAGCAGCCCAGGAGCAGGAAGTACAGAGAATCAGAGCTCTGTACCTGGGTAAGTACTGGGGGGAGATTGGATTCACTTACCCAGGGGGGGTTCCTGTCTGACCATGGGAAAGAGAGCAGCCCAGGAGCAGGAAGTACAGAGAATCAGAGCTCTGTACCTGGGTAAGTACTGGGGGGAGATTGGATTAACTTACCCAGGGGGGGGTTCCTGTCTGACCATGGGAAAGAGAGCAGCCCAGGAGCAGGAAGTACAGAGAATCAGAGCTCTGTACCTGGGTAAGTACTGGGGGGAGATTGGATTCACTTACCCGGGGGGGGGTTCCTGCCTGACCATGGGAAAGAGAGCAGCCCAGGAGCAGGAAGTACAGAGAATCAGAGCTCTGTACCTGGGTAAGTACTGGGGGGAGATTGGATTCACTTACCCGGGGGGGTTCCTGTCTGACCATGGGAAAGAGAGCAGCCCAGGAGCAGGAAGTACAGAGAATCAGAGCTCTGTACCTGGGTAAGTACTGGGGGGAGATTGGATTCACTTACCCAGGGGGGGGTTCCTGCCTGACCATGGGAAAGAGAGCAGCCCAGGAGCAGGAAGTACAGAGAATCAGAGCTCTGTACCTGGGTAAGTACTGGGGGGAGATTGGATTTACTTACCCAGGGGGAGGTTCCTGTCTGACCATTGGAAAGAGAGCAGCCCAGGAGCAGGAAGTACAGAGAATCAGAGCTCTGTACCTGGGTAAGTACTGGGGGGAGATTGGATTTACTTACCCAGGGGGAGGTTCCTGTCTGACCATGGGAAAGAGAGCAGCCCAGGAGCAGGAAGTACAGAGAATCAGAGCTCTGTACCTGGGTAAGTACTGGGGGGAGATTGGATTCACTTACCCAGGGGGGGGTTCCTGCCTGACCATGGGAAAGAGAGCAGCCCAGGAGCAGGAAGTACAGAGAATCAGAGCTCTGTACCTGGGTAAGTACTGGGGGTAGCTGGGCCAATGGCAAATGGATCAGCGCATGAACATTTCAGCCCGTATGAGTGTAACACAAAGCTAAGATAATGGACCCAGTAGGACAGAGAAGTACACACCTCCCTCTCTTCTGTCCAGCCAACCGGCTCCAGGCGGCAGCTCTCTGGGCCCATCCAGTTCCAGCACAGGTTCTGGTCCAACTTACACAGCAAGAAATGTAGGTGACTGATAGGGAAGCACCAACACCAAGTACAACGCACTCTATACAAGCGCCAGCACCGTAACAGGGAAACCCAATGGGCTCGGCACCAACCCTGAGTACTGGGACCAGTTATCCAACGGCAGCTACACTGGTTGTACTGGGGCAGCAATGTCCCAACTCTACTGAACCCAAATGAGATTGTATTATATAACCCCCCAGCCATGAGAAGGGGGATCAATACCTGTACCCCCCGGTGCCACCCTATACCCACCCCAGCACCCAGCCAGGCCGGTACCCACATCTGCATTGGTGACGGGATCCTGTCCCCTGAGGAGCAGACTCGCCTCCAGCTGCAGCACATACACACGGAGAGAGAGCCAATGAGAAGAGACATTTGCATTGATCTGCATATTCCTACCCACAATTCCTTGCGGCTGACACAAGGATCACATTTAAGGGGATGGATGATATTGCTCAGCTTCTTATTCCCAATTACAGCCCAGAGGTCGGTTTAGGGGTCCCCTGCATCAGGCCAGCGGGGTATCTAGCTGGGGGTGCCTCTGGGCTTTACCTCACAGCTGTGCCCCCCTGTACAGGAATCCCACCCATACGGTATTGTCACATCCCCCTGTAATAAACATAGGGAACGACACTGGCCTGATTCTGCCCCAGGGAACATGGGTAACAGGGAGTTACAAGGGAAGCTGCAGTGCCCCCCGGGGCCCCCCCAAGGCACAGCAGAATGCCCCACCAGCAGCAGGGGGGCCACAGATAAAGCCACAAGCGGATTGGGAAGCTCTGTCGGATCCCTGTCACTCTCCCTGCCCCAGTCTGACCCCCCCGAGCCCTTGGCTACTTGCCCGATCCACTCTCCTCCTGACATAGAGCCCGGCCCCCTCCTCGGGCAGCGCCGGCTTCATTCTCTCGCCATCAGCACCTGCATAATCCCCCATCTGTGCTGGAGGCGGGAACAGGCCGCTACTCAGGCAGTGCTGGCACAGAAGGGGTTAAACTGTAACCCTCCTCCAATGTGCGGAGTGAGGCTGTGGGGGCCACGGAGCTGCCGCATCACATGGGATCATTAGCCTGTATGAGACTCGTTATCATTAATTAACTGTAGCAGCTCTGCCTAACGAGCCCCTGTAACACAACTGTGCCCTAAGAGCTTGCAATCTAGTGTTCCACTGATTACTGTTCATCTCTAATGCTCTTCCCCTAATTCCCCTACAGAACCAGCCACTGGGATCCAGTTAATTCAGTAATTATCTTCATTCACTAATTAGACCAAACGGCAACATTTATCATCTCCAAGGTAACCATCAATTCAAATGTATTTGCTGAATGGAGCAACAGGATACAGCCCCCCAGCCATATATAGAGTATATACAGTAACAGGCCCCTCCCCTCAGCCATATATACAGTAACAGGCCCCTCCCCTCAGCCATAGATACAGTATATACAGTAACAGGCCCCTCCCCTCAGCCATATATACAGTAACAGGCCCCTCCCCTCAGCCATAGATACAGTATATACAGTAACAGGCCCCTCCCCTCAGCCATATATACAGTAACAGGCCCCTCCCCTCAGCCATAGATACAGTATATACAGTAACAGGCCCCTCCCCTCAGCCATAGATACAGTATATACAGTAACAGGCCCCTCCCCTCAGCCATAGATACAGTAACAGGCCCCTCCCCTCAGCCATAGATACAGTATATACAGTAACAGGCCCCTCCCCTCAGCCATATATACAGTATATACAGTAACAGGCCCCTCCCATCAGCCATATATACAGTAACAGGCCCCTCCCCTCAGCCATAGATACAGTATATACAGTAACAGGCCCCTCCCCTCAGCCATAGATACAGTAACAGGCCCCTCCCCTCAGCCATAGATACAGTATATACAGTAACAGGCCCCTCCCCTCAGCCATATATACAGTATATACAGTAACAGGCCCCTCCATATAGCCATATATACAGTAACAGGCCCCTCCCCTCAGCCTTATATACAGTAACAGGCCCCACCCATCAGCCATATATACAGTATATACAGTAACAGGCCCCTCCCATCAGCCATATATACAGTATATACAGTAACAGGCCCCTCCCATTAGCCATATATACAGTATATACAGTAACAGGCCCCTCCCCATAGCCATATATACAGTATATACAGTAACAGGCCCCTCCCCTCAGCCATATATACAGTATATACAGTAACAGGCCCCTCCCCTCAGCCATATACAGTATATACAGTAACAGGCTCCTCCCATTAGCCATATATACAGTATATACAGTAACAGGCCCCTCCCCTCAGCCATATATACAGTATATACAGTAACAGGCTCCTCCAATCAGCCATATACAGTATATACAGTAACAGGCTCCTCCCATTAGCCATATACAGTATATACAGTAACAGGCTCCTCCCATCAGCCATATACAGTATATACAGTAACAGGCCCCTCCCCTCAGCCATATACAGTATATACAGTAACAGGCTCCTCCCATTAGCCATATACAGTATATACAGTAACAGGCCCCTCCCCTCAGCCATATATACAGTATATACAGTAACAGGCTCCTCCAATCAGCCATATACAGTATATACAGTAACAGGCTCCTCCCATTAGCCATATACAGTATATACAGTAACAGGCTCCTCCCATCAGCCATATACAGTATATACAGTAACAGGCCCCTCCCCTCAGCCATATACAGTATATACAGTAACAGGCTCCTCCCATTAGCCATATACAGTATATACAGTAACAGGCCCCTCCCCTCAGCCATATATACAGTATATACAGTAACAGGCTCCTCCAATCAGCCATATACAGTATATACAGTAACAGGCTCCTCCCATTAGCCATATACAGTATATACAGTAACAGGCTCCTCCCATCAGCCATATACAGTATATACGGTAACAGGCTCCTCCCATTAGCCATATATACAGTATATACAGTAACAGGCCCCTCCCCTCAGCCATATATACAGTATATACAGTAACAGGCTCCTCCAATCAGCCATATACAGTATATACAGTAACAGGCTCCTCCCATTAGCCATATACAGTATATACAGTAACAGGCCCCTCCCATTAGCCATATACAGTATATACAGAATATATAAATAGTTAACAGCTGCAGAAATTGAAAGGGTTAAACCGCCAAATGCAGAACAAATGATAGGTGGGTATCTGCCCCAGTGCCAGTGAGACAGAGGGATACTGATATGCCCCGGGGGCAGTGCCAGAGGGATATTGCTATGCCCCGGGGGCAGTGACAGAGGGATATTGCTATGCCCCGGGGGCAGTGCCAGAGGGATACTGATATGCCCCGGGGGCAGTGCCAGAGGAATATTGCTATGCCCCGGGGGCAGTGGGAGCATGGGATGAGGAGATTCCCTATCCCATTATAATGGCTGGGGCAGGTCTGGGCAGGCCCAATTCATGCTGCCCGGGGGGGGGGCCAAGCCGAGGGACAATAGTCAGTACACTGAGCGCCAATCTCCCCACACACACAGCAACTCCCCGCAATCCATCTCTGTCAGTCACTGGGCATATATTAACCCCGGGCAGGTCCCAGCCTGCTCCTTCCATTTACTGCCTGGGGCCAGTCTGGGCATGACTGGGGGGGAAAGGGGGGCACAGGGAGGGAGAGCAGTGGGGCCCCTGATTAGAACTACAACTCCCAGCATGCTCACCTGCCGCCCCCCTGAGTAGGTGCCCTGCTGCCACTGAAAAGCAGTTTCTCTCCAATTCACAATGCCCTCAACTGACTTCTATTGGCCCAACACTGAGCCCAATGCCAAGAGGCACGTGCCACCCTATGGCATGGCGCCTTCCCATACCACCAGCTGTGGTGCCAAGGGTTCCTTCCAACCTGCCCCCAGCAGCCAATCACTGCTCTTCCGTTACCGAGACCCCGCCGGGGGGGACTAAGACATTTTCAGCCAGACATTGGCCAGGTAGGCCAACCTGTGTATGGGCACCGTAAGGGTCTGGGCCAACTGGTCACTCCAGTACATAGCCCCCCAGCACAGGATTCTGTCCGGGGACGGCCCGGCCCTGCTCAAAGCTGGGAGTCACGGCAACAACCTAGGGGCACCCACCCCATCACCAAATCTGGGGGGCAATTATAGGTAGGTAAAATGGCACACAAGGCTCCCCAATAGCAGAGGATGATGGGAAGTGTAGTCCAAGCATCTGTTTATTAGTGATGAAACTCTGCAGATCTCTTTATATATATATATATATATATATATGTGTGTGTGTGCAGGCAAACATCAGTAAATGTCTCTGGGGGCTGTGGGGGGCATAACCAAATGTTTCTTGGGGGGTTGCTTAATGGCTAGAAGCCCTATAGGGCGCCCTGCACTCGGCCAATGAGCAGGCAGCATTTGGTGCTGGTACCACTGTTACTGCTGGAGCTGCACTGCCTGTTTCCAATGAGTGACAAACAAAGGGCACTAGGACCCAGTAGAACTAAACTCTCACAGCAGGGGGCAAGCAGCTTAGGCCAGTCCCTCTCACCGTAACCATAGAAACACTAAAACTTTCAGGACTTTACACCCCAGCCCCCTATAATACAGGTGTCATGTGACCAGAATTAACCCTTATATTCCCAAAATACATAAATCTCTTGCTTCTAACATTAAAGGCAAACTTAACCCGTAAACTGTTTTTTACCAAATATCCAACATCCATTCATTCCTCATTCCCTTCCCTGCACTGCTGGTTCTGACTCCTGATACAACTCCCCAATATCCATTCATTCCTCATTCTCACTGGGTTTATAGTTATGTGTAACTGTCACTGTGTCTGTCCCTTTCCCTTCCCTGCACTGCTGGTTCTGACTCCTGATACAACTCCCCAATATCCATTCATCCCTCATTCTCACTGGGTTTATAGTTATGTGTAACTGTCACTGTGTCTGTCCCTTTCCCTTCTCTGCACTGCTGGTTCTGACTCCTGATACAACTCCCCAATATCCATTCATCCCTCATTCTCACTGGGTTTATAGTTATGTGTAACTGTCACTGTGTCTGTCCCTTTCCCTTCCCTGCACTGCTGGTTCTGACTCCTGATACAACTCCCCAATATCCATTCATCCCTCATTCTCACTGGGTTTATAGTTATGTGTAACTGTCACTGTGTCTGTCCCTTTCCCTTCCCTGCACTGCTGGTTCTGACTCCTGATACAACTCCCCAATATCCATTCATTCCTCATTCTCACTGGGTTTATAGTTATGTGTAACTGTCACTGTGTCTGTCCCTTTCCCTTCCCTGCACTGCTGGTTCTGACTCCTGATACAACTCCCCAATATCCATTCATTCCTCATTCTCACTGGGTTTATAGTTATGTGTAACTGTCACTGTGTCTGTCCCTTTCCCTTCCCTGCACTGCTGGTTCTGACTCCTGATACAACTCCCCAATATCCATTCATCCCTCATTCTCACTGGGTTTATAGTTATGTGTAACTGTCACTGTGTCTGTCCCTTTCCCTTCCCTGCACTGCTGGTTCTGACTCCTGATACAACTCCCCAATATCCATTCATCCCTCATTCTCACTGGGTTTATAGTTATGTGTAACTGTCACTGTGTCTGTCCCTTTCCCTTCCCTGCACTGCTGGTTCTGACTCCTGATACAACTCCCCAATATCCATTCATTCCTCATTCTCACTGGGTTTATAGTTATGTGTAACTGTCACTGTGTCTGTCCCTTTCCCTTCCCTGCACTGCTGGTTCTGACTCCTGATACAACTCCCCAATATCCATTCATTCCTCATTCTCACTGGGTTTATAGTTATGTGTAACTGTCACTGTGTCTGTCCCTTTCCCTTCCCTGCACTGCTGGTTCTGACTCCTGATACAACTCCCCAATATCCATTCATTCCTCATTCTCACTGGGTTTATAGTTATGTGTAACTGTCACTGTGTCTGTCCCTTTCCCTTCCCTGCACTGCTGGTTCTGACTCCTGATACAACTCCCCAATATCCATTCATCCCTCATTCTCACTGGGTTTATAGTTATGTGTAACTGTCACTGTGTCTGTCCCTTTCCCTTCTCTGCACTGCTGGTTCTGACTCCTGATACAACTCCCCAATATCCATTCATCCCTCATTCTCACTGGGTTTATAGTTATGTGTAACTGTCACTGTGTCTGTCCCTTTCCCTTCCCTGCACTGCTGGTTCTGACTCCTGATACAACTCCCCAATATCCATTCATTCCTCATTCTCACTGGGTTTATAGTTATGTGTAACTGTCACTGTGTCTGTCCCTTTCCCTTCCCTGCACTGCTGGTTCTGACTCCTGATACAACTCCCCAATATCCATTCATCCCTCATTCTCACTGGGTTTATAGTTATGTGTAACTGTCACTGTGTCTGTCCCTTTCCCTTCCCTGCACTGCTGGTTCTGACTCCTGATACAACTCCCCAATATCCATTCATTCCTCATTCTCACTGGGTTTATAGTTATGTGTAACTGTCACTGTGTCTGTCCCTGTCCCTTTCCCTTCCCTGCACTGCTGGTTCTGACTCCTGATACAACTCCCCAATATCCATTCATTCCTCATTCTCACTGGGTTTATAGTTATGTGTAACTGTCACTGTGTCTGTCCCTTTCCCTTCCCTGCACTGCTGGTTCTGACTCCTGATACAACTCCCCAATATCCATTCATTCCTCATTCTCACTGGGTTTATAGTTATGTGTAACTGTCACTGTGTCTGTCCCTTTCCCTTCCCTGCACTGCTGGTTCTGACTCCTGATACAACTCCCCAATATCCATTCATTCCTCATTCTCACTGGGTTTATAGTTATGTGTAACTGTCACTGTGTCTGTCCCTTTCCCTTCCCTGCACTGCTGGTTCTGACTCCTGATACAACTCCCCAATATCCATTCATTCCTCATTCTCACTGGGTTTATAGTTATGTGTAACTGTCACTGTGTCTGTCCCTTTCCCTTCCCTGCACTGCTGGTTCTGACTCCTGATACAACTCCCCAATATCCATTCATTCCTCATTCTCACTGGGTTTATAGTTATGTGTAACTGTCACTGTGTCTGTCCCTTTCCCTTCCCTGCACTGCTGGTTCTGACTCCTGATACAACTCCCCAATATCCATTCATTCCTCATTCTCACTGGGTTTATAGTTATGTGTAACTGTCACTGTGTCTGTCCCTTTCCCTTCCCTGCACTGCTGGTTCTGACTCCTGATACAACTCCCCAATATCCATTCATCCCTCATTCTCACTGGGTTTATAGTTATGTGTAACTGTCACTGTGTCTGTCCCTTTCCCTTCCCTGCACTGCTGGTTCTGACTCCTGATACAACTCCCCAATATCCATTCATCCCTCATTCTCACTGGGTTTATAGTTATGTGTAACTGTCACTGTGTCTGTCCCTTTCCCTTCCCTGCACTGCTGGTTCTGACTCCTGATACAACTCCCCAATATCCATTCATCCCTCATTCTCACTGGGTTTATAGTTATGTGTAACTGTCACTGTGTCTGTCCCTTTCCCTTCCCTGCACTGCTGGTTCTGACTCCTGATACAACTCCCCAATACCCATTCATTCCTCATTCTCACTGGGTTTATAGTTATGTGTAACTGTCACTGTGTCTGTCCCTTTCCCTTCCCTGCACTGCTGGTTCTGACTCCTGATACAACTCCCCAATATCCATTCATCCCTCATTCTCACTGGGTTTATAGTTATGTGTAACTGTCACTGTGTCTGTCCCTTTCCCTTCCCTGCACTGCTGGTTCTGACTCCTGATACAACTCCCCAATACCCATTCATTCCTCATTCTCACTGGGTTTATAGTTATGTGTAACTGTCACTGTGTCTGTCCCTTTCCCTTCCCTGCACTGCTGGTTCTGACTCCTGATACAACTCCCCAATATCCATTCATTCCTCATTCTCACTGGGTTTATAGTTATGTGTAACTGTCACTGTGTCTGTCCCTTTCCCTTCCCTGCACTGCTGGTTCTGACTCCTGATACAACTCCCCAATATCCATTCATTCCTCATTCTCACTGGGTTTATAGTTATGTGTAACTGTCACTGTGTCTGTCCCTTTCCCTTCCCTGCACTGCTGGTTCTGACTCCTGATACAACTCCCCAATATCCATTCATTCCTCATTCTCACTGGGTTTATAGTTATGTGTAACTGTCACTGTGTCTGTCCCTTTCCCTTCCCTGCACTGCTGGTTCTGACTCCTGATACAACTCCCCAATATCCATTCATCCCTCATTCTCACTGGGTTTATAGTTATGTGTAACTGTCACTGTGTCTGTCCCTTTCCTTTCTCTGCACTGCTGGTTCTGACTCCTGATACAACTCCCCAATATCCATTCATCCCTCATTCTCACTGGGTTTATAGTTATGTGTAACTGTCACTGTGTCTGTCCCTTTCCTTTCTCTGCACTGCTGGTTCTGACTCCTGATACAACTCCCCAATATCCATTCATTCCTCATTCTCACTGGGTTTATAGTTATGTGTAACTGTCACTGTGTCTGTCCCTTTCCCTTCCCTGCACTGCTGGTTCTGACTCCTGATACAACTCCCCAATACCCATTCATTCCTCATTCTCACTGGGTTTATAGTTATGTGTAACTGTCACTGTGTCTGTCCCTTTCCCTTCCCTGCACTGCTGGTTCTGACTCCTGATACAACTCCCCAATATCCATTCATCCCTCATTCTCACTGGGTTTATAGTTATGTGTAACTGTCACTGTGTCTGTCCCTTTCCCTTCCCTGCACTGCTGGTTCTGACTCCTGATACAACTCCCCAATATCCATTCATCCCTCATTCTCACTGGGTTTATAGTTATGTGTAACTGTCACTGTGTCTGTCCCTTTCCCTTCTCTGCACTGCTGGTTCTGACTCCTGATACAACTCCCCAATATCCATTCATCCCTCATTCTCACTGGGTTTATAGTTATGTGTAACTGTCACTGTGTCTGTCCCTTTCCCTTCCCTGCACTGCTGGTTCTGACTCCTGATACAACTCCCCAATATCCATTCATCCCTCATTCTCACTGGGTTTATAGTTATGTGTAACTGTCACTGTGTCTGTCCCTTTCCCTTCCCTGCACTGCTGGTTCTGACTCCTGATACAACTCCCCAATACCCATTCATTCCTCATTCTCACTGGGTTTATAGTTATGTGTAACTGTCACTGTGTCTGTCCCTTTCCCTTCCCTGCACTGCTGGTTCTGACTCCTGATACAACTCCCCAATATCCATTCATCCCTCATTCTCACTGGGTTTATAGTTATGTGTAACTGTCACTGTGTCTGTCCCTTTCCCTTCCCTGCACTGCTGGTTCTGACTCCTGATACAACTCCCCAATACCCATTCATTCCTCATTCTCACTGGGTTTATAGTTATGTGTAACTGTCACTGTGTCTGTCCCTTTCCCTTCCCTGCACTGCTGGTTCTGACTCCTGATACAACTCCCCAATATCCATTCATTCCTCATTCTCACTGGGTTTATAGTTATGTGTAACTGTCACTGTGTCTGTCCCTTTCCCTTCCCTGCACTGCTGGTTCTGACTCCTGATACAACTCCCCAATATCCATTCATTCCTCATTCTCACTGGGTTTATAGTTATGTGTAACTGTCACTGTGTCTGTCCCTTTCCCTTCCCTGCACTGCTGGTTCTGACTCCTGATACAACTCCCCAATATCCATTCATTCCTCATTCTCACTGGGTTTATAGTTATGTGTAACTGTCACTGTGTCTGTCCCTTTCCCTTCCCTGCACTGCTGGTTCTGACTCCTGATACAACTCCCCAATATCCATTCATCCCTCATTCTCACTGGGTTTATAGTTATGTGTAACTGTCACTGTGTCTGTCCCTTTCCTTTCTCTGCACTGCTGGTTCTGACTCCTGATACAACTCCCCAATATCCATTCATCCCTCATTCTCACTGGGTTTATAGTTATGTGTAACTGTCACTGTGTCTGTCCCTTTCCTTTCTCTGCACTGCTGGTTCTGACTCCTGATACAACTCCCCAATATCCATTCATTCCTCATTCTCACTGGGTTTATAGTTATGTGTAACTGTCACTGTGTCTGTCCCTTTCCCTTCCCTGCACTGCTGGTTCTGACTCCTGATACAACTCCCCAATACCCATTCATTCCTCATTCTCACTGGGTTTATAGTTATGTGTAACTGTCACTGTGTCTGTCCCTTTCCCTTCCCTGCACTGCTGGTTCTGACTCCTGATACAACTCCCCAATATCCATTCATCCCTCATTCTCACTGGGTTTATAGTTATGTGTAACTGTCACTGTGTCTGTCCCTTTCCCTTCCCTGCACTGCTGGTTCTGACTCCTGATACAACTCCCCAATATCCATTCATTCCTCATTCTCACTGGGTTTATAGTTATGTGTAACTGTCACTGTGTCTGTCCCTTTCCCTTCCCTGCACTGCTGGTTCTGACTCCTGATACAACTCCCCAATACCCATTCATCCCTCATTCTCACTGGGTTTATAGTTATGTGTAACTGTCACTGTGTCTGTCCCTTTCCCTTCCCTGCACTGCTGGTTCTGACTCCTGATACAATGTAGCAGGTCAGTTATACTCAAGGGCTGGTAATGAAGGAGTCAGAACCAAAGAGTGGTCAGTGAGGGACCATATTATTATTATATATAACCCCAGGAGAGCTAGTTATGTTGGGGATGGACATGTTAGAATGGGGGGCCTGGACAGCAGAGCTGTGTATTACCCCCACTAGGTACCACTTACCCCACAGAACCCCAGATCTGCTTGGGGGGCAGTATATACAGTATATGGGGGGCAGTATATACAGTATATGGGGGGCAGTATATACAGTATATGGGGGGCAGTATATACAGTATATGGGGGGCAGTATATACAGTATATGGGGGGCAGTATATACAGTATATGGGGGGGGCAGTATATACAGTATATGGGGGGCAGTATATACAGTATATGGGGGGGCAGTATATACAGTATATGGGGGGGGGCAGTATATACAGTATATGGGGGGGCAGTATATACAGTATATGGGGGGCAGTATATACAGTATATGGGGGGCAGTATATACAGTATATGGGGGGCAGTATATACAGTATATGGGGGCAGTATATACAGTATATGGGGGCAGTATATACAGTATATGGGGGGGCAGTATATACAGTATATGGGGGGGCAGTATATACAGTATATGGGGGGCAGTATATACAGTATATGGGGGGGCAGTATATACAGTATATGGGGGCAGTATATACAGTATATGGGGGGCAGTATATACAGTATATGGGGGCAGTATATACAGTATATGGGGGGCAGTATATACAGTATATGGGGGGCAGTATATACAGTATATGGGGGGGCAGTATATACAGTATATGGGGGGGCAGTATATACAGTATATGGGGGGGCAGTATATACAGTATATGGGGGGCAGTATATACAGTATATGGGGGCAGTATATACAGTATATGGGGGGCAGTATATACAGTATATGGGGGGGCAGTATATACAGTAATATGGGGGGGCAAGTTATATACAGTATATGGGGGGGCAGTATATACAGTATATGGGGGGGCAGTATATACAGTATATGGGGGGGGCAGTATATACAGTATATGGGGGGCAGTATATACAGTATATGGGGGGGCAGTATATACAGTATATGGGGGGCAGTATATACAGTATATGGGGGGGCAGTATATACAGTATATGGGGGGCAGTAATACATATATGGGGGCAGTATATACAGTATGGGGGGCAGTATATACAGTATATGGGGGGCAGTAATATACAGTATATGGGGGGCATATATACAGTATATGGGGGGGCAGTATATACAGTAATATGGGGGGCAGTATATACAGTATATGGGGGGCAGTATATACAGTATATGGGGGCAGTATATACAGTATATGGGGGGGGCAGTATATACAGTATATGGGGGGGGCAGTCATATACAGTATATGGGGGGCAGTATATAACAGTATATGGGGGGGGCAGTATATACAGTATATGGGGGGCAGTATATACAGTATATGGGGGGGCAGTATATACAGTATATGGGGGGGCAGTATATACGTATATGGGGGGCAGTATATACAGTATATGGGGGGCAGTATATACAGTATATGGGGGGGCAGTATATACAGTATATGGGGGGGCAGTATATACAGTATATGGGGGGCAGTATATACAGTATATGGGGGGCAGTATATACAGTAATATGGGGGGCAGTATATACAGTATATGGGGGGGCAGTATATACAGTATATGGGGGGGCAGTATATACAGTATATGGGGGGCAGTATATACAGTATATGGGGGGGCAGTATATACAGTATATGGGGGGCAGTATATACAGTATATGGGGGGGCAGTATATACAGTATATGGGGGGCAGTATATACAGTATATGGGGGGGCAGTATATACAGTATATGGGGGGCAGTATATACAGTATATGGGGGGGCAGTATATACAGTATATGGGGGGGCAGTATATACAGTATATGGGGGGCAGTATATACAGTATATGGGGGGGCAGTATATACAGTATATGGGGGGGCAGTATATACAGTATATGGGGGGGCAGTATATACAGTATATGGGGGGGGCAGTATATACAGTATATGGGGGGGCAGTATATACAGTATATGGGGGGGCAGTATATACAGTATATGGGGGGCAGTATATACAGTATATGGGGGGGCAGTATATACAGTATATGGGGGGGCAGTATATACAGTATATGGGGGGGCAGTATATACAGTATATGGGGGGCAGTATATACAGTATATGGGGGGGGCAGTATATACAGTATATGGGGGGGCAGTATATACAGTATATGGGGGGCAGTATATACAGTATATGGGGGGGGCAGTATATACAGTATATGGGGGGCAGTATATACAGTATATGGGGGGCAGTATATACAGTATATGGGGGGCAGTATATACAGTATATGGGGGGGCAGTATATACAGTATATGGGGGGGCAGTATATACAGTATATGGGGGGGCAGTATATACAGTATATGGGGGGGCAGTATATACAGTATATGGGGGGGCAGTATATACAGTATATGGGGGGCAGTATATACAGTATATGGGGGGCAGTATATACAGTATATGGGGGGCAGTATATACAGTATATGGGGGCAGTATATACAGTATATGGGGGGGCAGTATATACAGTATATGGGGGGGCAGTATATACAGTATATGGGGGGCAGTATATACAGTATATGGGGGGGCAGTATATACAGTATATGGGGGGGCAGTATATACAGTATATGGGGGGCAGTATATACAGTATATGGGGGGGCAGTATATACAGTATATGGGGGGGCAGTATATACAGTATATGGGGGGCAGTATATACAGTATATGGGGGGGCAGTATATACAGTATATGGGGGGGCAGTATATACAGTATATGGGGGCAGTATATACAGTATATGGGGGGGCAGTATATACAGTATATGGGGGGGCAGTATATACAGTATATGGGGGGCAGTATATACAGTATATGGGGGCAGTATATACAGTATATGGGGGGCAGTATATACAGTATATGGGGGGGCAGTATATACAGTATATGGGGGGGGCAGTATATACAGTATATGGGGGGGCAGTATATACAGTATATGGGGGGGGCAGTATATACAGTATATGGGGGGCAGTATATACAGTATATGGGGGGCAGTATATACAGTATATGGGGGGCAGTATATACAGTATATGGGGGGGCAGTATATACAGTATATGGGGGGGCAGTATATACAGTATATGGGGGGCAGTATATACAGTATATGGGGGGGGCAGTATATACAGTATATGGGGGGGGCAGTATATACAGTATATGGGGGGGCAGTATATACAGTATATGGGGGCAGTATATACAGTATATGGGGGGGCAGTATATACAGTATATGGGGGGTGCTGGGGGGGTTACACCAATGCTATAAGGTACTTTATATTTGGGGGGTAGTTAAACTAAGGGGCCCATTCCCTGTATATAAGGGGGGGGTACAGATATATATAATACAGATTACAGGACTGGGGGGGGGGGCAATAAAACAGACACTAGGCCCCTCCCAATACCCACACATGAATAACAGAGACAAATACCCCCCCCCCCCATATAACCGCACCTACCCGGGGGCTCCGCTTCCCCCATGACCGGACTTTCCCGCTCTCACACTCCCGGCCCAAGGCCTCCCATCTCCGGCGCGAAAGGCGCTCTGAACCCGGGGATCCGGCGGCCTGGGGAGGGGGAAGGAGCCGGGGGTGCGGCCTGGGAGGAGCGCAATCCCCGGGATCGGGTAAACTCGGCCCCAGCGGCCGGAGGGTGTAAATGTGACAGGAAATCCGCTGCCCAAGCCGGGCCGTACCATTTGGTGGGAGAGGGAAATCTTGGGGGGGGGGGGCGAGTAATGGGGGGATTAGAGCGGCTGGGGTACTGCTAATATCCTTATCATTTACAGTAGGGGGTACATTATCCCTTATAATACATGAGTGATACTCAGAGTTCCCTGTATAACTCAGCCTGCAGCCTTGTGCCTTTATATGGGGGGCACAGAACCCCTCAGTGACTGCTAATATCCTTATCATTTACAGTAGGGGGTACATTATCCCTTATAATACATGAGTGATACTCAGAGTTCCCTGTATAACTCAGCCTGCAGCCTTGTGCCTTTATATGGGGGGCACAGAACCCCTCAGTGACTGCTAATATCCTTATCATTTACAGTAGGGGGTACATTATCCCTTATAATACATGAGTGATACTCAGAGTTCCCTGTATAACTCAGCCTGCAGCCTTGTGCCTTTATATGGGGGGCACAGAACCCCTCAGTGACTGCTAATATCCTTATCATTTACAGTAGGGGGTACATTATCCCTTATAATACATGAGTGATACTCAGAGTTCCCTGTATAACTCAGCCTGCAGCCTTGTGCCTTTATATGGGGGGCACAGAACCCCTCAGTGACTGCTAATATCCTTATCATTTACAGTAGGGGGTACATTATCCCTTATAATACATGAGTGATACTCAGAGTTCCCTGTATAACTCAGCCTGCAGCCTTGTGCCTTTATATGGGGGGCACAGAACCCCTCAGTGACTGCTAATATCCTTATCATTTACAGTAGGGGGTACATTATCCCTTATAATACATGAGTGATACTCAGAGTTCCCTGTATAACTCAGCCTGCAGCCTTGTGCCTTTATATGGGGGGCACAGAACCCCTCAGTGACTGCTAATATCCTTATCATTTACAGTAGGGGGTACATTATCACACGAGTGATACTCAGGATATCCATGGGGAGGGGGCGGGACACTGATCAGATAAAGGAGCAGTTAGTACCGACTCTAACAAACTACACGTCGCCATGGCAATGACAATACACCTGATGCAGGTACAGTATTGTAACAGGGACGTCCTAAGGGCAAAACTGGAAATAAATTGCCCCCCCTGTGTGACTGTTTGTCTGGAGGGAACAGGGAGGGGCAGTTTTGGACAAGGTGAGACCTAGGGAGACTTTCAGCTTCTCGGGGGGGGGGGGGGGGGGGGGGGGAAATATGGGGTACCTGTATCACGTGGCCAAAAGCAGGGGGACCCCCTCCCTAGTGAGGCCTGCACTGTTGGGGATCAGACCTGGATTAACCAGTCGGGGGTTCATGCCCCCCCAGTCCCAGTAGAGCAGCTAAAATGGGCTCTGGGGTAATAAGTCAATGGGGGATAAATGGGGCTCGGGGAAGTTTATGTTTTTGCCCTATTAACATTGACATCAAGCATCATTTTTACTGGCCAATTGCCCCCCCCCCCCCCCCCACTAGTTTTGCTATGAGACTGCCCCATGGAAACCATGCATTGTGCCAGGCACTTGCCCTAGGGCACCTAAGCCCCCCCCCCATGGTCATTGGACTCTTCCACCAGAATGCGGAAAACCTAGTGGAAGAATCCAATGGCCCCTATGTGGGGAGGATCCCACGGAGATGTAGGGACGATTGTTTCATTGCAGCTTTTGTGACGGCCCCCGGGGCCCCTGAACCCTCTAATGCCGGTTGCTCCCTACAATGTGTATAGATACCATTATTCCGAGACGTCGCCATAGAGACCAATTGTTCATGGGACAATGAATTTCCAAAGACCTGGGGGGCCCACATTTCCTTCCAAGGTCGCAATGGTACAGCCAGTGTATTAGGGTTAGGATTGAGCCTGAACCCCAATAAATTCCTACTGGTCCCCAAACTTTCCATTCTATGGACAAAACCTACCCCCTTGCCCCCCCCATATTTTATCAAGAGACATTTTGCTGGCAGTGCTGCCCTATGTATTTCCATGCCCCACTTGGGGTAAATCTCCTGCCCTATAGGGGCCCGGCGACTGTGTGGCCCTTGCATGGGGGGCCCAATACTGATTAAGCAGGTTTAGTTTCTCCCCCCCAAGACACCTTCAGTGCCAGGGGACCAATCAGACTGGGCTGTATGGTAAGGACTCATGGGTGCCCACCCGTGGGGTCAGTAACCAATCACAGTGCGTCGCTGTTAGAGATTAGAATTATCTGCCCGATACCCCCTGTTCCTGCCCCGGGTCGGTATAACAGCCTGCAGAGACCCAATGCCAGCAGAATGGCACCTTATGGGTTAATAATACTTCCCATAATCCCCTGCAGGGCAGCCCAGTATTCACTATAGGCCACAGACTTCAGAACCAGATCTTGGGTCAAGCTGACCCCCCCAGAACCCTGAGGGCAGGTAGGTGTGCAGGAGGGCAGGTAGGTGTGCAGGACGGCAGGTAGGTGTTCAGGTAGGTGTGCTGGAGTGCAGGCAGGAGGGCAGGTAGGTGTGCAGGAGGGCAGGTAGGTGTGCAGGAGTGCAGGTTGGTGTGCAGGAGGGCAGGTAGGAGTGCAGGTAGGTGTGCAGGAGTGCAGGCAGGAGGGCAGGTAGGTGTGCAGGAGGGCAGGCAGGTGTGCAGGAGTGCAGGCAGGAGGGCAGGTAGGTGTGCAGGAGGGCAGGCAGGTGTGCAGGAGTGCAGGCAGGAGGGCAGGTAGGTGTGCAGGAGGGCAGGCAGGTGTGCAGGAGTGCAGGCAGGAGTGCAGGCAGGAGGGCAGGTAGGTGTGCAGGAGGGCAGGCAGGTGTGCAGGAGGGCAGGCAGGTGTGCAGGTAGGTGTGCAGGAGAGCAGGCAGGTGTGCAGGAGTGCAGGTAGGTGTGCAGGAGTGCAGGCAGGTGTGCAGGACGGCAGGTAGGTGTGCAGGAGGGCAGGTAGGTGTGCAGGACAGCAGGTAGGTGTGCTGGAGTGCAGGTAGGTATGCATGGAGTAATGTGATGGACATTAAAGGGCAAGTTCACCTAGAAATGTACAGTAAGTGCTCCCTGCAGTTTGGATTATTTCCCCTTTATGAAACTTTTTGGGGCCCCACTCACCTGCCTGTGGGATCCCTGCTGGCTCCTCGGGGTGAATAGGTAGGTGGGGGGGTCAGTCTGCCTGTGTCCCAAGTGCTCCTCTCGGCGAGACTGCAGTGAGTGAGTGACAGCCAAGGCTCCGGGGCCCCCACCCCTTCAGGGCAAAGCAAACACCTTTTGTCCCCGTTGCTGGTAACCAGGCGAGGAGCAGCGGCGGCAACGGCCAGAGCTCAGTAATCCCCGGCCACCTATCCCTAAGCCTCTGAGCCTATTAGCATGGAGCTGCTGCCACTCAGCATAGGAATGGGGTGGTTGCCAGGGGGAGGGGGCAGTTGCCAGGGGATAGCCTAATAAAATAATTGAATGGCTGGGACTTACCTGTGGGCCCTAAAGGTCAGGTGTATGGGGGCCGCAAGGGGCAGAGAAACTGCCCCACTGTTAACTGAAGGGGGTTAAGGGTCAGTGGCAAATTGCTGAGTCAATGCTGAGCAGCAGGGGGTAAGTAGGGACAGAGGCAGATGGGCAGGAAATACAAATGTCATAGGGGCAAATCCTGGGGTAACAAGCGAAGGTGAGAGAAAGTTCAGTAACTGCCCCAAACTGACCTGAGGCAGCACTGAGCCTCCCTTCCCTCTGCAGCCACTGGGGTACTTCAGCCAGCCCCACTCACTGCTGCTGAACTACAACTCCCAGAAGCCTGTGAGAAACCAAGCAGCTGGGAGTAGTTTAAAAGTAGTATAGTTACCCAGTGAGCCCCTATCCCATTCCCATCAGTCCCTGCCCCAGTGAGCTTACAATCTAAGGTCCCTATCCCATTCCCATCAGTCCCTGCCCCAGTGAGCTTACAATCTAAGGTCCCTATCACATTCCCATCAGCCCCTGCCCCAGTGAGCTTACAATCTAAGGTCCCTATCCCATTCCCATCAGTCCCTGCCCCAGTGAGCTTACAATCTAAGGTCCCTATCCCATTCCCATCGGTCCCTGCCCCAGTGAGCTTACAATCTAAGGTCCCTATCCCATTCCCATCAGTCCCTGCCCCAGTGAGCTTACAATCTAAGGTCCCTATCCCATTCCCATCAGCCCCTGCCCCAGTGAGCTTACAATCTAAGGTCCCTATCCCATTCCCATCAGCCCCTGCCCCAGTGAGCTTACAATCTAATGTCCCTATCCCATTCCCATCAGCCCCTGCCCCAGTGAGCTTACAATCTAAGGTCCCTATCCCATTCCCATCAGCCCCTGCCCCAGTGAGCTTACAATCTAAGGTCCCTATCCCATTCCCATCAGCCCCTGCCCCAGTGAGCTTACAATCTAAGGTCCCTATCCCATTCCCATCAGTCCCTGCCCCAGTGAGCTTACAATCTAAGGTCCCTATCCCATTCCCATCAGCCCCTGCCCCAGTGAGCTTACAATCTAAGGTCCCTATCCCATTCCATCAGTCCCTGCCCCAGTGAGCTTACAATCTAAGGTCCCTATCCCATTCCCATCAGCCCCTGCCCCAGTGAGCTTACAATGTAAGGTCCCTATCCCATCAGTCCCTGCCCCAGTGAGCTTACAATCTAAGGTCCCTATCCCATTAGTCCCTGCCCCAGTGAGCTTACAATCTAAGGTCCCTATCCCATTCCCATCAGCCCCTGCCCCAGTGAGCTTACAATCTAAGGTCCCTATCCCATTCCCATCAGTCCCTGCCCCAGTGAGCTTACAATCTAAGGTCCCTATCCCATCAGTCCCTGCCCCAGTGAGCTTACAATCTAAGGTCCCTATCCCATTCCCATCAGCCCCTGCCCCAGTGAGCTTACAATCTAAGGTCCCTATCCCATTCCCATCAGTCCCTGCCCCAGTGAGCTTACAATCTAAGGTCCCTATCCCATCAGTCCCTGCCCCAGTGAGCTTACAATCTAAGGTCCCTATCCCATTCCCATCAGTCCCTGCCCCAGTGAGCTTACAATCTAAGGTACCTATGACATTCCCATCAGTGCCTGCCCCAGTGAGCTTACAATCTAAGGTCCCTATCCCATTCCCATCAGTCCCTGCCCCAGTGAGCTTACAATCTAAGGTACCTATGACATTCCCATCAGTCCCTGCCCCAGTGAGCTTACAATCTAAGGTCCCTATCCCATTCCCATCAGTCCCTGCCCCAGTGAGCTTACAATCTAAGGTACCTATGACATTCCCATCAGTCCCTGCCCCAGTGAGCTTACAATCTAAGGTCCCTATCCCATTCCCATCAGTCCCTGCCCCAGTGAGCTTACAATCTAAGGTCCCTATCCCATTCCCATCAGTCCCTGCCCCAGTGAGCTTACAATCTAATGTCCCTATCACATTCCCATCAGTCCCTGCCCCAGTGAGCTTACAATCTAAGGCCCCTATCCCATTCCCATCAGTCCCCTGCCCCAGTGAGCTTACAATCTAAGGTCCCTATCCCATTCCCATCAGTCCCTGCCCCAGTGAGCTTACAATCTAAGGTCCCTATCACATTCCCATCAGCCCCTGCCCCAGTGAGCTTACAATCTAAGGTCCCTATCCCATTCGCATCAGTCCCTGCCCCAGTGAGCTTACAATCTAAGGTCCCTATCCCATTCCCATCAGCCCCTGCCCCAGTGAGCTTACAATCTAAGGTCCCTATCCCATTCCCATCAGTCCCTGCCCCAGTGAGCTTACAATCTAATGTCCCTATCACATTCCCATCAGTCCCTGCCCCAGTGAGCTTACAATCTAAGGTACCTATGACATTCCCATCAGCCCCTGCCCCAGTGAGCTTACAATCTATGGTCCCTATTGCATTCCCATCAGGATATAAACCCAACCATAACGCTGCCCCACTGCGCCCCCTAGTGTTGCTATAGTCGTAATTCTAGATGCAAGGAAATTCCCCAATGAGAATTCTACTGAGCAACAATGTGACTGTAAGTGCAAGAGAAGTGACCAATGAGAATGCTGATTCCCTGTGTCAGGCCCCTTGCTGGTACCTTACATATAGAGATAATGATGGCATTTTTCCCTTCATTATATTATATGTTCAGGCCCCGCCCCCAGGCTGTGAGTGTGATGTAAGAGACACGCCCATTCGCAGATAATAAACTTTATTGGTTAGTCCCGCGCAGGCCGGGGGGGGTAAATAACAAAGAGACAGAGTTATAAAAATCCAAAATCAGCAATCATAAAAAATCCAGTGAGAGCAGAACCCCCAGATTATTAGCCCCACCCCCCGTACCCCCAGAGAAAGAGCCCAGTAACAGTGTAAAGTCCATTAGGCAGAAGGTCAGGTTTGTTAAAATCACACTGGGAATGTAACCCCCCCCCCCAATAATAACGGGGGTCTCGGGCCCCCTCTCACGCTCTTCTCTCATTGGCTGCTCAAAATAAAAACTATATTAATAAAAGAGTTTTTGGTAACTTCATCCTTTGGTAAGGGGGGGGGAGGGGTAAGGGACTCCCCAGTTACCCCCCGAGTCTGTGGGAACCCCCATTAATTCCCCTACAGATTATGGAATGTTTGTTGCTGCGGTACTGCCCAATCAAAGGGTAAGTTGACTGAACCAAGTGATCCAATCTTGCCCCAGATCCTGGGCTGCTCTCTTTCCCATGGTCAGGCAGATGGGTTATGGTGATATTCCCCCCCGCCCTCGCACTGATCTGTATGGGCCGGGCAGGGTACTATACAGCAGATGCACATAGCAACAGCCCCTATAGCAGCAAAAGATCAATTCCCCTGCCCCATGTACAATAAAAAACCCCATGATCAGCTGGGACCAATCAGCACCCACTGGCTGCCCATGGGGAAGAGAGCAGCCCAGGAACCACAGCTCTGCCCAAGGCATTAGAACCTGGAGTGCGGGTTTGGAAGGGGTTAAATGATTCAGGCTGCCTGGGCCAACAATCCCTTTAAAGACTTTAAGGCACTTTTGGTTTATATAAAATAAAAAAAAATAAAAAGATTAAAGGGGAAGTTCATCTTTACAATTTATAACAATGATTTTGTAAAGGGGAACTGCCCCTGTATGGGGAGAAATAACATTTCCCTATGGAGCCCTTTATATTAAATATAGATATAATATCTGAATACATTCTTATATCAACATCTGTGCGCTCGGGCACGGTGGCCTATAAGTGTGCCTAGTGGCCCAGGCGAGATGGCGGCTAGCTAGCAGCAGGTACTGGCTACCCCAGCGTGTCCCTAGAGATGGCTAGCTAGCAGCAGGTACCGGCTACCCCAGCGTGTCCCTAGAGATGGCTAGCTAGCAGCAGGTACCGGCTACCCCAGCGTGTCCCTAGAGATGGCTAGCTAGCAGCAGGTACCGGCTACCCCAGCGTGTCCCTAGAGATGGCGGCTAGCTGGCAGCAGGTACTGGCTACCCCAGCGTGTCCCTAGAGATGGCGGCTAGCTAGCAGCAGGTACTGGCTATCCCAGCGTGTCCCTAGAGATGGCGGCTAGCTGGCAGCAGGTACTGGCTACCCCAGCGTGTCCCTAGAGATGGCGGCTAGCTAGCAGCAGGTACTGGCTACCCCAGCGTGTCCCTAGAGATGGCGGCTAGCTGGCAGCAGGTACTGGCTACCCCAGCGTGTCCCTAGAGATGGCGGCTAGCTAGCAGCAGGTACTGGCTATCCCAGCGTGTCCCTAGAGATGGCGGCTAGCTGGCAGCAGGTACTGGCTACCCCAGCGTGTCCCTAGAGATGGCGGCTAGCTAGCAGCAGGTACTGGCTACCCCAGCGTGTCCCTAGAGATGGCGGCTAGCTGGCAGCAGGTACTGGCTACCCCAGCGTGTCCCTAGAGATGGCTAGCTAGCAGCAGGTACTGGCTACCCCAGCGTGTCCCTAGAGATGGCGGCTAGCTGGCAGCAGGTACTGGCTACCCCAGCGTGTCCCTAGAGATGGCGGCTAGCTAGCAGCAGGTACTGGCTACCCCAGCGTGTCCCTAGAGATGGCTAGCTAGCAGCAGGTACCGGCTAGCCCAGCGTGTCCCTAGAGATGGCGGCTAGCTAGCAGCAGGTACTGGCTACCCCAGCGTGTCCCTAGAGATGGCTAGCTAGCAGCAGGTACTGGCTACCCCAGCGTGTCCCTAGAGATGGCTAGCTGGAAGCAGGTACTGGCTACCCCAGCGTGTCCCTAGAGATGGCTAGCTAGCAGCAGGTACTGGCTACCCCAGCGTGTCCCTAGAGATGGCTAGCTAGCAGCAGGTACCGGCTACCCCAGCGTGTCCCTAGAGATGGCTAGCTAGCAGCAGGTACTGGCTACCCCAGCGTGTCCCTAGAGATGGCGGCTAGCTAGCAGCAGGTACTGGCTACCCCAGCGTGTCCCTAGAGATGGCGGCTAGCTAGCAGCAGGTACTGGCTACCCCAGCGTGTCCCTAGAGATGGCAGCTAGATAGCAGCAGGTACTGGCTACCCCAGCGTGTCCCTAGAGATGGCTAGCTGGCAACAGGTACTGGCTACCCCAGCGTGTCCCTAGAGATGGCTAGCTAGCAGCAGGTACTGGCTACCCCAGCGTGTCCCTAGAGATGGCTAGCTAGCAGCAGGTACTGGCTACCCCAGCGTGTCCCTAGAAAGGTATAAGGGTAAAATCAGTGTCCCATATCCTTTGCCTAATCTAAAAATGACCCTGCCCCATACACCACGGTCCCTACAGCACACATGGCCCTTCATGCTGGACACCCCCAGGCAGGTAGGTAGGTAAGTAGGTAGGTAGGAGCTGCCATAACGCTTCCCACAGTTATTACCTAGTGATCAACTCACCAATAGGTTGGAAAAGAGAAAATGAGAATACACGGTTCCAGTTCTGTTTGCAGCACCACTTACTGTCACGGGGCAAGAGGAGGCAGCGCCACCTTCAGGCTCCAAACACACAGTGCAATTAGGCAATTATTGATCACAGATAATCTATTCATGTTCCTGCCCTGCTGGGGGGAAGCTGCGGAGAAGAGGGAATCTCAGGCCCAACATTTGATCCCACAGTGTCAATGAACAGGGCGCCGTACAGCAGGGTGCTGCTGGGAAATGTAGTCCAGATGGATCCTCCTGGGAAGATGAAGCAACGGCTCCCCAGCTGCCAGTAACGAGGATCTGGAGTCGGAAACACCATGAATTGCTGGGGAGTTCAGCCCGTCCCGATGGAGACTTTCTTAGAACTGCACCCAGCCCGTGCTAGGCTGGCCACTGGGGGCGCTATGGAGAGAGCAGCAGGGTTAGTGCCGAGTAATAATTCCATTTACAGTTATAGGACCCATTATCCAGATTAAGGATTATTTATATCTTAGTTGGGATCAAGTACAGGTACTGTTTTATTATTACAGAGAAAAGGGAATCATTTAACCATTAAATAAACCCAATAGGGCTGTTCTGCCCCAATAAGGGGTAATTATATCTTAGTTGGGATCAAGTACAGTACTGTTTTATTATTACAGAGAAAAGGGAATCATTTAACCATTAAATAAACCCAATAGGGCTGTTCTGCCCCCAATAAGGGGTAATTATATCTTAGTTGGGATCAAGTACAGGTACTGTTTTATTATTACAGAGAAAAGGGAATCATTTAACCATTAAATAAACCCAATAGGGCTGTTCTGCCCCCAATAAGGGGTAATTATATCTTAGTTGGGATCAAGTACAGGTACTGTTTTATTATTACAGAGAAAAGGGAATCATTTAACCATTAAATAAACCCAATAGGGCTGTTCTGCCCCCAATAAGGGGTAATTATATCTTAGTTGGGATCAAGTACAGATACTGTTTTATTATTACAGAGAAAAGGGAATCATTTAACCATTAAATAAACCCAATAGGGCTGTTCTGCCCCCAATAAGGGGTAATTATATCTTAGTTGGGATCAAGTACAGGTACTGTTTTATTATTACAGAGAAAAGGGAATCATTTAACCATTAAATAAACCCAATAGGGCTGTTCTGCCCCAATAAGGGGTAATTATATCTTAGTTGGGATCAAGTACAGGTACTGTTTTATTATTACAGAGAAAAGGGAATCATTTAACCATGAAATAAACCCAATAGGGCTGTTCTGCCCCAATAAGGGGTAATTATATCTTAGTTGGGATCAAGTACAGGTACTGTTTTATTATTACAGAGAAAAGGGAATCATTTAACCATGAAATAAACCCAATAGGGCTGTTCTGCCCCAATAAGGGGTAATTATATCTTAGTTGGGATCAAGTACAGGTACTGTTTTATTATTACAGAGAAAATGGAATCATTTAACCATTAAATAAACCCAATAGGGCTGTTCTGCCCCCAATAAGGGGTAATTATATCTTAGTTGGGATCAAGTACAGGTACTGTTTTATTATTACAGAGAAAAGGGAATCATTTAACCATGAAATAAACCCAATAGGGCTGTTCTGCCCCCAATAAGGGGTAATTATATCTTAGTTGGGATCAAGTACAGGTACTGTTTTATTATTACAGAGAAAAGGGAATCATTTAACCATGAAATAAACCCAATAGGGCTGTTCTGCCCCCAATAAGGGGTAATTATATCTTAGTTGGGATCAAGTACAGGTACTGTTTTATTATTACAGAGAAAAAGGAAATCAGTTTTAGAATTCTGAATTATTTGATTAAAATTGAGTCTATGGGAGACCGGCTTTCCATAATTCGGAGCTTTCTGGATAATGGGTTTTCGGATAAGGGGTCCAATACCTGTATATTCCTTTATAATGTCCATTCCAACCCATATGTGACACAAGAAGACCTTTACTTGCCCTTTAAACTCACCCAGATGCCTTAGTGAAGTCCCCCCACACGTCTGAAGAAGCCGGGGGTCCTGCCCAGGACGACGACCCGCCGAGATCCAACAGCAAATCTGCAGCTAAAGGAACAGGAGGATTAATCTGGGCACAAACTGGGAGGGCGGAGTCACAATGACTGGCACTGGATTGGCACATTGGGCAGAGGGCGCTGTTACTGGGGTGATGGGACAGATAAGCTGGCAGTTGGACAGGAGGTGCCATAGCAGATAGCAGTCTCAGCTGGGAACAGGACTGGCATTTGGAACAGGGGTAATGTATGGGCATGGCTGTAGTATACAGGACTGGCAGAGGGGCAGGCGATGTTAGATACCTGTGCTGGCAGCAGCGGTGGGCTGGGCTGGGCAGGGCTGGGCAGGGAAGGGCTGAGCAGGACTGGCACTTGGAGCAGGCAATTTAGCCCCTGGGGGAGGGGGGAGCAGATTGAGTGTGCCGCTGAGGGGGCGTGGCTTGGTGCTGCCCACGGTTCCTTCTTTCTTCTTCATGTTCTAGAATACAAAAAACAGATAAATCCGGTAGAACCTAATGGGAAGCCCCCAGAAATAACTGAGGGGTACCCCAACTTCCATTCTCATAGCTGGAGCTTCCCCTCACATTACTGGCTACTCCAGCAGAAATGGCCGTTCCTAGGTAGGTACGAACTCTCCCCATAGGAACTAACACCCCTGTGGTGCAAACCAGCTAAGGAAGGGTTAAATCCAAATCTTACAGCGATGTTGATCTTGATGGTCTGTCCCTCCTTGAAGCCAAGATCCAGCTTGGGCCCCGGGTCGGGGTTCTGGGCCTGTTTGGCCAATTCCGCCTGTTGCTTCACCCACCTGCAGGGAAGAGACGGTTACAGTCAGCGGCTAAAGGGTCACAGTTAAGAAGGAGTTAATGGCAGTTACTGGGGGAACTCACTTGAAATGATCCTGTAACGCGACATTGAAGTCAAACGCGTCTCCCCGGTCAGCAAAGCCCACGCCAATAAACGCGCGGCGCCCTGGGGTAAATAGAAATAAGGTCCAACAAGATTATATACAGTTATCTCTATTTCTATAGGCAGATGCGCCCAGAGCATTCCTTCTCTGTATATTTGTATTTATACATATGGGTAGGAGGTGCCATAGTGTTTCCCTTAGACAGTACAGTATGGGGTACAGCTTATTGTGTGCCCAGAACATTCCCTCTCTGTATATTTGTATTTATACATATGGGTAGGGGGTGCCATAGTGTTTCCCTTAGACAGTACAGTATGGGGGTACAGCTTATTGTGTGCCCAGAACATTCCTTCTCTGTATATTTGTATTTATACATATGGGTAGGGGGTGCCATAGTGTTTCCCTTAGACAGTACAGTATGGGGGTACAGCTTATTGTGTGCCCAGAACATTCCCTCTCTGTATATTTGTATTTATACATATGGGTAGGGGGTGCCATAGTGTTTCCCTTAGACAGTACAGTATGGGGGTACAGCTTATTGTGTGCCCAGAACATTCCTTCTCTGTATATTTGTATTTATACATATGGGTAGGGGGTGCCATAGTGTTTCCCTTAGACAGTACAGTATGGGGGTACAGCTTATTGTGTGCCCAGAACATTCCTTCTCTGTATATTTGTATTTATACATATGGGTAGGGGGTGCCATAGTGTTTCCCTTAGACAGTACAGTATGGGGGTACAGCTTATTGTGTGCCCAGAACATTCCTTCTCTGTATATTTGTATTTATACATATGGGTAGGGGGTGCCATAGTGTTTCCCTTAGACAGTACAGTATGGGGGTACAGCTTATTGTGTGCCCAGAACATTCCTTCTCTGTATATTTGTATTTATACATATGGGTAGGGGGTGCCATAGTGTTTCCCTTAGACAGTACAGTATGGGGGTACAGCTTATTGTGTGCCCAGAACATTCCTTCTCTGTATATTTGTATTTATACATATGGGTAGGGGGTGCCATAGTGTTTCCCTTAGACAGTACAGTATGGGGGTACAGCTTATTGTGTGCCCAGAACATTCCCTCTCTGTATATTTGTATTTATACATATGGGTAGGGGGTGCCATAGTGTTTCCCTTAGTCAGTACAGTATGGGGGTACAGCTTATTGTGTGCCCAGAGCATTCCCTCTCTGTATATATGTAGTTACACAGTATGGCCGTGCCAGTGACTGGATAGGGGAGGCTGCTGGGAGTTGGACTCACCGTTTCCATCCTCGATACAAATGACAAAGTATCTGCTGGAGTCAATGACACTTTCCACTGCGATACCCGGAAACTGCTCCACTGGAGACTGAGCAAATAGTTCACCTGGGGCAAGAGAGGGCAGTTAGAGGGAGTGTGGGAAACACATGGGGGGGGGGGGGGTAGATACACAGTAATAAATATATAGAGGTAGAGTCCCAGTACTGGGGCAGGCTGGGGAGCAGAAGGAGCAGGGGGGGTAACAAGACTGTGGGGGAGGGGGGACTGAGGGCACAGGGCAATGGAGGGAAGAAATGAACATATATGTGGGGCACAGGGGGAACTGGGGATATAGGAAAACGTTTAGAGGTGCAGGGGAAGTAATTAGGGTGCAGACAGGGTTCTGTTAGTACAGGGGAAGAGATTGGCTGGTAGACAGGGGCTGCGGGTAGAGGCAAAGAGATTGGGGTACAGACAGGGGCTGTGGGTAGAGGCAAAGAGATTGGGGTACAGACAGGGGCTGTGGGTAGAGGCAAAGAGATTGGGGTACAGACAGGGGCTGTGGGTAGAGGCAAAGAGATTGGGGTACAGACAGGGGCTGTGGGTAGAGGCAAAGAGATTGGGGTACAGACAGGGGCTGTGGGTAGAGGCAAAGAGATTGGGGTACAGACAGGGGCTGTGGGTAGAGGCAAAGAGATTGGGGTACAGACAGGGGCTGTGGGTAGAGGCAAAGAGATTGGGGTACAGACAGGGGCTGTGGGTAGAGGCAAAGAGATTGGGGTACAGACAGGGGCTGTGGGTACAGAAGAGGAGACTGGGGGTACAAACAGGGGTTGAGGGTACAAAGGCGGGACTGGGGGTACAGTAGAGGAGACTGGGGGTACAGTAGAGGAGAAAGGGGGTACAGTAGAGGAGACTGGGGGTACAGTAGAGGAGACTGGGGGTACAGTAGAGGAGACTGGGGGTACAGTAGAGGAGACTGGGGGTACAAACAGGGGTTGGGGGTACAAAGGCGGGACTGGGGGTACAGTAGAGGAGAAAGGGGGTACAGTAGAGGAGAAAGGGGGTACAGTAGAGGAGAAAGGGGGTACAGTAGAGGAGACAGGGGGTACAAACAGGGGTTGGGGGTACAAAGGCGGGACTGGGGGTACAGTAGAGGAGACTGGGGGTACAAACAGGGGTTGGGGGTACAAAGGCGGGACTGGGGGTACAGTAGAGGAGAAAGGGGGTACAGTAGAGGAGAAAGGGGGTACAGTAGAAGAGACTGGGGGTACAGTAGAAGAGACTGGGGGTACAGTAGAAGAGACTGGGGGTACAGGGAAGAGACTGGGGGTACAGGGAAGAGACTGGGGGTACAGGGAAGAGACTGGGGGTACAGGGAAGAGACTGGGGTACAGGGAAGAGACTGGGGGTACAGGGAAGAGACTGGGGGTACAGGGAAGAGACTGGGGGTACAGGGAAAGAGACTGGGGGTACAGGGAAGAGACTGGGGGTACAGGGAAGAGACTGGGGGTACAGGGAAGAGACTGGGGGTACAAGCGGGGGCTGGGGGTACAGGGAAGAGATTGGGGTACAGGGAAGGGGCTGGGGTACAAGCGGGGGCTGGGGGTACAGGGAAGAGACTGGGGGTACAGGGAAGAGACTGGGGGTACAGGGAAGAGACTGGGGGTACAGGGAAGAGACTGGGGGTACAGGGAAGAGACTGGGGGTACAGGAAGAGACTGGGGGTACAGGGAAGAGACTGGGGGTACAGGGAAGAGACTGGGGGTATAGGGAAGAGACTGGGGGTACAGGGAAGAGACTGGGGGTACAGGGAAGAGACTGGGGGTACAGGGAAGAGACTGGGGGTACAGGAGAAGAGACTGGGGTACAAAGGCGGGACTGGGGGTACAGTAGAGGAGACTGGGGGTACAGGGAAGAGATTGGGGTACAGGGAAGAGATTGGGGGTACAGTAGAGGAACTGGGGGTACAGTAGAGGAGGACTGGGGGTACAGGGAAGAGATTGGGGGTACAGAGAGGAGACTGGGGGTACAGTAGAGGAGACTGGGGGTACAGTAGAGGAGACTGGGGGGTACAGTAGAGGAGACTGGGGGTACAAGTAGAGGAGACTGGGGGTACAGTAGAGGAGACTGGGGGTACAGTAGAGGAGACTGGGGGTACAGTAGAGGAGACTGGGGGTACAGTAGAGGAGATTGGGGGTACAGTAGAGGAGATTGGGGGTACAGGGAAAGATTGGGGGTACAGGGAAGAGATTGGGGGGGTACAGTAGAGGAGACTGGGGGTACAGTAGAGGAGACTGGGGGTACAGTAGAGGAGACTGGGGTACAGTAGAGGAGACTGGGGGTACAGTAGAGGAGACTGGGGGTACAGTAGAGGAGACTGGGGGTACAGTAGAGGAGACTGGGGGTACAGTAGAGGAGACTGGGGGTACAGTAGAGGAGACTGGGGGTACAGTAGAGGAGACTGGGGGTACAGTAGAGGAGACTGGGGGTACAGTAGAGGAGACTGGGGGTACAGTAGAGGAGACTGGGGGGTACAGTAGAGGAGACTGGGGGTACAGTAGAGGAGATTGGGGGTACAGTAGAGGAGATTGGGGGTACAGTAGAGGAGACTGGGGGTACAGTAGAGGAGACTGGGGGTACAGTAGAGGAGACTGGGGGTACAGTAGAGGAGACTGGGGGTACAGTAGAGGAGACTGGGGGTACAGTAGAGGAGATTGGGGGTACAGTAGAGGAGATTGGGGGTACAGTAGAGGAGACTGGGGGTACAAGCGGGGAGTGGGGGTACAAAGGCGGGACTGGGGAAGCCGAGGGACAGGGCTACTCAGGGCGGGGGGTAATTACCTGAGGTGCGATCCTCCAGCTCGATGTAGGCCATTTTGCCCCGGGAGGTGATGCGCAAGCGGCCGGTCCATGCCGGTTGATCCAGTTGCCAGTCGGCGGCCCTGGGGTGAGAGACACGGGGTGAGGGCGGGTAAGAGACAGGCGGAGGCGGGACGCGGGGGGGACATTATTACCTGTAGCCCCGGTTGGAGGAACGAGGCGGAATCCGGTACACGTGCACTTCCGGCTTGACGCACAGCACCGACTCGTACTCAGCGTCCGCCATGTTGGTACTCACAGGACTTCCGCTCTGCACTTCCGGGGAATTCCGCCCAGTGAGAGAGAGAGAGGCCAGAGAGCCAGCACAGACCATAGACTCCTACAGATAGGGATAGACAGGACACACTAGACAAAGCGCTTGGGAGTCTCCAGGGGGCTGGCTGTGGGCGGGGCTATAGTTAGTTCCCTCAGCCAATGAACGCAACAATCCCGGTAATGGGGCTATTTGATTGGTGCAGCTTGCTTTGCAGTCCTGCATTGGTCTCTGTGCAGTTGGTCTGAGTCACTTTCAGCCTCGCCTAATGCTCCATTGTTACCGTTCCGCCTAGAAATGAACTTCTTTACTAATTTAACCCCATTTTGTGTGAGTGTGGGCGGCCCAGCTCCTGGGACAGGAATTTTATTATTTGAGCTTTTGATTCTGGTTCTTTAAACAATTTAACTGTTAATATGGCCAATTCTAAACAACTTTTCAATTGGTCTTCATTATTTATAGTTTATGAATTATTTGCCTTCTTCTTCTGCCTCTTTGCAGCTTTCAAATGGGGGTCACTGACCCCGGCAGCCAAACCCTATTGCTCTGTGAGGCTCCAGTTTTATTGTTACTTTTTATTCCTTATCTTTCTATTCAGCCCCTCCCCTATTCATATACCAGTCTCTCAATCAAACTACTCCCTGGTTGCTAAGGTAATTTGAGCCCTAGCAACAGGATAACTATCCCGGCAGCCAAACACTATTGCTCTGTGAGGCTCCAGTTTTATTGTTATTGTTACTTTTTATTCCTTATCTTTCTATTCAGCCCCTCTCCTATTCATATACCAGTCTCTCATCCAAACCACTCCCTGGTTACTAAGGTAATTTGGACCCTAGCAACTCTTTCCAGCTTTCAAATGGGGGTCACTGACCCCGGCAGCCAAACCCTATTGCTCTGTGAGGCTCCAGTTTTATTGTTATTGTTACTTTTTATTCCTTATCTTTCTATTCAGCCCCTCCCCTATTCATATATCACTCTCTCATCCAAACCCCTCCCTGGTTGCTAAGGTACTTGGGGCCCTAGCAACATGACAGCAGCTGAAGAGAGTTGCTGAACAAGAAGTGAAATAATTAGACCAGTTGCTGACTGTCAGACTATTACCCTCTGCATCAAACTACAAGTTAACTCAACCCCTTTAGACTTCGGTTTAAGATTAATTTGCTAGTAAATAACTTTATGGCACTTTCGTTTCTCAGTGTTAACGTCACAGTTCCCTCCCCTGTATATTGTTATGCTTCAACCATTGCTCCCCCTAGTGGCCACATAGTGTTAATGCAAATCAGAGCCCCTCTGGGGGTTATGTAATAATAGGCAGTAAGTTTGCCCAGGAGCAGTAACCCATAGCAACCAAACAGCAGGAAGCATTTACTGGCCACCTGTTTAAAAGCAAACAGCTTAGTGGTTGCTATGGGTTACTGTTCCTGGGCAAACTTAGTGCCTATTATTACATATGGGGTTAGGCTCACACAACTGGTTCCAGTCAACTTTGCTGGGGGCAATAAGAAGCTCCACCTACTGCAAACTACAGTGATATTCTGCCCAGTACCCCAGCTAAGCAGGAGTAAGGGAGCAGCCTGTTAAGTAACTGGGGCTCCAGCTATCCGGGGGCTTAGGGACTATAGGGGCACATACCCAATACTGTTTGGCCGAGAAAGGGAAGGGGAACTTGGGGTGCAGAGATGGTAAAATTAATGGGGTTATTCGTGGTAGAATTCTAAAAATACTTGCAATTTGTGTTTCTATTTCTTGTGCAGCTCTCAGGCTTGGTTGCTATGAGTTTATCTACCCCAGCAACCTAAATGGCAGATGAACAGGAGATGGCTTGAACATAAAGATAAGCAATAACATGAGGAATAACTTGCCCTGACCATGGAATATATAAAGAATAGGTGACCAATGTGCACTGGCAGCTTCTTGGGACCCTGACCCCCCCCCCCTCCCTTGAGCACCCTGAAAGCCCCCCCAGCTCTGCCCATGAGTTCAGATACTCTTGAAATGCTGCCCTGGAACATGTAAAGCAAATAAAACTGTTAGAATGGAATTTAAAGGGGATATAAACCTAACCATAACGCTGCCCCACTGCGCCCCCTAGTGTTGCTATAGTCGTAATTCTAGATGCAAGGAAATTCCCCAATGAGAATTCTACTGAGCAACAATGTGAGTGTAAGTGCAAGAGAAGTGACCAATGAGAATGCTGATTCCCTGTGTCAGGCCCCTTGCTGGTACCTTACATATAGAGATAATGATGGCATTTTCCCCTCATTATATGGCACAGGAATCAGACATGGGGATAAAGGGACAGACTTGTTCAGTGCTGGGAAACTGTGCTTATTGCTCCCAACTCCAATTGCAGGAACAGAGAACAGGGAGCCGGATTTACTCACATCAGCTGGGATTCTCATTGGGGGATTTCTTGCATTTTAATGCAGTTTTATTGGGCAATATTGCTTTAAGAATACAGCCCTGATGTTGTTGGACTACAGCTCCCAGCATGCCTCACCCTTCATTATATGTTACATTATTCTGGGATTTGTAGTCCGGCAACAGCTGAGTAACGTTTGGTTGAGCCGCGCTGTGCCGCAGGGTTTAGTTCCCCTTTAAATGGCCATATCGGTCGGGTCGGCTCTGCCTGAGAGCCCCATACACAGGCCTATTAGCTGCTGGTTTGATCCATCAGTAGCCGTTATGGGTCTGTGAATGGACTACCCTTGTGGCCACTGGTGGCGTTTATGGCAAGGTGGAGCTGCAAGGGGGTTACCTGACCCAATTGTGGTGCTGCCCCTCTGCTCAGAGAACTCCCCACTACCTAAAGACCCCTTTGTGCTGCTGTTGGGGGGGGGGGGCAAAACCCAATACATTTCCCAATCCAGCGAGCAGACTAAGCCAATACATATTAATGGCACCGGCGCTGCCCTAACGAAAAGAATAACAGGTCAGTACCAGCACGGTACCCCCCTACCCACTGGGAGGAGACACGGCTTCAATGGGGGGGGGGGGCCTGAACATGACCCCCATAAAAACCTCTTTCCTTCTATTTTCTTTATTTGTTTTGAACCTATGAGATTTTGTGAACCCTAAGCCTTAGTCACATGACTTTAAAGGGGCAGTTGACCTTTAAGTTAACTTTTACGATGATGCAGACGTTGCTATTCTGATACAATTCTTCTTTTTTTACAGGTTGTCGATTATTTAGCTTTTTGTTTGGCAGCTCATAGTTAGGAGCAGCTGGTTGCTAGGGTCTTATGTACCTTAGCAATCAGGCAGCAGTTGGAATGAGAGATGGCAGTATGGATAGGAGAGAGTCTGTATAGGAAGTGATTAAAGGCAAAAGGAACAAAATTGTAGCCTCACAGAGTAATAGTTTTTGCCGGGGTCAGCGACCCCCATTGAAAAGCATGGGCCATTCTATAACCTACTAAAAGTTAACCCCTTAATCCCCCCTTTTATTTGATATAAACAAAGCAGATCATTTTTCAGCCTGATTTTGTGTAATTAAAAAAAGCTTTGGGCCTGAACCTATGGAATGATGGCCGCGCCCCTGCACCAATCACAGGCAGGTAACTACCCCCCCCATACAGACCCCTACAGGTTCCCAACGCCGGGAAGCAATGGAAACGGGAGGAGGAAAATACTGCGTTTATTTGACTGAATGTACAACCATGTGATGTCACACAAAAGGGACATTTTCTCTACTCAGCAGTTTGTTCCGGAGGTTCTGATTCCTACAGATAACGGTTATTTGGGCACAGTACCGGTGCCAGGGTAGTACTGAGCCCCCCCCGCCTGGTTCGCTCACTAGTGCCAATAGCAAGCACTCTGGGCACTAAATGGTGCAAGCAGCCCCCTCCCCATGACTGTCCGGTTCGCCCAATCACGGCTGCAGCAGGGGCCAGTAATGCCCAGCACCCCCCTCCCTCCCCATGGCTGCCCGGTTCGCCCAATCACGGCTGCAGCAGGGGCCGGTAATGCCCAGCACCCCCCTCCCTCCCCATGACTGCCCAATCACGGCTGCAGCAGGGGCCGGTAATGCCCAGCACCCCCCTCCCTCCCCATGACTGCCCAATCACGGCTGCAGCAGGGGCCGGTAATGCCCAGCACTGGGGCAGAAGAATGCCAGGCGTCTACACATTCCACATCTTTGTACTCTGGGGACAGCCCAGGCCTTGAGATGCCAGCCTTCTGGCCGACTCCTCGGATCCCGAGCCGGTACCGGTACCGACCGGCAGAAATACCTCTTCCCCCCCCCCATCACTGAGGGGCAGTTCCTGAGCCGCTCAGCCATCCTGATTCTGAAGCCATGCTCAATAGCAGCACATGCATCCCGCCCCATCCCGCACACCAAGGGGTTAATTTAACAAGCTCAATGCCCTTACCAACTTGAACACACCTGATTGGCCAAGCACCAGAACTGTCCACTACAGACCCCATTGCCGGAGGGGGCTCTGCCCACGAATCCATAGACAATAAAACCTTCCCGCTTGCCCTTTACACCAATATAAACTCTGTTAAAACAAATCTGTCTTGATTAAAATGAGCCTTCCCATGCACGCTCTGTGTGGCCCCCGGACTAGGGGCCCCCTCTGCCCGCTACCGACGCTTGGCATGCATTCCTAAGGACAATAGCTATGTAATAAAGGGTGGGGGGCAGCCACTCCCCTCCGGAGACAGAATGATTATGAACATTATTGCTGGCGGTGACTTCGACAGAAGTGGCAGTCAGAGGCACGTGGCACCCCCTTTGCTCCCTTTACACTCGGGGGCGGTCTCGTTACGAAGCCCCGCCCACGCGGCACATGCAGTCATGCTTGCCCTTGGTGGAACTGGGGTAGCCCGAGGCAATGTGCCAATCACAGTGGTCAGAGCTACAGGGGTGGCAGGAGGGGGTCACAGTGCGCAGGTTTTAAGGTCACAGTGGGCGGAGCAAAAAGGGCGTCAAAGTGCAAGAAAACAAAGTCGTTCCCTCTGCTCAGATCCATTGTTGTGACAGGGCAGTGCAACCCGGTGCGGCTTCGCTCCTTCATCTTTATCTGCGCTGTCTGAAGCCTTGGGAACCGTCGGGGCCCAGCGGCTGCCGGATCACATTGTTCGGCTGCCGGATCTCTTCCGCCTGATTGATCCGTGCGGGTCTGTGAGAAAGCAACAAGCGCCGAGTGAGCATCGTGTTCTGCATTATCTTACCTGGTACCAGGATCCGGGGTCGGTTCTGGATGGAAAAGATGAAGTGGAACATTCTATATGTCCATATGCAAGGTGAGTGCCGATTGGCTGCGGAGCTGGATACCAAGGAAGTCCCTCCCCTGAGGTTATTAGCTGTTTCTTGCCCAACCAGAACTCTTCCTGCTAAATACAAGGTGAGTGCCGATAGGCTACAGAGCTGGATAACAAGGAAGTCCCTCCCCTGAGGTTATTAGCTGTTTCTTGCCCAACCAGAACTCTCCCAGCTAAATACAAGGTGAGTGCCGAATGGCTACGGAGCTGGATACCAAGGAAGTCTCTCCCCTGAGAATATTAGGACACAGCTGTTTCTTGCCCAACCAGAACTCTCCCTGCTAAATACAATTAGCCAATATTCAGGGCAAATGAGAGGGCACGGCATGAGTGCCAATCTGCCTGGCAATAACAGGTCAGGGATGGCAACAAGAACTGCTGGTATTGCCTACTAGCCCAGTGTTTCTGTGCAACTACCCTCCAGAGAGTATGTACCCAGTCATGTGCAATGATCCGGGCACCGGCCTATGGCAATTAGCCACCTGTATGAGCAGGGCATGGAGCCATCACTAATATGGGTCTCATTCAAAGCTTTGAGTCTTCTATAAAGTTGGGGGGGGGGGGGGATATTGTGGGATAGTGCCTGTAATGCCAAGCCTTTACATACCAGGAGGGGACAGATCCAATTGGCTGCTCAAGGCATCTCCAAGCTACATACCAGCTCTGCTTGCACAGATCCAAGCCATAATAATGCTGATAGTGTGTGTGCTGCCATCTAGCTGCCAGGGGCGGGAATGCAGCGGAATCACATGACACAGGGATCCGCGCGGTTGGTGGGTTCACCTTTCAGTTAACTTTTAGTATGTCACAGAATGGTTAATTCTAATTAACTTTTCAATTGCTCTTCATTATTTTTTTTATACTTTTTGTTAATTATTTCCCTTCTTCTGATTCTTTCTATCAAAATGGGGGTCACTGACCCCGGCAACCAAACCCTATTGCTCTGTGAGGCTCCAGTTTTATTGTTATTGTTACTTTTTATCCCACTTATCTTTTTAATGCATAGTCACCTCTACTGATATTCCAGTTTCTCTTTCAACTTGCTGCCCGGTTGCTAGGTTAAATTAAACCCTAGCAACCAGGTAGCAGCTGAAATTCCAAACTGGAATACCAAAAATTCAAAAACTTCAAATAAAAAATGAAGACCAATTGCAAATGGTCTCAGACTATTACTCACTACATCCTACTAAAAATTAATGAAGTGAACAACCCATTTAAATAGAATACCCCAAAAAAAGAGAGTGGCCCCGGGCCCCCTGCCGTTATTGTGCCCACATTCACCTGTCCGCAACCGGCTTCTCCTGCTCCTCCTCTGGGCTGGCGCTGCCCAAGATGCGCTTTCTGGCTTCTGCGTATTCCGCCTCTCTCTGTGCCAATGACTTGACGGGCGCGGCGGGCCGGCTGCAGGCGTTCGGGTTACTGGCCAAACCGTTGGACGTTGGCCGTTTCAGGATTCTGATCTGCGGAGGAGGGCCGGACGGAAGGGAGTCGTCCTGGATAACCACGGGGGCTTTGGGAGGCGACCTTGACTTGCTGCTAAAATAAACAAGGGTCACAAATGGATCCGTTACCCCCAAGTTCCCACCCCTAATATTAATTTGCCCCCCCAAACTCGACTTACTTTTCCCTCTGAGAGATCTTTAGCTTCTTCTCCAGCCGTCTGTCTATTTCCTGCAAGAGAGAATGAATAATGTGTAAGGGAAAGACATGGTACGGCCAGCGAGGGGTTAAAAAATTAAATTCACTTTTAGTACGAGGAAGAGAGTAATATTCTGAGAAAAATTGCAATTGGTCTTCATTTTTCATTATTTGAGGTTTTTCTGTTATTTAGCTTTTTGTTCAGCAGCTGTCTGGTTGCTAGGGTCTTGTTTACCTTAGAAACCAGATAGTGGTTTGAGTGAGAGGTTGAAATATGAATAGGAAGGGGCTCGAATAGTACAATAAAGAATAACAATAAAACTGGAGCCTCACAGAGCAATAGGGTTTGGCTGCCAGGGTCAGATATACTGTTGCTAGGGCTCAAACTACCTTAGCAACCAGGGAGCTGTTTGAACGAGAGGCTGATATATGAATAGAGGAGGGGCTGAATAGAAAGATAAGGAATAAAAAGTAACAATAACAATAAAACTGGAGCCTCACAGAGCAATAGGGTTTGGCTGCCGGGGTCAGTGACCCCCATTTGAAAGCTGCAAAGAGACAGAAGGGAAATAATTCAAAAACTATAAATAATGAAGACCAATTGCAAAGTTGCTGGGAAAGGAAATTATATAACAACCTAAAAGTTAACTTAAAGGTGAACCCCCCCCATTTAATGATCCCAGATTTAGCAGCCCCCCCAGTGGAAGGATGATGCGGGTCACTCGATCCCCAGGGATCCGGTTCTCTGTCTGCGTCTCAGCAATGCGCCCGCTCAGCGTATCCCCCACCTGCCAAATAAAGCTCTCTGTGCGCCGAGGTATAAATATCTGTTATATGGGGGGGGGGGGGCTGCCTCTGGGACTAATATGGGAGCTCTGCCAGGGGGAAGGGGAAGTAAAGCAGAAAAATATCATAGTGAGGGGGGGGGAGTGGGATTTGGGGGCCCCCAAAGTGCAGAACAGGCGCAGATATGAAACCAACAGGAGCCACCGAGGGGTTAACATGAGGGGCGAAGGTTCCTGGCTGGGGGTATAATGAGGGGGGGCAGGTTCCAGGCTGGGGGTATAATGAGGGGGGCAGGTTCCCGGCTGGGGGGTATAATGAGGGGGGCAGGTTCCAGGCTGGGGGGTATAATGAGGGGGGCAAGGTTCCCGGCTGGGGGTATAATGAGGGGGGCAGGTTCCCGGCTGGGGGGTATAATGAGGGGGGCAGGTTCCCGGCTGGGGGGTATAATGAGGGGGGCAGGTTCCCGGGGGATGAGGGCAGTCCCGGGGGGGTATAATGAGGGGGGCAGGTTCCCGGCTGGGGGGTATAATGAGGGGGGCAGTTCCGGCTGGGGGTATAATGAGGGGGGCAGGTTATGAGGGGCAGGTTCGGCTGGGGTATAATGAGGGGTAGGGGAGGGGGCAGGTGGCTGGGGTTATAATGAGGGGGGCAGGTTCAGGCTGGGGGGTATAATGAGGGGGAGGTTCCCAGGCTGGGGGTATAATGAGGGGGCAGGTTCCAGGCTGGGGGTATAATGAGGGGGAGGTTCCAGGCTGGGGGTATAATGGGGGCAGGTTCCAGCTGGTATAATGAGGGGGCAGGTTCCTGGCTGGGGTATAATGAGGGGGGCAGGTTGGCTGGGGTAGAGGGGGCAGGTTCCAGGCTGGGGGTATAATAGGGGGCAGTTCTGGCTGGGGTATAATGAGGGGGCAGGTTCCTGGCTGGGGTTATAATGAGGGGGCAGGTTCCTGGGGGGAATGAGGGGCAGTTCCTGGCTGGGTATAAATGAGGGGGCAGGTTCCTGGCTGGGGTATAATGAGGGGGGCAGGTTCAGGCTGGGGGTATAATGAGGGGGGCAGGTTCCTGGCTGGGGGTATAATGAGGGGGGCAGGTTCCTGGCTGTGGGTATAATGAGGGGCAGGTTCCTGCTTGGGGTATAATGAGGGGGATTCAGGCTGGGTATAATAGGGGGCAGGTTCCTGGCTGGGGGTATATAGGAAGGGGGGCAGGGTTCCTGCTGAGGTTATAATGTTAGAGGGGAGCTAGGTTTCCTAGGGTATAAGAGGGCAGTCAGGCTGGGGTATATATGAAGGGGCAGTTCCATGGCTGGGTAAATGAGGGGGCAGTTCCTGCTCGGAAGGGTCATACAAGAGGGGAGTAGAGGGCGGTTAGTTCACACGGGCGGGGGGATAACTGAGGGGGCAGTCTGCTGGGGTAAAAGACCGAGGGGCAGCAAACCATGAAGTATTGAGAGAGTTTCCCTTGGGCCAAAACCATAATCCCACCGGTCAGGTAATTGAGCAGTTTGGCTTTTGTAATCTTCGGAGTCGGGGACTTGAAAATGAAATGCAGAGAGCTAAAGTAAAGACAATAGAAACCGGATCCCGACTCGCACAAAGGTCAGTGTACTAAGCACTCTACCTAGGCACGAAGAATGCGGTATATGAACTATCCATAGTGTCTTGTCAGGCGAGGACTATGAATGGGGGGGGTGCAGGATCCCATGATCACGAGAAGTGATAAGGTGAGACACTTAGGGGGGGGGGGTATTCTAACATTCGGGGTAGAAATAGAAAATACACCTGGGGGAAGAAGCTCCGTTTGTGGGACACGGGGGGGTATCAGACAAGTTCGGGGTACAATGACTACGACACCGACGTCGGACGAGTGGTCCGCCCCTCTGCCACGTTATCCCTCTCGCCGGCGCACAGCTAGAGGCTCTATAGGCCGCCTCCCCGGGGTTGGAAAAAGGACATCACGCGGAACCTGCCGGAGTGTCAGTAGCCCCGCCCCCCCCCGGGTCCCACTCACTCCGCTATCGGCCGCTTCTTCCCAACTCTCCGCGACCTCATCTTCTTCCATCTTCCGCTCAGCACCAACCGGAAACCAGGCCCCGACCTGCTCCGCTTTACTGGGCATGCGCCGGCACGCACGTAGGAAACGTAAGAAACGCGCTGACGCAACTGGTATGCGGCCCATGTGACCGGAACATAAGCAAATTGAGCTCGCAACTACTTCCGTCCCACGCACTTATAACTGTCTTACCCGGCGCTGACTGCGACTGGCTGCCTGCGGGCGCCATATTGTGAAGGTCACACAGTTCAGTGGAAAAGTTTGTATGGTGGAGGGGTGTTTGACGCCATATTGAGTGGGGCATTGTAATATAACTCAATCCAACGTTACTCAGCTGTTGCCGGACTACAAATCCCAGAATAATGTAACATATAATGAAGGGTGAGGCATGCTGGGAGCTGTAGTCCAGCAACATCAGGGCTGTATCCTTAAAGCAATATTGCCCAATAAAACTGCATTAAAATGCAAGAAATCCCCCAATGAGAATCCCAGCTGATGTGAGTAAATCCGGCTCCCTGTTCTCTGTTCCTGCAATTGGAGTTGGGAGCAATAAGCACAGTTTCCCAGCACTGAACAGTCTGTCCCTTATCCCCATGTCTGATTCCTGTGCCATATAATGAGGGGAAAATGCCATCATTATCTCTATATGTAAGGTACCAGCAAGGGGCCTGACACAGTGCTGGGAATCAGCATTCTCATTGGTCACTTCTCTTGCACTTACACTCACATTGTTGCTCAGTAGAATTCTCATTGGGGAATTTCCTTGCATCTAGAATTACGACTATAGCAACACTAGGGGGCGCAGTGGGGCAGCGTTATGGTTGGGTTTATTTCCCCTTTAATCATCTCACTGAGGTGCAATAGGGATTTGCGGAGCTGTGTGTGACAGTAAGGGCCACGCTGGGTTTTTGTCACTAGGTCAGAGATAAATAAAAGAGCCATGTTGTGAAAGGCAAAGTCCGCTGAAAGAAATGAACTCCATGCATTTTGCCCTCCGCCCAGGAAGTTGACAAACTGGGCTAATTTTTCAGAGAAGAACAGAGCTGTCAACCCCCCCATATTTTTTGGGGAGTTACCCGAATTTGGCTTCCCTCCCTGTCTCCCGTCATCCAATAGCATTCTGGGTTTTTTTTTTTTAAATTCCCCGAAGTTTGTGTTAAATTGAGGGCGCTCATGTCCAGTACACAAGCGGTGACGTCACCCAGAGCATTTGCACATGTGTGTGATGTCACTTCCAGGTATAGTGATGTCACTTCCGGGTATAACCATAAGGGCACGTGCCGCTCTGTGCAATTAAAGCCACCAATACAATAAAGCTGGCGGTTCTGGCAGAGACATTTCTATAAAGGAGATTCCCCTTATCCAGTCGCTCTGGCTGCCCCATGTGCGGCTAAATGCCCAGTGGTATCTCCCACACTTTGGATCTCACCCCCTTATGTTTTTAGATTGTAAGCTTTTTTTGGCAGGGCCCTTGTTACCTCTTGTACCATTTATTTACTGTGTTGTTTGTAAATCTGTGTGTTCATTCCCCCTTTTATTGTACAGAGCTGCACAATGTGTGTAACTGAGCACCATTAGCTCTATGACCCCCCCCCCACACACACATATAACCCCAAGAGAAGGAAGTTTGATGGAAAACCAATAACATCAAACTAACACAGGTCCTACATTTATTTTATTTACATGATACACATGGGGCATTGGGGTCGGTGGGTAACACAGTGGGGGAGACAGGGGCCAGTGGGTAACACAGTGGGGGAGACAGGGGCCGGTGGTGAACACAGTGGGGGAGACAGGGCCGGGGACAGCAGTGGGAGACAGGGGCCAGTGGGTAACACAGTGGGGGGACAGGGGCCGGTGGTAACACAGTGGGAGACAGGGGCCGTCGCGTAACACAGTGGAGACCATGGAGCCGGTGGTAACACAGTGGGGGGAAGACAGGGGCCGGTGGGTACACAGTGGGTAGAACAGGGCCGGTGGGTAACACAGTGGGGGAGACAGGGGCCGGTTAAGTGCACGTGAGTATACATGGCCAGATCGCGTCGCGGTAACACAGTGGGGGAGTTTTGTACAGGGGCCGGTCTGTGGTAACACAGTGGAGAACAGGGCCGGCGGTAACACGTGGGGAGACAGGGCGCGGGTAACACAGTGGGGGGGACAGGGGCCGGTACACAGTGGGGGAGACAGGGCCGGTGGGTAACACAGTGGGGAGACAGGGGTTGGTGGGGTACACAGTGGGGGAGACAGGCGGCGGTAACACAGTGGGAGACAGGGGCCGGCGGGTAACACAGGGGGACAGGGTGGCGGTACACAGTGGGGGGGACAGGGGGTGGTAACACAGTGGGGGAGACAGGGGCCGGCGGGTAACACAGTGGGGGGACAGGGGTCGGCGGGTAACACAGTGGGGGACGGGGTGGTAACACAGTGGGTGGAGACAGGGCCGGCGGTAACACAGTGGGGGAGACAGGGGTTGGTGGGTAACACAGTGGGAGACAGGGGCCGCGGTAACACAGTGGGGGAGACAGGGCCCGGTAACACAGTGGGGGACAGGGGTCGGCGGGTAACACAGTGGGGGACAGGGCCGGTGGGTAACACAGTGGGGGGACAGGGGTGGGTAAACAGTGGGGGAGACAGGGCCGCGGGTAACACAGTGGGGGAGACAGGGGCCGGCGGGTAACACAGTGGGGGGACGGGGTCGGCGGGTAACACAGTGGTGGAGACAGGGGCCGGCGGGTACACAGTGGGGAAGACAGGGGCCGGTGGGTAACACAGGGGGGGGACAGGGGCCGGTGGGTAACACAGTGGGGAACAGGGCCGGCGGGTAACACAGTGGGGGGGACAGGGGCCGGTGGGTAACACAGTGGGGAAGACAGGGGCCGGCGGGTAACACAGTGGGGGAGACAGGGGCCGGCGGGTAACACAGTGGGGGAGACAGGGGCCGGCGGGTAACACAGTGGGGGAGACAGGGGCCGGCGTGTAACACAGTGGGGGAGACAGGGGCCAGCGGGTAACACAGTGGGGGAGACAGGGCCGGCGGGTAACACAGTGGGGGAGACAGGGGCCGGCGGGTAACACAGTGGGGGGGACAGGGGCCGGCGGGTAACACAGTGGGGGAGACAGGAGCCGGCGGGTAACACAGTGGGGGAGACAGGGTCGGCGGGTAACACAGTGGGGGGACAGGGGCCGGTGGGTAACACAGTGGGGGGACAGGGGCCGGTGGGTTAACACAGTGGGGGGGACAGGGGGCCGGTGGGTAACACAGTGGGGGGGACAGGGGCCGGTGGGTAACACAGTGGGGGAGACGGGGGCCGGGGGTATATGTATATATATAATGTATAAGCTTTGCAGTATATTTCATGGCTTCCCTTTGGTGCTTGGGTCCATCTCGTGCCCCTATGACCTAGGGAAGGCAGTGCCACCATTTCTGAGGGAAAGGCTTCCGGATCACGTTGGTGCCACAGTGTACCTCTCCACATTTCTGGTGGTAGGTGGCAAAGTCATCGATGAAGGTGCAGTCCAAATCCAGCGGCTCCAGTAAAGAACACACCTTCTGCTCCAAACAGCACCTCCCATCTATAATGGGTCCGAATGGCTTGGGAATGCCCAGATATTGCCCCAGCACCAACATGTTCACCTGAGGGGATCAAAATAAAACCTTAAAGGGGTTGTTCTCCTTTGAGTTAACATTTAGTATGTGTAGAGACTGCTATTCTGAGATAATTTGCAATTGGTCTTCATTTTTTATTATATGTGGTTTTTGGATTATCTAGCATTTTTTCTTCAGCAGCTCTCCAGTTTAGAATTTCAGCAGGTATGTGGTTGTTAGGGTCCAATATAACCTAGCAACTATAATTAACTGCAAGGGGGGCTAAGAAACAGCAGACCCCGCAGTCCCGGCCCCCCTGCTGCCCGGCCCCCCCCCACAGTCCCGCCCCCCCTGCTGCCCGCCCCCCCTGCAACCCTGGGGTCTGCTATATATATAGTTACCCCACTGTCACTTACATCTGAGGGTTGGAGGGACCTCGGCAGCCAATCACAAGCCAGTGTGCAGCAGCAAGAGGATTATGGGACCCCCAGGCTCCCCCAGAACTAAACAGGGGCTCAGAAGTCCCAATATGGCTTCGCTGGGGTTCCCCGTTATTATCCCCCCCGAACCCCCCAATCCCAGCCGCTCACCATATTGGGGAAGAAGGCTTCTGCTAGGTGGTAACGTGGGAGGAGCTTGAAGAGCACGGGGATATCGATGATGTCTTCCTCAGAGAGTCCCAGCTCCTCCTTCATTAGATCCCTGTTCCACTCAATGCATTTCTGGGCACAGGAAACACTGGGTGTGAAAAGTGCAATGTACCCCCCCCCCCCATATTATAACTAACGGAGCCTGTAGTAATGATACAAATACACCCTCCCATGGTGCACTGTGGCTTCAGCTTCTACCCAGGGAACATACAATGCAGCCCCCAGCAAGGCACCTACCTACCAAGGGTGGTCCCCCACCTGTATTTCTGCCCCCCAAGCAATATCTTTCTAGGGCCCCAAAACATAAACAAGTGATATCTTTTGCCCAGTGGTTCTGAAAATGGATCCCCATGCAGGGCCGGTCTTATAAACTGCAGGGGCCCAATTGGGACCATTTTGGTGGGGGCCCCGTACAAAACCCGGCTGGCACAGGGTTCCAGGTCTGGGGGGGCAAATAGTCCCTTCCTCTCACTCTCTCCATGTGACTGATGGTGTAACCCCACCTCTTGTTCCATTGGCCCCCAACATTTCATGGCACAATGTGGCCCCCAAGCGCTGGGCACTGACACCCCAAGTTTACTATATACAGTGTGAGACAGGGATTATTGCCCCCCCCCTAAGCACTGGGCACTGACACCCCAAGATTACTATATACAGTGTGAGACAGGGATTATTGCCCCCCCCCCTAAGCACTGGGCACTGACACCCCAAGTATTCTATATACAGTGTGAGACAGGGATTATTGCCCCCCCACACTGACACCCCTATAGTAGTGCATAGGGTTCCCTGTGGGGGTACTCAAACGGGCAGTGCCACTGGGTACAAATACAGATCAGATACAGACCCCTGAGATGTTACCAGTAAAAACTTTAACACCCCCCCCCCCCCCCAGATTACCTGAGCGTAGGCACAACCCTCCAGCACTTCAGCATCAGAGAGAATTTCAGAGATGGAGTAGGGCTCAACGTCCAGTCCTGCAACGAGGGGCACGTTAGTGGCACCCCACTACTTGGTTCTGCTCTGCACCTCCGTCAGGGTGCTGGGTTGTCAGAATAATTCTCATAGGGTGCTTTGGAACACATGAGCTCTGATTCTCTGTACTTCCTGCTCCTGGGCTGCTCTCTTTCCCATGGTCAGGCAGGAACCTCCCCCCCCCTGGGTAAGTGAATCCAATCTCCCCCCAGTACTTACCCAGGTACAGAGCTCTGATTCTCTGTACTTCCTGCTCCTGGGCTGCTCTCTTTCCCATGGTCAGGCAGGAACCTCCCCCCCCCTGGGTAAGTGAATCCAATCTCCCCCCAGTACTTACCCAGGTACAGAGCTCTGATTCTCTGTACTTCCTGCTCCTGGGCTGCTCTCTTTCCCATGGTCAGGCAGGAACCTCCCCCTGGGTAAGTGAATCCAATCTCCCCCCTGTACTTACCCAGGTACAGAGCTCTGATTCTCTGTACTTCCTGCTCCTGGGCTGCTCTCTTTCCCATGGTCAGGCAGGAACCCCCCCTGGGTAAGTGAATCCAATCTCCCCCCAGTACTTACCCAGGTACAGAGCTCTGATTATCTGTACTTCCTGCTCCTGGGCTGCTCTCTTTCCCATGGTCAGGCAGGAACCTCCCCCTGGGTAAGTGAATCCAATCTCCCCCCAGTACTTACCCAGGTACAGAGCTCTGATTCTCTGTACTTCCTGCTCCTGGACTGCTCTCTTTCCCATGGTCAGGCAGGAACCTCCCCCTGGGTAAGTGAATCCAATCTCCCCCCAGTACTTACCCAGGTACAGAGCTCTGATTCTCTGTACTTCCTGCTCCTGGGCTGCTCTCTTTCCCATGGTCAGGCAGGAACCTCCCCCTGGGTAAGTGAATCCAATCTCCCCCCAGTACTTACCCAGGTACAGAGCTCTGATTCTCTGTACTTCCTGCTCCTGGGCCTGCTCTCTTTCCCATGGTCAGGCAGGAACCTCCCCCTGGGTAAGTGAATCCAATCTCCCCCCAGTACTTACCCAGGTACAGAGCTCTGATTCTCTGTACTTCCTGCTCCTGGGCTGCTCTCTTTCCTATGGTCAGGCAGGTACCCCCCCCTGGGTAAGTGAATCCAATCTCCCCCCAGTACTTACCCAGGTACAGAGCTCTGATTCTCTGTACTTCCTGTTCCTGGGCTGCTCTCTTTCCCATGGTCAGGCAGGAACCTCCCCTGGGTAAGTGAATCCAATCTCCCCCCAGTACTTACCCAGGTACAGAGCTCTGATTCTCTGTACTTCCTGTTCCTGGGCTGCTCTCTTTCCCATGGTCAGGCAGGAACCTCCCCCTGGGTAAGTGAATCCAATCTCCCCCCAGTACTTACCCAGGTACAGAGCTCTGATTCTCTGTACCTCCTGCTCCTGGGCTGCTCTCTTTCCTATGGTCAGGCAGGAACCTCCCCCTGGGTAAGTGAATCCAATCTCCCCCCAGTACTTACCCAGGGGCAGAGCTACAGGGGCTACTGACAGAGAGAGATTCAGGCTGACAGTTTCCCATACACCAGATTTACCTTCAAACATGAGGGCCCCACCATATCCTTTCTTTTCCTTCTCCCGAAACAGCTCCAGACAGACGTTAGGACTGGCCAGAAGGAGGCGGAATCCCTGGGGACCAAATAACCAGTGAGAAGCCAGTATGTCTGGGATTGGGCAGAACCTGGTGTATGGACTGTAGCAATCATATTGCCCATAGGCTGGAACAGAAACCATCAGAAAGACTAAAGCTGCCCATTCATGGGTCGATATAAGCAGCCATCTTTGCCCCTTCACAACCTCTATCTGGTTGCTAGGGTCCAATTTAACCTAGCAACCAGGCAGTGGTTGAAAGAGAGAAAGGGATATGAATAGAGGAGGGCCTAAATAGTAACAATAACAATAAAACTGGAGCCTCACAGAGCAATAGGGTTTGGCTGCCGGGGTCAGTGACCCCCATTTGAGAGCTGGAAAGAGTTGCTAGGGTCCACATTACCTTAGTAACCAGGGAGTGGTTTCGATGAGAGACAGGAATATGAATAGGGGAGGGGCTGAATAGAAAGATAAGGAATAAAAAGTAACAATAACAATAAAACTGGAGCCTCACAGAGCAATAGGGTTTGGCTGCCGGGGTCAGTGACCCCCTTTTGAAAGCTGCAAAGAGTCAGAAGAAGGGAAATAATTAAAAAAATAAATAAATAATGAAGATATTAACCGTTAACTTGAAGGTGAACTTCCCCTTTAGTATACATCCCCCCCCCCCAAACCATCTATAGTATATGGATATAATTGGGGGACATTGTATCGGAGGTGAATAGGGTTTCCTACTGTCACTGGGGCATTAGGGTTCTCTATTACCTTTTTATCGTGGGTGGGTACAAACGACATGAATTCGTCTATATGCCCCACTAACAGCCAATCAGAAAAGAGCTCCACCGGGGACTGAACCAGCTGCGCCTTGAGGAAATCCGTCACCACTTTAGCCATAGTCCGAGTGTCGGGCGGGCTCAGGTCAGAGCTGAAAGGAGAAAGGGGATACGAGCGGATTAAAGGGGAACTAAACCCTGCGGCTCAACCCAACGTTACTCGGCTGTTGCCGGACTACAAATCCCAGAATAATGTAACATATAATGAAGGGTGAGGCATGCTGGGAGCTGTAGTCCAGCAACATCAGGGCTGTATTCTTAAAGCAATATTGCCCAATAAAACTGCATTAAAATGCAAGAAATCCCCCAATGAGAATCCCAGCTGATGTGAGTAAATCCGGCTCCCTGTTCTCTGTTCCTGCAATTGGAGTTGGGAGCAATAAGCACAGTTTCCCAGCACTGAACAAGTCTGTCCCTTTATCCCCATGTCTGATTCCTGTGCCATATAATGAGGGGAAAATGCCATCATTATCTCTATATGTAAGGTACCAGCAAGGGGCCTGACACAGGGAATCAGCATTCTCATTGGTCACTTCTCTTGCACTTACACTCACATTGTTGCTCAGTAGAATTCTCATTGGGGAATTTCCTTGCATCTAGAATTACGACTATAGCAACACTAGGGGGCGCAGTGGGGCAGCGTTATGGTTGGGTTTATATCCCCTTTAATGATATGTGGGCACCATCTATATTCAGTACTGAGCGGAACCATCATTGGGCCCTATCATTTTCATCATTCTCCCTATTAAAGGGGCGGTTCACCTTTAAGTTAACTTTTAATGTGGTATAGAATGGCCTATTCTTAGCAACTTTGCAATTGGTCTTCATTATTTATAGTTTTTGAATTATTTCCTTTTCTTTTGTACATCTATCCTGGTTTCAAATGGGGGGTCACTGACCCCGGCAGCTAAAAACTATTGCTTTGTAAGCTTCCAATTGTATTATTATTATTATTATTACCAATCTTTCTATTAGGGATGCACTGAATCCAGGATTTAGTTCGGTATTCGGCCAGGATTTGGGTCAGGGGTGGGTTCAGCCGAACCCAAAAAAGTGGGTTCAGTGCATCCCTGCTTTCTATGCAGTCCCCCTGCTGTTCATATTCCAGTCTCTCATTCAAACCGCTGCCTGGTTGCTATGGTAAACTAGACCCTAGCAACCAGATAGCTGTTGAAATTCCAAAGAGGAGAGCTGCTAAATAAAACCAATTGCAAATTATCTCAGAATATCACTGTCTACATAATAAAAGTTAATTTCAAGGTGAACATCCCCTTTAATAACATTTTCCCATAGGAATAAATGAAACGTACTTGGGCAGAGCGCCCCCTATCAGGATTCTCCCGAGGGGGTAACTTTTCCCTTTCACTGTCACCGGGGGACTGACTTCCAGGTTCCCAAAGCAGTCGAGGTCGGACACATCGTCTTCGTACTCTGGTTCCCTCGTCACGTACCCGAAGTCTCGTCCCTGGGGAAACAAAGCCAAAGTCAATAGGTGCCTGAGGATGAGGATGAGGGTGGGTGCTGAAGGCTCATTGGTTTCATTGACTATCATGGCTCATACTTACAGGGGAAGGAAAGGTAAACACTCAGTAGCTTTATTAGAAAGGTCTATGTAAATACAGCCATAAGCACTCACAGAAACGCTGCACTGAGTCCTCTATCAAGAGAAACACAGGATTTCTAGTCTCCTTTTGTGTCACATGTTCGTCTGTGTCAGACTTCCTCTCTCACAAATATCCTTCAGGGCACGGGCATGAAGTATCTCTCCTCTCTCCCCCTCCCTTCTCCTCCCCCTCTGATCTTAACTCTCTCCCCCTCCCCTCTCTGCTGTAATCTGAGCTCCCAGCAGCCAGAGCTGCAGCACGGAAGCTACTGAGACCAAGCTAAAATGGCAGCTGCTGTCTTAAACAAACAGAGGGAGTGTCTAGGGCTGTTATTCATGCCGCAGTGATCGGCAATTGGGCAATCGCCGTGTCAATCTTCGAGAATCCTGCCTGTTTTGACCCGCACAGCCCTACCAAAATCCAGGCTTTTTGGGTCAAAACTGGACAGGTGGCAACTCTAAGTTTAAGCCAAACCATCAGGCGGAGATTTGAGACCAGAAAGATCTGAAACAGAAAACCTTCAACCTCAAGGTGGTCTGATAGTCTCTTTCTATTTAGCCCCTCCCCTATTCATATTCCTGTCTCTCATTCAAACCACTTCCTGGTTGCTAAGGTAACTTGGATCTTAGCAACTAAATAGCTGTTGAAACTCCAGACTGAAGAGCTCCTGAAGTAAAAAACGACACCGATAGGCTTATACCGGCACCGATAGGCTTGTACCGACACACAGGTTCCTACCAGAAATCTGCTGAATGGCATTCCTTTCAGCCCCCTGTTCCGCGGGGAGTCCAACACCACCGGGAAACCCTTGTGCGGAGCCTCTATGTACCCGAACTCCATCTCATCCTGCGGGGAAAGGAACAGGAGAACGTGGATGAGAGAATGGGGGTGAGGGAGAGAGAGTGGGGGTGAGGGTGAGAGTGGGGGTGTGGGTGAGAGTGGGGGGTGTGGGTGAGAGAGTGGGGGTGAGAGTGGGGGTGTGGGTGAGAAAGTGGGAATGTGGGTGAGAGTAGGGGTGTGGGTGAGAGTGGGGGTGAGAGAGTGAGGGTGGGAGTGGGGGTGAGAGAGAGAGAGTGGGGGTGAGGGTGAGAGTGGGGGTGTGGGTGAGAGTGGGGGTGAGAGAGAGAGTGGGGTGAGAGTGGGGGTGAGAGAGAGAGAGTGGGGTGTGGGTGAGAGTGGGGGTGAGAGAGAGAGAGTGGGGGTGTGGGTGAGAGTGGGGGTGTGGGTGAGAGTGGGGGTGTTGTGGGTGAGAGTGGGGGTGAGGGTGAGAGTGGGGGTGAGAGAGAGAGAGAGTGGGTGAGGGTGAGAGTGGGGGTGTGGGTGAGAGTGGGGGTGTGGGTGAGAGTGGGGGTGACGGTGAGAGTGGGGTGAGAGAGAGGGGTGAGGGTGAGAGTGGGGTAAGGGTGAGAGTGGGGGTGAGAGAGGGGTGAGGGAGAGAGAGTGGCGGTGAGAGTGGGGGAGAGGTTGGGGTTGTGGGAGAGAGTAAGGGTGAGAGTGGGGTGAGAGAGTGGTTTGGAGAGATGACGAGGGGATAAAGGGGCAGCAAGAGGGGGGATAGATGAGTTACAAGTGAGGAGACAATGGGCAGAGTGCTCGGGGGGGGGATACAAGTGAGAAGACAATGGGCAGAGTGCTCGGGGGGATACAAGTGGGGGACAATGGGCAGAGTGTCGGGGGATACAAGTGGAGGGGACAATGGGAACAGAGTAGCTCGGGGGGATACAAGTGGGAATGGGCAGGAAGGACTAACGAATGGGGCAGAGTGCTCGCGGGGGATACAAGTGAGGAGGACAATGGGCAGAGTGGCTCGGGGGGATACAAGTGAGGAGACAATAGGGCAGAGTGCTCGGGGGGGATACAAGTGAGGAGACAATGGGCAGAGTGCTCGGGGGGGATACAAGTGAGGAGACAATGGGCAGAGTGCTCGGGGGGGATACAAGTGAGTAGACAATGGGCAGAGTGCTCGGGGGGGATACAAGTGAGGAGACAATGGGCAGAGTGCTCGGGGGGGATACAAGTGAGGAGACAATGGGCAGAGTGCTCATGGGGGGATACAAGTGAGGAGACAATGGGCAGAGTGCTCAGGGGGGATACAAGTGAGGAGACAATGGGCAGAGTGCTCGGGGGGGATACAAGTGAGGAGACAATGGGCAGAGTGCTCGGGGGGATACAAGTGAGGAGACAATGGGCAGAGTGCTCAGGGGGGATACAAGTGAGGAGACAATGGGCAGAGTGCTCGGGGGGATACAAGTGAGGAGACAATGGGCAGAGTGCTCGGGGGGATACAAGTGAGGAGACAATGGGCAGAGTGCTCGGGGGGATACAAGTGAGGAGACAATGGGCAGAGTGCTCGGGGGGGAGACAATGGGAGGGACCTGTAGCCCCCCAATAACACGAGGGGACACTCCCACCTGCATCCAGCGATCCCCACAATTCTCCATCTCGGGGCAGATGTTCAGCTGGCACCGCGCCTTCCTAACGAACGCCAACATCTGTTTCAGGAAGGGCCAGTTATCCCGCACACTGGGGGCAAATGGGACCAGTAAGGAGCAGGATCAGCCGGGGGGCGGGGTCTCTCAGTAACATTCCTGCCCCCCCCGTGCCCCCCCATACACTCACCTAGAACATTCTGGGTCACTGGGCAGAGGAACATACAGGTCAGTGCAATTAGCTTAATTGGACCTGGTTCTGCTGGGCGTTCCCTATGCTACACTGTGTGTATATATATATACTGTATATATAGTTATATAACAGGAGGGTTCTTGCTGAACTGGAACACACCCTGGTTGCTAAGGTACTTTGGATCCTAGCAACCAAACAGCTGCTGAACAAAAACTGAAGTAATTAAAAAACCACATATAATAAAAAACGAAGACCAATTGCAAATTATCTCAGAATATCCCCCCATTACCTGCAGACATAGACCTCCAGGGGTTTCTGGGTATTGGGGGTCATTATCCACGGCGTCAGCCTGAAAGCCACTTTCTCAGCAAATATTTCCTGCTAAAGGGAAAGGAACAAACAGTTACAGAGTCGGTATGGGGCTGTTCCATAGCAACCAATCAGATGCGTGCTTTCAAAGAGGCAACCAATAAATACTGCCGGCTGCTATGGTCTGGCCCTGGTAATGTTCTAATGCTCCGATTGGCTACAGGTTGGTCTGGCCCTGAGAATGTTCTAATGCTCTGATTGGCTACAGGTTGGTCTGGCCCTGGTAATGTTCTAATGCTCCGATTGGCTACAGGTTGGTCTGGCCCTGAGAATGTTCTAATGCTCTCATTGGCTACAGGTTGGTCTGGCCCTGAGAATGTTCTAATGCTCTGATTGGCTACAGGTTGGTCTGGCCCTGGGAATGTTCTAATGCTCTGATTGGCTACAGGTTGGTCTGGCCCTGAGAATGTTCTAATGCTTTGATTGGCTACAGGTTGGTCTGGCCCTGGGAATGTTCTAATGCTCTGATTGGCTACAGGTTGGTCTGGCCCTGAGAATGTTCTAATGCTCTGATTGGCTACAGGTTGGTCTGGCCCTGGTAATGTTCTAATGCTCTGATTTGCTACAGGTTGGTCTGGCCCTGAGAATGTTCTAATGCTCTGATTGGCTACAGGTTGGTCTGGCCCTGGGAATGTTCTAATGCTCTGATTGGCTACAGGTTGGTCTGGCCCTGGGAATGTTCTAATGCTCTGATTGGCTACAGGTTGGTCTGGCCCTGGGAATGTTCTAATGCTCTGATTGGCTACAGGTTGGTCTGGCCCTGGGAATGTTCTAATGCTCTGATTGGCTACAGGTTGGTCTGGCCCTGGGAATGTTCTAGTTCTCTATATTGTGAACTTACTGTATCACTGATTCTCTGGAAAGACAGACTGATATGCACAAGCCCGGGGAAGTCAACATCGGGGAAATCCAGTCCCTCCACATAGAATTCCATTTCACTCCTCTTTCCTCTCTGGACTTCACAGGACAATTTTGCTCCCCCCAAAATATGGAGGTAACCGGATTCACCTATTCAGCACAAAGTGATTCCATATTAGGCAACAATTATAATACAGGTAAAGGACCCATTATCCAGAAGGCTCGGGACCAAGGGTGTTCCGGATAAGGGGATCTCAATATGTTAAGTCTACTAAAAAATCAATAAAACATTAGTTAAACCCAATAGGGCTGTTCTGCCCCAATAAGGGGTAATTATATCTTAGTTGGGATCAAGTACAGGTACTGTTTTATTATTACAGAGAAAAGGGAATCATTTACCCATTAAATAAACCCAATAGGGCTGTTCTGCCCCCAATAAGGGGTAATTATATCTTAGTTGGGATCAAGTACAGGTACTGTTTTATTATTACAGAGAAAATGGAAATCAATTTAAAAATTCTGAATTATTTGATTGAAATGGAGTCTATGGGAGACAGGCTTTCCGTAATTCTGAGATTTCTGGATAACGGGTTTCCGGATAAGGGATCCCATACCTGTAATAAGTATTACAGTATTACAGAGTATTAACTCTGTAGATTCTGTAACAGTATGTAAATGTAGAATCTCATCCTTTGGTAAATTTACCCTTGGAATGGAATGCCCGGGGCTCTGGGACCCCCCAATACTTACTCTTCTGATAGACCCGCAGTTTGGTTGCCTGGGGGGGAGGGATCTGCAGGATCAGTTGGTGGAACTTGAACACCTCCTTGGGACCCTTCACCGTCAGGACCATGGGGGACATATCCTTAATATCTGTTTGGGGGGAACCAGATGAGGTTCTGTGTGCGGCTGAATTATTATTATAGGACAATGGAAATGGGGTGATGGGACTGTACCTGCAGCATTGGGCCCCCCCGCGTCCATGTTGTCCGTCCCGCCGTTCCCGTCCCGGTCCCGGTCACAGTTAACCAGCAGAATTGCGCCTGTTCCATTGGGGCCCCAGCTCCACGAGCCCTGGGGGGACACAAAGGATGGAGGTAGGTACAGAAAGCCTATCCCCCCGCCATGGGGCAGAATTCATTATATTAATATACATTAACTTACCTTGTCTTTCACCCCTCGACTGACGGCTCCGGTCCGTTTCCCATCTGCGTCCAATGACACATCTAAACGAGAAACCAATTAGGGCTGAGGGGGAAGCCACTGACCCCCATACAGACAGGGGCTCATCCAATGACCAGCACCCATTTCCCGAACCAATGAATGAACCCAGAAATGTGGTTCTGTGGGCGACTGCTTGGCCCAGTTGTTGTTTGGTGGCCAATGATACCACGTTTAGGGGAAAGCACCATGTAACAGAACCTTTGGCGGTACTTACAGACGCAGGTCAGATACAGCAGCGCGCTGTCAAGCGGGGAATCTCCTTTCCCATAATAAAAGATTTTGACCTGTAGAAAACCCAAGAAGAACATGGAAGAAATTTGAGTTAACTGTTAGTTTGGTGTAGAGAGTGATATTCTGAGACAGTTTGCAATTGGTCTTCATTTTTTATCATGTGTAGTTTGTGAGTTATTTAACGTTTTGTTCAGCAGCTCTCTGGTTGCTAGGGTCCAAATTACCTTAGCAACCAGGGAGTTGTTTGAATGAGAGACAGGTATATGAATAGGGGAGGGGCTGAATAGAAAGATAAGGAATAAAAAGTAACAATAACAATAAAACTGGAGCTTCACAGAGCAATAGGGTTTGGCTGCCGGGGTCAGATACACTGTTGCTAGGGCTCAAATTACCTTAGCAACCAGGCAGTGGTTTAAAAGAGAGACTGGTATATGAATAGGGGAGGGGCTGAATAGAAAGATAAAGAATAAAAAGTAACAATAACAATAAAACTGGAGCCTCACAGAGCAATAGGGTTTGGCTGCCGGGGTCAGTGACCCCCATTTGAAAGCTGGAAAGAGACAGAAGGAGGCAAATAATTCAAAAACTATAAAAAATAAATAATGAAGACCAATTGAAAAGTTGATAAGAACAGGTCATTCTATAGCAAATATTTCAAAAACTAATGAATAAATAATGGAAACCAACAAAGACCCCCCCCCCCCCGCTGGCACAACTGGGTCTCCCCTGGGTGACCCATAACTTACCTTACAGTCGTTCAGCTCGGCGCTGGCTTCAGTCGGGGACATGACAATCTGAGGTGACTTGTTAAGTGGCAGTTTGTGTCCTTTCTGAGCCTTTTCCATACGATTCTCATCGTAGATAAGGGTGATATCTATTGGGGGGGTCCGCAGGATCTCGAAATACTCAGCCCCTGAAGGAACCGACCTGCAGGCAGAATAGGAATGTGAACTTTATCTGTGATTATACTTTTATATTTATATTATAACATGGGCTGTACCCTTACTCACATGCAGAAAGGGGCCGCCCCTCGGGTAATATACCAATCTCCCCCCAGTACTTACCCAGGTACAGAGCTCTGATTCTCTGTACTTCCTGCTCCTGGGCTGCTCTCTTTCCCATGGTCAGGCAGGAACCTCCCCCTGGGTAAGTGAATCCAATCTCCCCCCAGTACTTACCCAGGTACAGAGCTCTGATTCTCTGTACTTCCTGCTCCTGGGCTGCTCTCTTTCCCATGGTCAGGCAGGAACCTCTCCCTGGGTAAGTGAATCCAATCTCCCCCCAGTACTTACCCAGGTACAGAGCTCTGATTCTCTGTACTTCCTGCTCCTGGGCTGCTCTCTTTCCCATGGTCAGGCAGAAACCTCCCCCTGGGTAAGTGAATCCAATCTCCCCCCAGTACTTACCCAGGTACAGAGCTCTGATTCTCTGTACTTCCTGCTCCTGGGCTGCTCTCTTTCCCATGGTCAGGCAGGAACCTCCCCCTGGGTAAGTGAATCCAATCTCCCCCCAGTACTTACCCCAGGTACAGAGCTCTGATTCTCTGTACTTCCTGCTCCTGGGCTGCTCTCTTTCCCATGGTCAGACAGGAACCCCCCCCCTGGGTAAGTGAATCCAGTTCTCCCCCCAGTACTTACCCAGGTACAGAGCTCTGATTCTCTGTACTTCCTGCTCCTGGGCTGCTCTCTTTCCCATGGTCAGGCAGGAACCTCCCCTGGGTAAGTGAATCCAATCTCCCCCCAGTACTTTACCCAGGTACAGAGCTCTGATTCTCTGTACTTCCTGCTCCTGGGCTGCTCTCTTTCCCATGGTCAGACAGGAACCCCCCTGGGTAAGTGAATCCAATCTACCCCCCAGTACTTACCCAGGTACAAGAGCTCTGATTCTCTGTACTTCCGCTCCTGGGCTGCTCTCTTTCCCATGGTCAGGCAGGAACACTCCCCCTGGGTAAGTGAAATCCAGATCTCCCCCAGTACTTACCCAGGTACAGAGCTCTGATTCTCTGTACTTCCTGCTCCTGGGCTGCTCTCTTTCCCATGGTCAGACAGGAACCCCCCCCTGGGTAAGTGAATCCAGTCTCCCCCGCCAGTACTTACCCAGGTACAGAGCTCTGATTCTCTGTACTTCCTGCTCCTGGGCTGCTCTCTTTTCCCATGGTCAGGCAGGAACATCCCCCTGGTAAGTGAATCCAATCTCCCCCCAGTACTTACCAGGTACAGAGCTCTGATTCTCTGTACTTCCTGCTCCTGGGCTGCTCTCTTTCCCATGGTCAGACAGGAACCCCCCTGGGTAAGTGAATTCCAATCTCCCCCAGTACTTACCCAGGTACAGAGCTCTGATTCTCTGTACTTCCTGCTCCCTGGGCTGCTCTCTTTCCCATGGTCAGGCAGAACCTCCCCCTGGGTAAGTGAATCCAATCTCCCCCAGTACTTACCCAGTACAGAGCTTCTGGATTCTCTGTACGTTCACTGCTCCTGGCGCTGCTCTACTTTCCCCCATGGTCAGGCAGTGAACCTCCCCCCGGGGTAAGGTGATCCAAATCTCCCCCCAGTACTAACCCAGGTAACCAGAGCTGATTCTCTGTACTTGCTGCTCCTGGGCTGCTCTCTTTCCCATGGTCAGGCAGCGAACCACACCCATGGGTAAGTCTGGAATCCAATCTCCCCAGATACTTTACCCAGGTTACAGAGCTCTGATTCTCCTGTACTTCAGCTCTGGTGCTGCTCTCTTTTCCCAGTCAGGCAGGACTCCCCTGGGTAACGTGGAATCCAATCATCCCCCCCCCAGTACTTACCCAGAGTACAGAGCCTCTTGATTCTCTGGTACTATCTTCTGCTCCTGGGCTGGCCTCTCTTTCCCATGGTCAGGCAGGCAACGACCTACAGAGCTCTAAGAGCAGCCAGGAGCAAGAGCTACAGAGATCAGGCCTCTTGTTACCTGCGGTAAGTACGGGGGAGATTGGATTCACTTACCCAGGGAGGAGGTTTCCTGCTCTGACCATGCGGAAAAGGAGAGCAGCCCAGGAGCAGAAGTTACAGAGACATCCAGACACGCTCTCGTTACCTGGGTAAGTTATGGGGGGAGATCTGGACTTCACTTACCCAGGGGCGACGGTTCCTGTCTGACCATGGGACAAGACAGCAGCCCACGGAGCACGAAGTACAGAGAATCAGAGACTCTGTACCTGGGTAAGTACTGGGGGGAGATTTGAGATCCACTTACCCAGGGGAGGTTCCTGTCTGACACATGGGCAAGAGAAGCAGTCCAGGGAGCAGGATAGTTACCAGAGAATCAGGGGCTCTGACCTGGGTAAAACACATGGGGGGAGATTGGACTTCACTTACCCAGGGGGCGGGTCCTGCGCTTACCTATGGGAGAAGAGAGGCACGCCCTAGGCTCTGTTGTGGAACACTCCATTTGTACAGGACCCAACCAGCTTAGCAAGCACATCAAGACAACAGGGTTACAGACTATGATTAAGTGTGCTACAACTAAATATCTTTATATACTACAATAAACGGAAATTAAATGCAGAGCCGGGGGCGAGAGGGTGGTATGCTACTGAGTCAGAACCTCTCACGAAACAACTTACTGCTATAAGAGGACTAAATCGAGAAGTCCAAGAAGGCAGCGCTAATACTATTGTCCCAGAAGGCAGTGAGTTATACTAATTATTGCGGCCGCCCAGTACATTGAGCCGTCAGTGCATGGTACCCGCCGCCAATCACAGCGCCATCTTCGTCACTATTACTCAAACTCGTTGTGATAAACAACGAGGAAACACTTGGCAAACCCTGCTGACTGGTTGCCATGGGTTACTAGACCTTCCTCCTTTATTACCCCCTGAAGCTCCTTGCCCTGCTCATTGAGATGTGAGGCGTCTCACAGTATTGGGGGGCTGCGGTGTGTCCCCTGTAACAGTGTGAGTGGAACTGCCCCTTGTCGCTGCTTAGGGAATCTCTCCCCACTGATTGGTCTCACACACGCAAAGGGATCATCCTGTCGCCATTAAACTGGTTATTTTGGGGCAATTATGCACCGTGCCGGACTGATCTGCCCAGAAGGTGCCAGGGTTTGTTTGTAAGCACTGAGTATGATTATAATGCGCCAGTATGTGCTGTGTGATTGGGTTACAGGAGCCACACCCACAGCTTCATCTATTGGCTGGTACAGTCATAACTTTTACAACTAAGCATTCAGTGGCAGCTATTGGTTCCTCTGTGCCCAGTGCAGTCTCTATGGATACCCTGGCTTGCCTGCCCCCCCCCCCCGACTGAACTTGCCCCTCTGGGACAGAAACAGGGGATGTTATATGATGCATGTTTATATGGATAAGCTGTGTCATTTTGCCCATTTGTTTCAGGAACACTGGTTTTTGTAGCGGGATACCACAGAGCATCTCCCCTTATGCCAGCCTTCAGCGTGCCCCCCTCCAGACTCAGCAATGGGTTCTGTTCCACTGAATCCAGTGGGGTGACCCAATCAGCACCATGTACAGTTTCTAACATTATGAATCAATTTAGTGACCCCCCTGTAGCCCCTGTAGCCCCTTATACCCACTGAGCTGCCCCTGTAGCCCCTGTCAGCCCTTATACACCATCTGCCCCTGTAGCCCCCTGTAGCCCCTTATACACTGAGCTGCCCCTGTAGCCCCTTATACACCGATCTGCCCCTGTAGCCCCCTGTAGCCCCTGTAGCCCCTGTAGCCCCTTATACACTGAGCTGCCCCTGTAGCCCCTGTAGCCCCTTATACACCGATCTGCTCCTGTAGCCCCTTATACACCGATCTGCCCCTGTAGCCCCTTATACACTGAGCTGCCCCTGTAGCCCCTTATACACTGAGCTGCCCCTAAAGGAGGGGAGTGAGGGACTGACAGGCAGAAATAAATGGGAAAGCAAAGGGGATGAGAAATGAGAAGGGAAAGGGGGTTTGGGTAGTAGAGAGACAAATGGGTTAGGTTTATGGTTAGGGTTGGAGAGTTAGGGTGGATAGGTGGAGAGTTTAATGGTTGGCAGGCATTTAGGGTTAGGATCAAGGCCCCTGGAAACGTATAAGGGTTGGCAATGGGTTAGGCGTTGGAGAGTTAGAGTTGGAGGGGTTAGCGGTTGTGAGGGATAAGGGCTTGGCAGGGTTAGGCATATGAGAGAGCTTTAGGATATGGAGGGGTTAGGGTTGGAGAGGTAAGGTTGGAGGATTAGGCGTGGAGGGAATTTGGGGTCTGGAAGAGTTAGCGGTTGAGGGTTAGGGTTGAGGGTTAGGGTTGCAGGGTTAGGGTTGGAGACGTTCAGGGTGGAGAGTTAGGGTTTGAGAGAGTTAGGGTTGAAGAGTGGTTGGAAGACGTTAGGGGTTGGAGAGTTAGGGTTGGAGAGTTAGGGTTGGAGGGTTAGGGTTGGAGAGTTAGGGTTGGAGAGTTAGGGTTCGGAGGGTGTAGGGTTTGGCAGAGGTAGGTTGGAGGGAGTTAGGTCTGAGAGCAGTTAGAGGTTGCGGGTTAATGGAGTTGCGAGGCGTATAGGTTGGAGAGTTAGGGTTGAGAGGGTTAGCCGGTTTGGACGAGTTAGGGTTGGCAGGCGTTAGGGTTGGCAGGAGTTAGGTCTGGAGGGGGAGGTTGGAGGTAGGGTTACGAGGCGTTAGCGGGCTTTGGAGGTTAACGGTTAGGCTTTAGCGTAGACTTTTAGGAGTTGGGGGGGTTAGGGTTGTGGGGTTAGGGTCTGGGGGTTAGGGTTGGGGCTAGGGTTACGGGTTGGTGGAGTTAGGGTTGGTGGGGTTGGGTTTTGGGGGGTTAGGGTTACGTGGTTGGGAGTTAGGTTGGCTGGCGGTTAGGGCTTGTGGGGTTTCAGGGTTGGGGGGGGTTTAGAGGCTAGGTTAGTTGGGGGTAGGGCTAGTAGTTAGGGTTGGGGGGGTTAGAGGCTAGGTCTAGGTTTGGGGAGGGTTAGGGACCCTAGTTTCAGCGGTTTGGGGGTCGTAGTGCTAGGTTAGAGTTGGGGCGTTAGGGGCTTAGTTAGGGTTGGAGGGAGTTAGGCGCTTAGGTTTAGGGTTGGGGGGGTTAGGGTTGGGGGGGTTTAGGCTAGGTTAGGCGTTGGGGGGGGTTAGGGCTAGGTTAGGGTTTGGGGGGTTAGGGTGGGGGTTAGGGCTAGGTTAGGGTTGGGCGTGGGTTAGGGTTGGGGGGGTTAGGCGTAGGTTAGGGTTGGGGTTAGGCTAGGTTTAGGGTTGGGGGGGGTTAGGGTGGGGGAGGTTAGGGTAGGTTAGGGTTTGGGGGGGGTTAGGGTTGGGGGGTTAGGGGTTAGTTTAGGGGGGGGGTTAGGGCTAGGTTAGGGTTGGGGGGGGTTAGGGTTGGGGGGGTTAGGGCTAGGTTAGGGTTGGGGGGGGTTAGGCTTAGGGGGTTAGGGCTAGGTTAGGGTTGGGGGGGTTAGGGTTGGGGGGGTTAGGGTTGGGGGGGTTAGGGCTAGGTTAGGGTTAGGGTTAGGGCTAGGTGGTAATCCTATTCCCAGTGATTTTTCTGAATCTAAAACATATATAGGGGTCAGACAGGGGAAATAAAGTTCATATTGTTATTGAAACAGGGACATCTGCAGGGCTTCCTCTCATTGCCCCCATAATAATATCATATATAGTAATACCCAGGGCAGCTCTCCCCTTCCGGGTTTCCCCAGCTGCACAGTAAAATGGGTGTATATTCATCAAAAGCGACCAGCAACACCGGCATATTTCTGTATCTGTATATCTATATTTCTATATATCTATATATCTGTATTTCTATATATCTGTATTTCTATATATCTATATATCTGTATTTCTATATATCTGTATATCTGTATTTCTGTATTTCTATACATCTATATAACTGTATATCTGTATATCTATATATCTGTATATCTATATATCTATATATCTGTATTTCTATATATCTGTATTTCTATATATCTGTATATCTATATATCTGTATATCTGTATTTCTATATATCTGTATATCTGTATATCAATATATCAATATATCTGTATATCTGTATATCACATAACTTTTCCAATCTTACACGCATTGAGACAGCGGCCATAAAAAGCCTCTCCCAGAACCCAAATATCATCATTAGACCGGCTGACAAGGGTGGGGGGGTTGTGGTCTTAGACTATGCCGACTATAGGCAGGAAATCCTTAACCAATTATCTGACACCGCTACCTATAAAAAACTCGACAGGGATCCAACTGGGATTTTTAAGAGACAGATTGACACAACCCTTAAAATGGGATTGACGAATGGTTTCATCAACACAGATGTGTTTAATTTTCTCACAAGTGAGTACCCCATTTGTCCTATTTTGTATACACTGCCTAAAATACACAAAAGTCTCACTTCACCACCAGGCACCACCAAGTCACTTTTACAACCCCTGTCTCTATACGTTGACCACTTCCTCCAACCGGTGGTTAAAGAGACACATACGTACATCAGAGACACTGGTGACTTACTACTGAAACTACACCAATTGTATCCCTTACCTCCTGATACCAAACTTGCCACAATGGATGTTTCATCCTTATACACTGTAATACCTACGAGCGAGGGCATTGCCAATGTCAAGGAATTTTTGGTGCAACATCCGGATAGAAACAGACCTCCCATAGAGTTCCTGATTGAACTGTTGACTCATTGCCTAACTTTAAACTATTTTAAGTTTGAACATTCCTATTATCTACAGACCAGTGGGACCAGTATGGGCTCCAATGTTGCTCCATCTTTTGCCAATCTCTATATGTCATACTATGAACAAACTCACATTCTTCCAACATACGGTAAATTTATTTACAAACTGTTTCGTTTTATTGACGACCTGTTCCTACTTTGGACAGGTTCTATGGACCAATTCTGGTACATGATTAATCAGCTAAACCAACTACCTTCCACCATACGCTTCACGGCACAGATCGATACAAAATCAATTTCCTTTTTAGACTTGACACTGATAGTATCCGATACCACGCTCACTACTACCACATTCCGCAAAGATACTGACAGGAACACGCTTCTTCACCATACCTCGTGCCACCCTCCACATACTCTACAAAGTATACCCTACTCACAGATGCTACGGATGGCAAGGAACAACTCGGATCCATCAACACTCCTACTCCAACTTGATGACATGAAGACTGGCTTCATACAGAGGGGCTATAATCCACATGTCCTTGACACCTACTGTATATACACGAAATTTCAACACTGACCCAGACAGCAGCCCCTAACCCTCGGGAGACATTACAGCCGAAAACAACAGAGGAGAGACTAACTTTCACAACTATCTACACACCTGACAAGAAGCCACTCATTGATGCTATTTTTAACCACTGGACGGTCTTGAAAAAGGGCCGCACACTGCCCCCCATTTTCCGACAACCCCCACGAATTGCATACAAAAGAGGGAACAACCTGAGAGATCTCTTAGTAAAAACTGACCCCAGACATTGCTATCAAACATCTACAACAAATACCTGGCTTTCTACAACACGATTTGGGTGTTACAAATGCCCTAACTGCACTACCTGTAATTCCTTGGTCACAGGCCCTTCATTTAACCATCCACAAACTGGCAAACCAATACAGATTGCACACAGACTGACGTGCACTTCAAATTTATCATTTATTTTATCAGATGCCCGTGTGGTCTTTTCTACATTGGAAAAACTGTTACCACCTTCAGAGATAGAATGGCCAACCACCGATCAGCCATCAGATTGGCACTTGCCTCAGGCTAACACTCCTGTAGCTTCCCATTTCCTGCAGTACAAACACACCTTAGCAAGTTTGAGGTGCATGGTCATTGACCATATCCCTCCACTGATACGTGGGGGGAATCGTGAGAAACTGCTGCTACAGAAGGAATTACGATGGATACACAAACTTAATACCATCAGCCCTAATGGACTCAATGAACTTGTATCATACTCTGCGTTTTACCTTCAATGACTTATGCATTCTCCTAAGACTCTTCAACATACCTTGTAACATCGTGATATGAACTTATTGTTTACAATGGTAGACATGATGAAGTTTTGCAATGTGGCTATAAAATAGTTTTGATGTAACAGTCTTGCTTTATAACACAATCAAGTACTGTCATTTTATACTGGGAGCTAACTCTACATTATGGAGACATCGCCCTTTTGATAAAAGCATATTAGGTGATACTGTCATGTCCCTATCATGCAGTTTGCTACTTGTATATAATAACAACAGCTCCAGGCTAATCTATAGTGATTTTGTTACAATTTATCTAATAAGTACTATATGCTGTATTAACCTGCACCAACGAAAACTTTGTTTCAAATAGGAGTCCTATGTAACAATTAAGAGGCACTCCTGATTCTGTGTACATTTCACAGCTACTTTAATATTGTGTCTATTTCCAATTAACTTTTCCCCCACTACACACAGACTATGGCCATCTGGCCTCTCTCTTCTCTTGATATTCAACCCTGTGCTGTAGGCGACAACCATAAGTATAGTCCTGATACCTAAGAAGTTTATAATGAAAGGTGTTTATCTTTCTTTCTTTCTTTTTACCTTTATATTTATTTATTTATTTTTTACTTTTAATACGTTTCTTTATCTATTGCCTTACGATATTTGCTACACAATGATCTCTAGCCCCCAGTACACGGCCATACCAGCACCCTCTATCTCAGTGTTTTTCAACCTTTTTTGGGCAAAGGCACACTTGTTTCATGAAAAAAATCACAAGGCACACCACCATTAGAAAATGTTAAAAAATTTAACTCTGTGCCCAGCAGCAGTGCCCCCCTAGTACATTGGTGCCAAGAGCAGTGCCCCCCTAGTACATTGGTGCCAAGAGCAGTGCCCCCCTAGTACATTGGTGCCAAGAGCAGTGCCCCCCTAGTACATTGTGCCAAGAGCAGTGCCCCCCTAGTACATTGGTGCCAAGAGCAGTGCCCCCCTAGTACATTGGTGCCAAGAGCAGTGCCCCCCTAGTACATTGGTGCCAAGAGCAGTGCCCCCCTAGTACATTGGTGCCAAGAGCAGTGCCCCCCTAGTACATTGGTGCCAAGAGCAGTGCCCCCCTAGTACATTGGTGCCCAGCAGCAGTGCCCCCCTAGTACATTGGTGCCCTGCCTACGGCACACCAGGCAACACTAGTGTGCCGCGGAACAGTGGTTGAAAAACGCTGCTCTATCTGACCTACCACAGAACTGCTAGCTGCAATTGACATACAGAATTGCGGGGTAACTATACAGCACGCATATGGGGAAGTGTGTAGCCTTATGAGTAAAGTGAGGTGCACATTTTTCCAGTTAGCGAGCGCTACTTGCACCCTTGCACCCTGATCTATACAAGCGCGCATATCGGGAGGTGTGTTGCCTTACAAGTAAGTGAGGTGCGCATTCTCCCTGATAGCGAGCGCTATCTACACCCTTGCGGCCCCGTAATTCCGATAGGCCCACTCCCCTTATCTACGGGAGGGACCATATCGACGTCAGCCGCCTAAACGACAAGCGGATTCTAATAGACGGACAAGCCTCCGTTCAGTGAAGGGGTGACTCGCTGGGCTTGGTAAACTTTTTCCAATATTTTATTCTATTTATTTCCTATTCTATTCTTTATTCTGTACGACCCACTACACCGCCACAGGACTTGCTATGGGAGTTGCAGTTCAGCAATTGGGTGTTTTCTGCTCTACGTGTCTCTTTTCTTGATTTTGTTCGTTTCCCTATGATTCTTATCTATAACTTTTGGGTGTTTGTGTTTATGTGTTCATTACAATTACTGTTACTTTATTTGAATTTTTTGTTATTTTTTGATTCTTTGTGTTATACACGGATGGGGGTGGGTTGAAGCTGACGACAGTGTGACGTCATCAGCCTGTTTTGGCGCCACTATGGGTTTATCAGTTGTTGGTTGTGTGTGTTTGACGTTACAATAAATAAAGTATTTTCTTTTTTCTCCACTAAGACCTGTGAGTGCGGCATTTTTTGTTCTACATGATGTAAAAGATTCCTTTTTAATACTGCACCAAGGCAAATTTACACCTTATTAGACATGAGTGCCTGTTACCTTTGAACTTTTGTATATCTGTATATCTGTATATCTATATATCTGTATATCTGTATTTCTATATATCTGTATATCTGTATTTCTATATATCTGTATATCTGTATTTCTATATATCTGTATATCTATATATCTGTATATCTGTATTTCTATATATCTGTATATCTATATATCTGTATATCTGTATTTCTATATATCTGTATTTCTATATATCTGTATATCTGTATTTCTATATATCTGTATATCTGTATATCTGTATTTCCATATATCTGTATATCTATATATCTGTATATCTGTATTTCTATATATCTGTATTTCTATATATCTGTATATCTGTATTTCTATATATCTGTATATCTGTATTTCCATATATCTGTATATCTATATATCTGTATATCTGTATTTCTATATATCTGTATTTCTATATATCTGTATATCTGTATTTCTATATATCTGTATATCTGTATTTCTATATATCTGTATTTCTATATATCTGTATATCTGTATTTCTATATATCTGTATATCTGTATTTCTATATATCTGTATATCTGTATATCTGTATATCTATATATCTGTATTTCCATATATCTGTATATCTATATATCTGTATATCTGTATTTCTATATATCTGTATTTCTATATATCTGTATATCTGTATTTCTATATATCTGTATATCTGTATTTCTATATATCTGTATATCTGTATATCTGTATATCTGTATTTCTATATATCTGTATATCTATATATCTGTATTTCCATATATCTGTATATCTATATATCTGTATATCTGTATTTCTATATATCTGTATTTCTATATATCTGTATATCTGTATTTCTATATATCTGTATATCTGTATTTCTATATATCTGTATATCTGTATATCTGTATATCTGTATTTCTATATATCTGTATATCTATATATCTGTATTTCCATATATCTGTATATCTATATATCTGTATATCTGTATTTCTATATATCTGTATTTCTATATATCTGTATATCTGTATTTCTATATATCTGTATATCTGTATATCTGTATATCTGTATTTCTATATATCTGTATATCTATATATCTGTATATCTGTATATCTGTATATCTGTATATCTGTATATCTGTATATCTGTATTTCTATATATCTGTATATCTATATATCTGTATTTCCATATATCTGTATATCTGTATTTCTATATATCTGTATTTCTATATATCTGTATATCTGTATTTCTATATATCTGTATATCTGTATTTCTGTATTTCTGTATATCTGTATATCTGTATATCTGTATATCTGTATATCTGTATATCTGTATATCTGTATTTCTATATATCTGTATATCTATATATCTGTATTTCCATATATCTGTATATCTATATATCTGTATATCTGTATATCTGTATATCTGTATATCTGTATTTCTATATATCTGTATATCTATATATCTGTATTTCCATATATCTGTATATCTATATATCTGTATTTCTATATATCTATATATCTGTATATCTGTATTTCTATATATCTGTATATCTGTATTTCTATATATCTGTATATCTGTATTTCTATATATCTGTATATCTGTATTTCTATATATCTGTATATCTGTATTTCTATATATCTGTATATCTGTATTTCTATATATCTGTATATCTGTATTTCTATATATCTGTATATAGGTATGGGACCCGTTATCCAGAATGCTCGGGACCTGGGGTTTTCAGGATAAGGGGTCTTTCTGTAATTCGGATCTCCTACCTTAAGTCTACTAATAAAATTATTTAAACAGTAATTAAACCAACTAGGATTGTTTTGGCTCCAATAAGGGGTAATTATATCTTAGTTGGGATCAAGTACAGGTACTGTTTTATTATTACAGAGAAAAGGGAATCATTTAACCATTAAATAAACCCAATAGGGCTGTTCTGCCCCAATAAGGGGTAATTATATCTTAGTTGGGATCAAGTACAGGTACTGTTTTATTATTACAGAGAAAAGGGAATCATTTAACCATTAAATAAACCCAATAGGGCTGTTCTGCCCCCAATAAGGGGTAATTATATCTTAGTTGGGATCAAGTACAGGTACTGTTTTATTATTACAGAGAAAGGGAATCATTTAACCATGAAATAAACCCAATAGGGCTGTTCTGCCCCCAATAAGGGGTAATTATATCTTAGTTGGGATCAAGTACAGGTACTGTTTTATTATTACAGAGAAAAGGGAATCATTTAACCATGAAATAAACCCAATAGGGCTGTTCTGCCCCAATAAGGGGTAATTATATCTTAGTTGGGATCAAGTACAGGTACTGTTTTATTATTACAGAGAAAAGGGAATCATTTAACCATTAAATAAACCCAATAGGACTGTTCTGCCCCAATAAGGGGTAATTATATCTTAGTTGGGATCAAGTACAGGTACTGTTTTATTATTACAGAGAAAAGGGAATCATTTAACCATGAAATAAACCCAATAGGGCTGTTCTGCCCCAATAAGGGGTAATTATATCTTAGTTGGGATCAAGTACAGTACTGTTTTATTATTACAGAGAAAAGGGAATCATTTAACCATTAAATAAACCCAATAGGGCTGTTCTGCCCCAATAAGGGGTAATTATATCTTAGTTGGGATCAAGTACAGGTACTGTTTTATTATTACAGAGAAAAGGGAATCATTTAACCATTAAATAAACCCAATAGGGCTGTTCTGCCCCAATAAGGGGTAATTATATCTTAGTTGGGATCAAGTACAGGTACTGTTTTATTATTACAGAGAAAAGGGAATCATTTAACCATTAAATAAACCCAATAGGACTGTTCTGCCCCAATAAGGGGTAATTATATCTTAGTTGGGATCAAGTACAGGTACTGTTTATTATTACAGAGAAAAGGGAATCATTTAACCATTAAATAAACCCAATAGGGCTGTTCTGCCCCAATAAGGGGTAATTATATCTTAAGTTGGGATCAAGTACAGGTACTGTTTTATTATTACAGAGAAAAGGGAATCATTTAACCATTAAATAAACCCAATAGGACTGTTCTGCCCCAATAAGGGGTAATTATATCTTAGTTGGGATCAAGTACAGGTACTGTTTTATTATTACAGAGAAAAGGGAATCATTTAACCATTAAATAAACCCAATAGGGCTGTTCTGCCCCAATAAGGGGTAATTATATCTTAGTTGGGATCAAGTACAGGTACTGTTTTATTATTACAGAGAAAAAGGAAACTATTTTTAAAAATCTGAATTATTTGATTAAAAAGGAGTCTATGGGAGATGGCCTTTCCATAATTTGGAACTTTCTGGATAATGGGTTTCCGGATAAGGGGGGTCCGATATCTGTATTTCTGTATATCTATATATCGCTGTGGGGGGGACAGACAGTTATACATTATACACTCCCCACAAGCCCATACAAATGTTGGCACAAACCATGTCCCGTCCCTTCACACAAATTTCAATTATAGGAAAATCCCCTAAAAAGATTTGCTCTAGTATAATAATAAGAAGAAGAAAAGAAAGTTGAGTTTATTTGACTGCCCCAATACCCACAGAGAGCACTTACCTGTAAATATCGAGTGTCAGCTCTTGGCCAACTACACACACATCATAGGTGGGGGCCCGATAGGAAGTTGCTATAGATCTTTGGGCCATGATTCTCCTCTATATTCCCCTATAGAGCCCGTATAGTGCCCGTCTCTCCTCCTGCTGATTGGCTGGTACCCCCTGCTGCCCTCCTGGGGTATCAGTGGCTCAGCCTCTCCTTATATTGAGTCCCTCCTTCCTGCCCTCCTGGGGTATCAGTGGCTCAGCCTCTCCTTATATTGAGTCCCTCCTTCCTGCCCTCCTGGGGTATCAGTGGCTCAGCCTCTCCTTATATTGAGTCCCTCCTTCCTGCCCTCCTGGGGTATCAGTGGCTCAGCCTCTCCTTATATTGAGTCCCTCCTTGCTGCCCTCCTGGGGTATCAGTGGCTCAGCCTCTCCTTATATTGAGTCCCTCCTTCCTGCCCTCCTGGGGTATCAGTGGCTCAGCCTCTCCTTATATTGAGTCCCTCCTTCCTGCCCTCCTGGGGTATCAGTGGCTCAGCCTCTCCTTATATTGAGTCCCTCCTTCCTGCCCTCCTGGGGTATCAGTGGCTCAGCCTCTCCTTATATTGAGTCCCTCCTTCCTGCCCTCCTGGGGTATCAGTGGCTCAGCCTCTCTGCTCCCTACAGTACAATCATTCTGTTTCGGAACAGTGTAATAAGCATTATATGACACCGGTGTGGGCGGAGCCAAACCTGCATTCCTCTGAAATTTCTGCCATCAGTTTTAATGAATGGAAGTTGCTTAGCATTTTATTGTTTTAGGAGTCAGAACCAGCAGTGCAGAGAAGGGAAAGGGACAGACACAGTGACAGTTACACATAACTATAAACCCAGTGAGAATGAGGAATGAATGGATATTGGGGAGTTGTATCAGGAGTCAGAACCAGCAGTGCAGGGAAGGGAAAGGGACAGACTCAGTGACAGTTACACATAACTATAAACCCAGTGAGAATGAGGGAATGAATGGATATTGGGGAGTTGTATCAGGAGTCAGAACCAGCAGTGCAGGGAAGGGAAAGGGACAGACACAGTGACAGTTACACATAACTATAAACCCAGTGAGAATGAGGAATGAATGGGTATTGGGGAGTTGTATCAGGAGTCAGAACCAGCAGTGCAGGGAAGGGAAAGGGACAGACACAGTGACAGTTACACATAACTATAAACCCAGTGAGAATGAGGAATGAATGGATATTGGGGAGTTGTATCAGGAGTCAGAACCAGCAGTGCAGGGAAGGGAAAGGGACAGACACAGTGACAGTTACACATAACTATAAACCCAGTGAGAATGAGGGATGAATGGGTATTGGGGAGTTGTATCAGGAGTCAGAACCAGCAGTGCAGGGAAGGGAAAGGGACAGACACAGTGACAGTTACACATAACTATAAACCCAGTGAGAATGAGGGATGAATGGATAATAATGGAAATATTTTTTTTTCATTGAGCAAAATGTTAACAACAACAAAGCATATAGGGGTTACCTTTATAGTATTTATACCAACCACTTGAGACTAGACAGATTGGAGATTGGATTCACTTACCCAGGGGGAGGTTCCTGCCTGACCATGGGAAAGAGAGCAGCCCAGGAGCAGAAAGTACAGAGAATCAGAGCTCTGTACCTGGGTAAGTACTGGGGGAGATTGGATTCACTTACCCAGGGGGGGGTTCCTGCCTGACCATGGGAAAGAGAGCAGCCCAGGAGCAGGAAGTACAGAGAATCAGAGCTCTGTACCTGGGTAAGTACTGGGGGGAGATTGGATTCACTTACCCAGGGGGGGGGGGTTCCTGCCTGACCATGGGAAAGAGAGCAGCCCAGGAGCAGGAAGTACAGAGAATCAGAGCTCTGTACCTGGGTAAGTACTGGGGGAGATTGGATTCACTTACCCAGGGGGGGGTTCCTGCCTGACCATGGGAAAGAGAGCAGCCCAGGAGCAGGAAGTACAGAGAATCAGAGCTCTGTACCTGGGTAAGTACTGGGGGGAGATTGGATTCACTTACCCAGGGGGAGGTTCCTGCCTGACCATGGGAAAGAGAGCAGCCCGGGAGGAATGGGGGGTATGCTGCCCATACATTGCTCTGTATCTGGATGTTACACAGGAAGCAGATCATTATTACACAGACTGATGGAATTTCACATTAAGTAGTTATGAACATTAAGCAGAAAATTAGGGCTGAAATGTATATAAAATGTTTTATCCGGATGATTCTAGTAGAAAATGAAGGCTAATCTGCAGCAAACAGGCCGATATCACTGAGGCTGAATGTGAATTCAGGAAATGACTGTTGGGCTAATTAGCATCCCTGACGAAGCTTCCAACCCTGCTGTGCAAATTCCTTGCATTAATTGCTGTATTATATCCCAAATGCTAAAAATAGGGGTCAGAACCGGTTCTTTTACATAGTTATACTGTGAAATTGGGCTAAAAAAGGCAACTATTTGTTTCACTTTGCAGCGTGTCTCACCTGCGGAGATATTTCTGTTTTCATCTATAATTCTGTTCCTGCTGAATTGTGCTTAGTACAGGGGAATCCCTATGTGCCATAGTTTTATGGTATCTCTCTGTACAGGCTATGAGCAAACTTAGGGGGCTGTTCCTGCTGAATTGTGCTTAGTACAGGGGAATCCCTATGTGCCATAGTTTTATGGTATCTCTCTGTACAGGCTATGAGCAAACTTAGGGGGCTGTTCCTGCTGAATTGTGCTTAGTACGGGGGAATCCCTATGTGCCATAGTTTTATGGTATCTCTCTGTACAGGCTATGAGCAAACTTAGGGGGCTGTTCCTGCTGAATTGTGCTTAGTACAGGGGAATCCCTATGTGCCATAGTTTTATGGTATCTCTCTGTACAGGCTATGGGCAAACTTAGGGGGCTGTTCCTGCTGAATTGTGCTTAGTACAGGGGAATCCCTATGTGCCATAGTTTTTATGGTATCTCTCTGTACAGGCTATGAGCAAACTTAGGGGGCTGTTCCTGCTGAATTGTGCTTAGTACAGGGGAATCCCTATGTGCCATAGTTTTTATGGTATCTCTCTGTACAGGCTATGGGCAAACTTAGGGGGCTGTTCCTGCTGAATTGTGCTTAGTACAGGGGAATCCCTATGTGCCATAGTTTTATGGTATCTCTCTGTACAGGCTATGAGCAAACTTAGGGGGCTGTTCCTGCTGAATTGTGCTTAGTACAGGGGAATCCCTATGTGCCATAGTTTTATGGTATCTCTCTGTACAGGCTATGGGCAAACTTAGGGGGCTGTTCCTGCTGAATTGTGCTTAGTACAGGGGAATCCCTATGTGCCATAGTTTTATGGTATCTCTCTGTACAGGCTATGAGCAAACTTAGGGGGCTGTTCCTGCTGAATTGTGCTTAGTACAGGGGAATCCCTATGTGCCATAGTTTTATGGTATCTCTCTGTACAGGCTATGGGCAAACTTAGGGGGCTGTTCCTGCTGAATTGTGCTTAGTACAGGGGAATCCCTATGTGCCATAGTTTTATGGTATCTCTCTGTACAGGCTATGAGCAAACTTAGGGGGCTGTTCCTGCTGAATTGTGCTTAGTACAGGGGAATCCCTATGTGCCATAGTTTTATGGTATCTCTCTGTACAGGCTATGGGCAAACTTAGGGGGCTGTTCCTGCTGAATTGTGCTTAGTACGGGGGAATCCCTATGTGCCATAGTTTTATGGTATCTCTCTGTACAGGCTATGGGCAAACTTAGGGGGCTGTTCCTGCTGAATTGTGCTTAGTACGGGGGAATCCCTATGTGCCATAGTTTTATGGTATCTCTCTGTACAGGCTATGGGCAAACTTAGGGGGCTGTTCCTGCTGAATTGTGCTTAGTACGGGGGAATCCCTATGTGCCATAGTTTTATGGTATCTCTCTGTACAGGCTATGGGCAAACTTAGGGGGCTGTTCCTGCTGAATTGTGCTTAGTACAGGGGAATCCCTATGTGCCATAGTTTTATGGTATCTCTCTGTACAGGCTATGAGCAAATTTAGGGGGCTGTTCCTGCTGAATTGTGCTTAGTACAGGGGAATCCCTATGTGCCATAGTTTTATGGTATCTCTCTGTACAGGCTATGAGCAAACTTAGGGGGCTGTTCCTGCTGAATTGTGCTTAGTACAGGGGAATCCCTATGTGCCATAGTTTTATGGTATCTCTCTGTACAGGCTATGGGCAAACTTAGGGGGCTGTTCCTGCTGAATAGTGCTTAGTACAGGGGAATCCCTATGTGCCATAGTTTTATGGTATCTCTCTGTACAGGCTATGGGCAAACTTAGGGGGCTGTTCCTGCTGAATAGTGCTTAGTACAGGGGAATCCCTATGTGCCATAGTTTTATGGTATCTCTCTGTACAGGCTATGGGCAAACTTAGGGGGCTGTTCCTGCTGAATTGTGCTTAGTACAGGGGAATCCCTCTGCTGCCATTTATATATACAATATATAATATATATATAGATCGTTACTGCCCCAGTACAATGTGAATGTTATATAAGGAGGGATCCCTGAGTTTATTGATGTTGTACCTATTAACCCCCAGCCAAACTGCCCCTCCCGCGTTATTATCCGACATATTAATGTTCTGACCCAAACCGGCTTGTGGTACTGAGGCCAACCGCAGCAGTGGGAGGCGGAGCCTGTGACATGAAGCGGAGCCAGTAGAACCAGTATAAATGCCACACTGTATAACGTCTGCCTGATTAATTGCCAGAAAATGGAGCGTTAGCCTCGGTGCCTCCGGGGTGTGTTTTGCCTGAAACCTGTATTTCTGGAACCATTGGGATGAATCTTCCGAAACCACTTGATCGCGTGGGAGAACAACAATTTGTGGGTTTGTGTTGCTGCCTGCGGTGGTTCGGCAACGACCCGATCAGGCATTGGTTCCCAATGCAGATCCATTAACTGAGGGGCGGAGCCTCAGTGCAACGGTGTCGTCCCCCTACCCAGAAGCCTGCACTGCCTGGGAAAGACTCCATACACAATGTACTGCCTACTGAGTCAGAACCAGGAGCCAACAAATGAAAGTGTTAAAAAGTAATTAAAATAAAATGTACTGCTGCCTGCACTGGTAATAGTTCTGTGGTTGCCTCAGAGAGACGATTATAGTTTATATTAATAAGCCACTGAGTAGCCATTCAAGCTGGAAAAAAGGAGAAAAGGCACAGGTTAAACAGCAGATCACAGATAAGCTCTGTGGAATACAATGATGTTTTATAGAGCTTATCTGCTATCTGTTATGTAATCTGGTATTCCTTCCCTATACACTATATACCCCTGCCCCATCTAGCCTGGCATCTCTTCCCTATACACTATATACCCCTGCCCCATCTAGCCTGGCATCCCTTCCCTATACACTATATACCCCTGCCCCCATCTAGCCTGGCATCCCTTCCCTATACACTATATACCCCTGCCCCATCTAGCCTGGCATCCCTTCCCTATACACTATATACCCCTGCCCCATCTAGCCTGGCATCCCTTCCCTATACACTATATACCCCTGCCCCATCTAGCCTGGCATCCCTTCCCTATACACTATATACCCCTGCCCCATCTAGCCTGGCATCCCTTCCCTATACACTAAATACCCGTGCCCCATCTAGCCTGGCATCCCTTCCCTATACACTATATACCCCTGCCCCATCATGCCTGGCATCCCTTCCCTATACACTATATACCCCCTGCCCCCCATCTAGCCCTTAGCGCATCCCTTCCCTATACACTACTATACCCCTGCCCCATTCTAGCCTGGCTCCCTTCCCTATACACTATATATCCTGCCCCATCTAGCCCGGCATCCCTTCCCTATACACTATATACCCCTGCCCCATCTAGCCTGGCATCCCTTCCTTATACACTATATACCCCTGCCCATCTAGCCTGGCATCCCTTCCCTATACACTATATACCCCTGCCCCATCTAGCCTGGCATCCCTTCCCTATACACTATATACCCCTGCCCCATCTAGCCTGGCATCCCTTCCCTATACACTATATACCCCTGCCCCATCTAGCCTGGCATCCCTTCCCTATACACTATATACCCATGCCCATACCCAGCCTGGCATCCCTTCCCTATACACTATATACCCCTGCCCATCTAGCCTGGCATCCCTTCCCTATACACTATATACCCCTGCCCATCTAGCCTGGCATCCCTTCCCTATACACTATATACCCATGCCCATACCCAGCCTGGCATCCCTTCCCTATACACTATATACCCCTGCCCCATCTAGCCTGGCATCCCTTCCCTATACACTATATACCCCTGCCCATCTAGCCCGGCATCCCTTCCCTATACACTATATACCCCTGCCCCATCTAGCCTGGCATCCCTTCCCTATACACTATATACCCCTGCCCCATCTAGCCCGGCATCCCTTCCCTATACACTATATACCCATGCCCATACCAGCCTGGCATCCCTTCCCTATACACTATATACCCCTGCCCCATCTAGCCTGGCATCCCTTCCCTATACACTATATACCCCTGCCCCATCTAGCCCGGCATCCCTTCCCTATACACTATATACCCCTGCCCCATCTAGCCTGGCATCCCTTCCCTATACACTATATACCCCTGCCCCATCTAGCCTGGCATCCCTTCCCTATACACTATATACCCCTGCCCCATCTAGCCTGGCATCCCTTCCCTATACACTATATACCCCTGCCCCATCTAGCCTGGCATCCCTTCCCTATACACTATATACCCCTGCCCCATCTAGCCTGGCATCCCTTCCCTATACACTATATACCCTGCCCCATCTAGCCTGGCATCCTTCCCTATACACTATATAACCCCTGCCCCATCTAGCTGGCATCCCCTTCCCTATACACTAATATACCCCTGCCCCATCTAGCCTGGCATCCCTTCCCTATACATCTATATACCCCTGCCCCATCTAGCTGGCAATCCCTTCCCTTATACCTATATACCCGTGCCCATACCCAGCCTGGCATCCCTTCCCTATACACTATATCGCCGTGCCGCAATACCCAGCTGCATCCCTTCCCTATACACTATATACCCCCTGCCCCATCTAGCCTGGCATCCTTCCCTATACACTATATACCCCTGCCCCATCTAGCCTGGCAATCCTCCCTATACACATATACCATGCCCATAACCCAGCCTGGCAAATCCCTTCCCTATACACTATAATACCCCGCCCCATCTAGCCTGGCATCCTTCCCTATAACTATATACCCCTGCCCCATCTAGCCCGGCATCCCTTCCCTATACACTATATATCCCTGCCGCCATTCTAGCCTGGCATCCTTCCCTATACAACTATATAACCCCTGCCCCATCTAAAGCCTGGCATCCCTTCCCTTACCACTATATACCCTGCCCCCTCTAGCCTGGCATCGCCCCTTCCCTATACACTATATACCGCCCCATTCTAGCCCTGGCAATCCCTTCCCTATACACTATATACCCCTGCCCCCATCTAGCGCTGGCTCCCTTCCTATTAATTTAATGATTGCCTGGTTTCTTACTATTCTGCCCACTGCTGATCTTCTAACTTTCCCCTGCCTTGTGGTCTCCTTCCTTATCCCTTGCCATCTGTGGGCCTTCTATACACTATTACCCTGCCATATGCTGGATCCTTTATACTTTCCCTGCCATTGCTGGCATCCTTCTTACATATTCCCTGCTTGGCTGGATCTTTTTATATGTCCCGTGCTACCCGCTGGCATCCTCCTCCTTTAACCCTTGCCTCCGTGGTCTTCCTATACATATCCTGCTTGCTGACTTCCTATTATATTACACGTGGCCTTAGCTGGCTCCCTTTATTACACTATCCTGCCGCATCTGAGCTGGCATTCCTCCTTAATATTAGTGCTTCTGCTCCTTTCCTATACACTATTACCCTGCATCTAGCCTGCTCCTTTCCTATACACTATATCCCTGCCATTTAGCTGCTCCTTCTTAGAATATATACTGCCCCTATCCTGGATTCCTTCCTATACCTAATACCCGTTGCCATTAGCCTGGTCCTTCATTATATCCCCGGTTAGTGATTTGGTGGTTGTAATGAGAGCTGGGTTCCCTTATGAGCAGTATTCTGTGTATATGGGGGGCTTGCGTGAGGGTGCCAGTCTCTCTCGGGTAGCCACTGGGTGCTATTGGTTCTATATACCGACCATACTTCTTTTGCGAGCGTGGACAATCAGGTTCTGGGGATTGTCGCGTGACTACAGGCTTAGGGGTCAGTGGGAACCGTTGGACCCATGTGCCCTAACTGCACTTTGTCCCAATAAGGCTTGGGTGGACCCTGCAATTCTTTCAGAGTTTGTAGACTGACTCCTGGTCGGTTGGTTGGACTGCCAGGACCTCAGGAAAGTTCTGGATTTAGGACCGCAACAGGACCTACAGTGAGATACGGCACGACCCTCGGTGAGCCCGCACGCCCCTACAGGGAGTACGCACGACCTTCAGGTGAGTACGCAACCGACTACAGTGAGAACCAGACGATACAGTGAGTCAGCACGACTAAAGGTGAATACAGACACCGACCTACAGGTGGATACGCACAGACTCAGGTGAGGATACAGGACACAGACCTACAGGTGAGACCAGCAAGACCTACAGTGACCGACACGTACAAGGTGAGATCAGAGACCCTAAGGTGGATTACAGCCGGCTAAGGTTGAGAGACACAGACTACAGTGGATCGCCGCCCTAAGGTGAGTGGCAGTACAGGTGAGAAGCACGACCTAAGTGAGATACAGGCACAGGACTCGGGGATGGCAAGAATCGTGAGTAGCAAGACCTAAGGTGGTAGCCAGGACCTAGGTGAGTAAGCACAACCTTAGGTGAGATACGACCACGCCCTACGGTTTCGGATCAGCACAGACCCTACAGGTGAGATACAGCACACAGACCCTACAGGTGAGATACAGCCGACCTACTGAGTACTGAACAAGACCCTACAGGTGGATAAGCACCGACTACAGGTGAGATAGAGCGACCTAAGGGTGGTACTAGCACACAGACCCACAGTGTAGATACGGACCGCTAAGTGAGATACAGCCCCCCCCCCCCCCCCCCCCCCCCCCCCCCCCAGACCTCAGGTGAGATACAGCAAGACCTTACAGGTGAATACGCACGAATAAGTGAGATTTCGAACGACACTACAGGTGAGATACGACACGCCTACAGGTGAGATACGACACGACCTAGGTTGAGTCAGCACACGACCCTACGGTGAGTACGCCCAGACCTAAGTTGAGATAGGAGCCAGACCTACGGTGAGTACAAGCACAGACCCTACAGGTTGATACAGACACAGACTACAGGTGAGATAGAAGATCTTACAGGTGAGATATGGCAAGACCTCAGGTTGGATACGACGACCCTACACTATGAAAGAAAGGCTCAATATCACATAAATAGGGCGATTTGCATTAGCACAACGCGCAATGTGGTTAACACTTTTCTTTTCCTATCGATGTGCTATGGTTGTGTCCATAGGAGGAGGAGGAGGAGGGCTCATTGCTCACACATTAGACTGTTTCTATGCACCTTACCTCTCATTTCCTGCTTTACTGCCCCCCCCCCCCCTTTTCTTTTTTCTGTGCCTCCCTCTACAAATGCCTTGTTTATATTCTGAACGTACTGCCAGAATGCAGGCCGACATGTTACAGCAGCTCCCAATCTTGGATTGGCTATGGAGTGCCAGTGGCACCGCACATGCTCAGTGGCTTCCGGGCACCTGTAGGGAAGCTTACAGCTCGTATAGAACAGGGTACCGGAGAGGCAAATGTTGCATCAGAGCAGGGCATTTAATGCAGTGGGGGGCTGTTTGTGCCTCTGGGTACTGGGAATGCCGGGGGGGCTGTAAGGTGCCACAGACAGTCACTATTTATTGGGCTGGGGGGGGGGCTGTTTGTGCCTCTGGGTACTGGAATGCCGGGGGGGCTGTAAGGTGCTACATGACAGTCCACTATTTATTGGGCTGGGGGGGCTGTTTGTGCCTCTGGGTACTGGGAATGCAGGGGGGCTGTAAGGTGCCACAGACAGTCACTATTATTGGCTGGGGGGGGGGGCTGTTTGTGCCTCTGGTACTGGGAATGCCAGGGGGGCTGTAAGGTGCCACAGACAGTCACTATTTATTGGGCTGGGGGGGGGGCTGTTTTGTGCCTCTGGGTACTGGGAATGCCAGGGGGGCTGTAAGGTGCCACAGACAGTCACTATTTATTGGGCTGGGGGGGGGGCTGTTTGTGCCTCTGGGTACTGGGAATGCCGGGGGGCTTGTAAGGTGCCACAGACAGTCACTATTTATTGGGCTGGGGGGGGGGGCTGTTTGTGCCTCTGGGTACTGGGAATGCCAGGGGGGCTGTAAGGTGCCACAGACAGTCACTATTTATTGGGCTTGGGGGGGGGCTGTTTGTGCCTCTGGGTACTTGGAATGCCAGGGGGGCTGTTAAGGTGCCACAGACAGTCACTATTTATTGGGCTGGTGGGGGGGGGGCTGTTTGTGCCTCTGGGTACTGGGAATGCCGGGGGGGCTGTAAGGTTGCCACAGACAGTCACTATTTATTGGGCTGGGGGGGCTGTTTGTGCCTCTGGGTACTGGGAATGCAGGGGGGCTGTAAGGTGCCACAGACAGTCACTATTTATTGGGCTGTGGGGGGTACTGCAGGGGGGCTGTAGGTGCCACAGACAGTCACTATTTATTGGCGGGGGGGGCTGTTTGTGCCTCTGGGTACTGGGAATGCCAGGGGGGCTGTAAGGTGCCACAGACAGTCACTATTTATTGGGCTGGGGGGGGGGCTGTTTGTGCCTCTGGGTACTGGGAATGCCAGGGGGGCTGTAAGGTGCCACAGACAGTCACTATTTATTGGGCTGGGGGGGGGCTGTTTGTGCCTGCTGGGTACTGGGAATGCCAGGGGGGTGTAAGGTGCCACAGACAGTCACTATTTATTGGGCTGGGGGGGCTGTTTGTGCCTCTGGGTACTGGGAATGCCAGGGGGGCTGTAAGGTGCCCAGACAGTCACTATTTATTGGGCTGGGGGGGCTGTTTGTGCCTCTGGGTACTGGGAATGCCAGGGGGGCTGTAAGGTGCCACAGACAGTCACTATTTATTGGGCTGGGGGGGGGGGCTGTTTTGTGCCTCTGGTACTGGGAATGCCAGGGGGGGCTGTAAGGTGCCACAGACAGTCACTATTTATTGGGCTGGGGGGCTGTTTGTGCCTCTGGGTATTGGGAATGCCAGGCGGGGGCTGTAAGGTCCACAGACAGTCACTATTTATTGGGCTGGGGGGGGCTGTTTGTGCCTTGGGTTACTGGGAATGCCAGGGGGGCTGTAAGGTGCCACAGACAGTCACTATTTATTGGGCTGGGGGGGCTGTTTGTGCCTCTGGGTCTGGGAATGCCAGGGGGGCTGTAAGGTGCCACAGACAGTCACTATTTATTGGGCTGGGGGGGTTGTTTGTGCCTCTGGGTACTGGGGAATGCCAGGGGGGCTGTAAGGTGCCACAGACAGTCACTATTTATTGGGCTGGGGGGGGTGTTTTGTGCCTCTGGGTACTGGGAATGCCAGGGGGGCTGTAAGGTGCCACAGACAGTCACTATTTATTGGGCTGGGGGGGGCTGTTTGTGTCTGGGGTACTGGAATGCCAGGGGGCTGTAAGGTGCCACAGACAGTCACTATTTATTGGGCTGGGGGGGGGGGCTGTTTGTGTCTCTGGGTACTGGGAATGCCAGGGGGCGGCTGTAACGGTGCCACAGACAGTCACTATTTATTGGGCTGGGGGGGGGGGCTGTTTGTGCCTCTGGGTACTGGAATGCCAGGGGGGCTGTAAGGTGCCACAGACAGTCACTATTTATGGGCTGGGGGGGGGGGCTGTTTGTGTCTCTGGTACTGGGAAGCCAGGGGGGCTGTAAGGTGCCACAGACAGTCACTATTTATTGGGCTGGGGGGGGGGGCTGTTGTGGTCTCTGGGGTACTGGAATGCCAGGGGGGCTGTAAGGTGCCACAGACAGTCACTATTTATTGGGCTGGGGGGCTGTTTGTGCCTCTGGGTACTGGGATGCAGGGGGCTGTAAGTGCCACAGACAGTCACTATTTATTGGGGCTGGGGGGGGCTGTTTGTGCCTCTGGGTACTGGGAATGCCAGGGGGGGCTGTAAGGTGCCATAGACAGTCACTTATTTATTGGGCTGGGGGGCTGTTTGTGCCTCTGGGTACTGGGAATGCCAGGGGGGCTGTAAGGTGCCATAGACAGTCACTATTTATTGGGCTGGGGGGCTGTTTGTGCCTCTGGGTACTGGGAATGCCAGGGGGGCTGTAAGGTGCCACAGACAGTCACTATTTATTGGGCTGGGGGGGGGGGGCTGTTTGTGTCTCTGGGTACTGGGAATGCCAGGGGGCTGTAAGGTGCCACAGACAGTCACTATTTATTGGGCTGGGGGGGGCTGTTTGTGCCTCTGGGTACTGGGAATGCCAGAGGGGGCTGTAAGGTGCCACAGACAGTCACTATTTATTGGGCTGGGGGGGGGGGCTGTTTGTGCCTCTGGGTACTGGGAATGCCAGGGGGGCTGTAAGGTGCCACAGACAGTCACTATTTATTGGGCTGGGGGGGGGGCTGTTTGTGCCTCTGGGTACTGGGAATGCCAGGGGGGCTGTAAGGTGCCACAGACAGTCACTATTTATTGGGCTGGGGGGGCCGTAGGGTTAAATGACACAGAAGGTTCTGACCCGGCTGCGCTGCAGGGGTAACTGCACAGGGTAATTGCCCCTCTCTGCCCGGGACACTGGGTGGGTGAAGGTTGAAGGGGGCAATAGGGCACATAGTTTTATTCTGTCTGTAGATTTAAGGATTTAAAACCCCTCAGCCCCCACCTTGTAATTAACTGGAGTGCCCCCCCCCCCCATAATTAATGGTTTCATTTCACCTGCCCAGAGGCACCGAGTGTAACAATAACAACTGATGGCAAATAAAGTCCTTCTCTATAGGATGAAAGCTTCACCCCCACCCAGGGAATAAGGATTTATGTTTGTTTCTCCTTATACAATGCTGCTTGGGGGTTCTATGTTCCACTCTAATAATTATGGAACAATCCAAGCCTGTTGGGCCCAATGACAGCATGTAATTAACCCCTGCATTCCTGTAACGCGATCCCTAATTACCCAGTGGCACTAGCGGCACAACTAAGCTTTAAAGGGGAACTAATTGATGCTGCAGTCACTAACATAACCCCGCCCCCTGACAGATAATGCGATATAGCTCTGAGGCGAGTCCCCGCCCCCTGACAGATAATGCGCTATAGCTCTGAGGCGAGTCCCCGCCCCCTGTCAGATAATGAGCTATAGCTCTGAGGCGAGTCCCCGCCCCCTGTCAGATAATGAGCTATAGCTCTGAGGCGAGTCCCCGCCCCCTGACAGATAAAGCGCTGTTGCTCTGAGGCGAGTCCCCGCCCCCTGACAGATAATGAGCTATAGCTCTGAGGCGAGTCCCCGCCCCCTGACAGATAAAGCGCTGTTGCTCTGAGGCGAGTCCCCGCCCCCTGACAGATAAAGCGCTGTTGCTCTGAGGCGAGTCCCCGCCCCCTGACAGATAAAACGCTGTTGCTCTGAGGCGAGTCCCCGCCCCCTGACAGATAAAACGCTGTTGCTCTGAGGCGAGTCCCCGCTCCCTGACAGATAAAGCGCTGTTGCTCTGAGGCGAGTCCCCGCCCAAACAGAGGACGATTTGTGTTTCTATGTAACATAATCCCACCCCCTAACGAGTGTTATCCCTCAGCGCTCTGATTGGAGAGATGCTTTAGCTTTTCTAGTATCGGATTGGTTGTTATAGTTGCAAACGCCCCGCCCCCAGCCTGTGATTCACGTTCTATACATGTGGGACCGCCCCGATTCCTGATTGGCATTTTGCCTGTGTATTTAGAATTCCTACATTTTGCTGTCAGGAGAAAGCCCCACCCCGGACGCTGATTGGCGGTTTCGGTGGCTCTGGACCGCCTCCAGCCTGCAATTGGTTGTGTCTTGTTCCCAGGCTCCTCCTCGCTGCCTCACATGACTGGAAGTGTTTGTGCGGCCGGCTGTCCCGGGAGCTATCGGAGCCGCCCTGCTCGGAGGCCCGGGCCGGACTGGGATGCCCCGGGGTAGGCAGCGCTCATGGATCCCCGGGAGGTGAAGGATCGGATCCTGGAGAACATCAATCTCTCCGTCAAAAAGGTCCGGGGGGTCCTAAGGCGATGTGTGTCGGGGGGGTCTTCAGGGGACGGTGGGGAATGTATGGGGGCTGGGAGAGAAACTGGAGCCGGACACATAAGGAGAGACATGGGGGTCGGGAGATGGGTCTGTGAGAATAGGTGGGGGCAGGGGTTACAGGGGCAGGGGTATGAGCTGCAGGGGTCACAGGGGCAGGGGTTACAGGGGCAGGGGTATGAGCTGCAGGGGTTACAGGGGCAGGGGTATGAGCTGCAGGGGTTACAGGGGCAGGGGTTACAGGGGCAGGGGTATGAGTTACAGGGGCAGGGGTATGAGCTGCAGGGGTTACAGGGGCAGGGGTTACAGGGGCAGGGGTATGAGTTACAGGGGCAGGGGTATGAGCTGCAGGGGTTACAGGGGCAGGGGTATGAGCTGCAGGGGTTACAGTGGCAGGGGTTACAGGGGCAGGGACATGAGCTGCAGGGGTTACAGGGGCAGGGACATGAGCTGCAGGGGTTACAGGGGCAGGGACATGAGCTGCAAGGGTTACAGGGGCAGGGACATGAGCTGCAAGGGTTACAGGGGCAGGGGGTATGAGCTGCAGGGGTTACAGGGGCAGGGGGTATGAGCTGCAGGGGTTACAGGGGCAGGGGTATGAGCTGCAGGGGTTACAGGGGCAGGGGTATGAGCTGCAGGGGTTACAGGGGCAGGGGTATGAGCTGCAGGGGTTACAGGGGCAGGGGTTACAGGGGCAGGGGGTATGAGCTGCAGGGGTTACAGGGGCAGGGGTATGAGCTGCAGGGGTTAAAGGGGCAGTAGGGAGTCAGGAGGGAGAATTGGGGACGGGGGATAAAATGAGTAGTGTGGGGGACAATACACTTGGGGTCCAGGGGGAGGAGAAGAGAGGAAAGTTTTGGGGTTCAGAGAGAGAAGAGGAGGGAGAGTTTTCTGGATTAACCCAGTGACTGCCGGTAGGAATGAGTTCCAGGGGGCAGTTAGTATTTCCCACCCCCCCCCCCCAGGCAGCATCTGACTGTAGCTGAGAGCCTGTGTCCTTGTCCCACACTGAGCCGGGTCATTGCCATTATATGGCCGGGGGGGGGGGGGCATTCTCTCAGCCCTGCAGCCTTTCCCTGAGCCTCTCTGCCCCCAGTGTGTATCTCTCTATTGTACCCCCAGCCCTGCCCCTGACTGCCCCCCACTGCCCCTGACTGCCCCCTGTCTCTGTTACAGCTCTCATTCCTGTTCCCCTCAAATCATTCATGTGTCCTTCTCCCTGTGTTCCCTGCCCTCAGCTACCAACCCCCAGTGTTGTACAGTGTGTCAGGAGTCAGAACTCCCATAGGTCTGTTAGTCAGGAGTCAGAACCAGCCAGACACACATTGCTTTCCATAGTAATGACAGTTACACATAACTATAAACCCAGTGAGAATGAGGGATGAATGGATATTGGGGAGTTGTATCAGGAGTCAGAACCAGCAGTGCAGGAAAGGGAAAGGGACAGACACAGTGACAGTTACACATAACTATAAACCCAGTGAGAATGAGGAATGAATGGGTATTGGGGAGTTGTATCAGGAGTCAGAACCAGCAGTGCAGGGAAGGGAAAGGGACAGACACAGTGACAGTTACACATAACTATAAACCCAGTGAGAATGAGGGATGAATGGGTATTGGGGAGTTGTATCAGGAGTCAGAACCAGCAGTGCAGGGAAGGGAAAGGGACAGACACAGTGACAGTTACACATAACTATAAACCCAGTGAGAATGAGGAATGAATGGGTATTGGGGAGTTGTATCAGGAGTCAGAACCAGCAGTGCAGGGAAGGGAAAGGGACAGTGACAGTTACACATAACTATAAACCCAGTGAGAATGAGGGATGAATGGATATTGGGGAGTTGTATCAGGAGTCAGAACCAGCAGTGCAGGGAAGGGAAAGGGACAGACACAGTGACAGTTACACATAACTATAAACCCAGTGAGAATGAGGAATGAATGGATATTGGGGAGTTGTATCAGGAGTCAGAACCAGCAGTGCAGGGAAGGGAAAGGGACAGACACAGTGACAGTTACACATAACTATAAACCCAGTGAGAATGAGGAATGAATGGATATTGGGGAGTTGTATCAGGAGTCAGAACCAGCAGTGCAGGGAAGGGAAAGGGACAGACACAGTGACAGTTACACATAACTATAAACCCAGTGAGAATGAGGAATGAATGGGTATTGGGGAGTTGTATCAGGAGTCAGAACCAGCAGTGCAGGGAAGGGAAAGGGACAGACACAGTGACAGTTACACATAACTATAAACCCAGTGAGAATGAGGAATGAATGGATATTGGGGAGTTGTATCAGGAGTCAGAACCAGCAGTGCAGGGAAGGGAAAGGGACAGACACAGTGACAGTTACACATAACTATAAACCCAGTGAGAATGAGGAATGAATGGATATTGGGGAGTTGTATCAGGAGTCAGAACCAGCAGTGCAGGGAAGGGAGAAGGACATTGGGAAGTTGCATAGAATTAGATTAGAGCGCTGTAGAATTTGTTGGCTCTTTATTAATACATGTTAATAATAATAATAATAATAATAATAATAACAGACCATTTTGGGTCTGATACTCGGATCATGGAGAGCGCCAGTGCTGATTTATATCTAGAGGGGAGGGGACAGAGCTGCTTCCAGCAGTTTTGGGATCATTTTGCAGCAGTGCAGTTTTCCAAGGATTTTATTGGAGTACAGTATTATATGCAGTTTCACAGTGTGCGCCACCTGCTGGCAGAATGTGGATTTGAACCAAATTGGTTGTTAGCTGTTTATCCAGGGCCCCCATATGGAATAATGGGATCCTATACTTCCAAGTTAGTGGGGGCCCCCCTCCCAACTCACCTGGGCAGAGGGTCCTACCAGAAAGTAAAATCTGGTGGGAAAAAATGTCCCTTTGTTCAGCCCGGCCTTACTCTGGTGTAAGCTAACTGCTGATGAGTTGCTATGGGTTACAAGACCAGGCAAAGTAATCTTGTTTTAGTTTGGGCTGGAAGGAGGGCATAAGAATGGCAGTGCCAGGGGTAGGAGATGGCACTGTCACAAATGTAATTACCCAGCAGTAAGTGAGAGCCAGGAATAGCAGTGTGATGCCATTGGTTGGTGTGTGGGCCCTCCCCCCAGGAAATAACTCCATGCAGCCAAAGTGCTTGGTCTGGGATCGATCGGCTAATGGTGCTTATTAGCTCTGCTCCCCGGGGCCCAACCCCTCCGCTGGGCCGGTTCCCTCAGCGACATCCGGGTATTGGTGCCAGAACCAGCTGAACCTGTCTCCTCCCCGGCCTGTCAGCCCAAACCTGATCTGCTGTACGGAGGGAACTGCCCCAATTTCTCCAGTTATGGCTGGGCGTTTACTTCCACTTGGGGTGCAAATAGCGCTGGGGGGCCTCTAGGGGTTGCTAACAGGGGCAGATGCCCTGGGACCTGTGTGTGGTTGTTGGGCGAAGGATGTGGGACGATGCAGAGCAAGATGGGGGGCAGTGGGTCTGGGTTGGGCCAGATGGGGGGCAGTGGGTCTGGGTTGGGGGCAGTAGTGTCTGGGTGGGGGCAGTGGGTCTGGGTTGGGCCAGGTGGGGGCAGTGGGTCTGGGTTGGACCAGGTGGGGGGCAGTTGTGTCTGGGTGGGGCCAGGTGGGGGCAGTGGGTCTGGGTTGGGCCAGGTGGGGGCAGTGGGTCTGGGTTGGACCAGGTGGGGGCAGTGGGTCTGGGTTGGACCAGGTGGGGGGCAGTTGTGTCTGGGTGGGGCCAGGTGGGGGCAGTGGGTCTGGGTGGGGCCAGGTGGGGGGCAGTTGTGTCTGGGTGGGGGCAGTTGTGTCTGGGTGGGGGGCAGTTGTGTCTGGGTGGGGCCAGGTGGGGGCAGTTGTGTCTGGGTGGGGCCAGGTGGGGGGCAGTTGTGTCTGGGTGGGGGGCAGTTGTGTCTGGGTGGGGCCAGGTGGGGGCAGTGGGTCTGGGTGGGGCCAGGTGGGGGGCAGTTGTGTCTGGGTGGGGGGCAGTTGTGTCTGGGTGGGGGGCAGTTGTGTCTGGGTGGGGCCAGGTGGGGGGCAGTTGTGTCTGGGTGGGGCCAGGTGGGGGGCAGTTGTGTCTGGGTGGGGCCAGGTGGGGCAAAGTAGGGGCAGCAGGACAAGGTGGGGGGCAGTTGTGTCTGGGTGGGGCCAGGTGGGGCAAAGTAGGGGCAGCAGGACAAGGTGGGGGGCAGTTGTGTCTGGGTGGGGCCAGGTGGGGCAAAGTAGGGGCAGCAGGACAAGGTGGGGCCCATAGCCCAAGACAGAGACAGTAGGGCTTGGGAGGGATTGTTAGTTGGGGTGCCCCATAACAGTTAAGGTGACCATTCACCTCAATCAGCTCATGGGCCACAATGACTGACGCCGTATGTACCCTATGCCAAAATGGTTTCCCTGAATCGCACCCAAGCCTGGGGCCCCATTGGTCACATATGGATGTTCTGCTTGATGCCCACAGTGGGTTCCATTGGGATTTACTCTCGGTACTGACACAATCTTACATGTGACCCGCAGAAGCTTTTCTTATGTCGGATCAGAACCATAATCTGCCCGTCCCTATTGGGTTAAACAAGCTCCTGTGTATGTTCAGCTGAGGGGCCCTTGGCTGGAATGTGACTGCGGGGCCCCTCGCTGTGTAACCGACAGGCTCACCCTAACGCTCACGGGTCCCTGTCCCCTAATGGCGCCCGGTGGCCACGAGAATCCTAGAAAAAAACCGAGGGAAACTTCCCCTTTTAGGGGCATTGTGACCAAACGGCAGTTTCGCTTTGTCCCTTATATAGCGATGCATACGATAAGGATCTCACCATTGTGTTTAAAGGGGAAGTACTGAAATAACGTTACCCCCTGGCACGCCAGGCAGCTGGGCACGGATTGGGCAGTGTAGGACTCGGTATAAAATCCCTTTACTACTTTGTGCAGTTGCAGAGCTACTTTGCTGCGTGTGAAGATGAGACGCCGGCGATCCGGAACCATGACCGCGTGCTGCAGCGCCTGTGCGAGCATCTGGACCACGCGCTCCTGTACGGGTGAGTGCCCGGCGTGCCCGCGCTGGATCCATGGGGCAATAAATACGCCGCCTCTTTGGTTGTGACCCCCCCCCCCAAACTTTTATTATGTTATAGAATGGGCAATTCTAAGCAACTTTTCAATTGGTCTTCATTATTTATTTGTTATAGTTTTTTAATTTTTTGCCTTCTATTAAATGGGGGTCACTGACCCCGGCAGCCAAACCCTATTGCTCTGTGAGGCCCCAGTTTTATTGTTATTGTTACTTTTTATTCCTTATCTTTCTATTTCAGGCCTCTCCCCTATTCATATACCAGTCTCTCATTCCCACTGCTCCCTGGTTGCTAGGGTACTTTGGACCTTAGCAACCAGATAGCTGCTGAAACTCCAAACTGGAGAGCTGCTAAACATAAATAATTCAAAAATGAAGACCAATTGCAAATTGTCTCTCTATATCATACTAACGGTTAACTCAAAGGTGGACAAGCACTTAAGGGTCTGTTACCTGCCCGTGGCCCTGTCTTAGGGTCCTGGAGTTCCCGCCTCTGTCTGTTGCTAAGTTACAACCAATGTGTGACTCTCTCTCTCTCTGTCCCGGTGCCTCCCCCAGGCTGCAGGACATCGCGTCGGGATACTGGGTGCTGGTTGTGCACTTCACCCGCAGAGAGGCCATCAAACAGATTGAGGATCAGCGGCACGTGGCCACTCTCCTGGGGCGCAGTGAGTACGGGTGCGGGGTGTTGGCACTTAATTGGCCACTGGGGGAAGCAACATGGCAGCTCCCAGCAAATGTACAAACTGAGGGCGAACTGTTGGTTCCATAAATACCTGTTGGGGAGGGGCCTAATTAGTACATGTGTAGGTGATACTCTGCATCACTCTGGCAGGTCGCGCGTGGCTCTACCTGGCCCTTAATGAGAACTCGCTGGAGAGTTACCTGCGGCTGTTCCAGGAGAACCAGAGTTTGCTGGAGAAATATTACTACAAGTGAGTAGTGGAGACATTCCCTCTCCCCCCGGCAGGGGTGGTTCCCCCCCCGTTTAACCCCTTATGTCTCTGCCCGTTGCTAGGAACGCCTTGGTGTGCAGCCACGACCATCTGACGCTCTTCCTCACGTTGGTGTCGGGCCTGGAGTTCATTCGCTTCCAGCTGGAGATGGTGAGTGCGTCGGGCACGGTGAGCCGCCCCTTGGCAAACACGGGTGCTCTGAGCCAACCAGTAATAAAAAAAAAAACAAAGACCAATTGCAAATTATCTCAGAATCACTCCCTGCATCATACTAAGAGTTAACTCTTTCTACGACTGACCCAGTTTTGCTGCCCCCCCCCTATCTCTGCAGGACGTGCCGTACCTGGACCTGGCGCCCTACATGCCCGAGTACTACAAGCCCCAGCACCTTCTGGATTTCGAGGATCGGCTCCCGCATTCGGTTCACGGGTCGGACAGCTTGTCCCTTAACTCTTTCAACTCCATCAATTCCACCAACCTGGAGTGGGACGACAGCGCCATTGCGCCATCCAGTGAGGGTACAAATTTGGGTCGGGGTTGGGGGGCTGGGGAGCAGCGGAAATGTTTGTAGTGTGGGAATAAAATGTGGGTATCATTGGCACCCCGTCCTGGGTCTGTACATGTAAGGAGCACCCCCAGATCCAAGGGGGGCACACATGGCCCAACCCAATTGGAAGAGCTCAGAATCTCCATGTGCCCCCCCCAGGCACTAACAAGATGATGTAATGGGCCCCCGTATTGTTGTGACTGGCACACTCCCATAGCCAGTTGGTACCAACGTTACTGTACTGGGCATCGCTCCCCAGCTGTCTCTAACCCGCTCTTTTATCCCCGGTCTCTAGATTATGAGTTTGGAGAGGCTTATCCTGCAGCGCCGTCCGTGCCCAGCACAGACTGGGAAGGTGGGAACCATCCGTCCTTTTCTCTGTAACTGCCGCTCGTGTGTGCCACCTGTGCCCAGCCTGTGCCCCTGCCTTCTATGCAATTTCTCTGTATCTTGGTCTGATTCCTTCAGTACAGCAGCCTCCATGTGTGCCCCTTCTGCCTCCATGTGTGCCCCTTCTGTGTGTCTCCTCTGCCTCTGTGTCTGCCCCTTCTGCCTCCATGTGTGCCCCCTCTGTGTCTGCCCCTTCTGCCTCCATGTGTGCCCCTTCTGCCTCCATGTGTGCCCCCTCTGTGTGTCTCCTCTGCTTCCCTGTGTGCCACTTCTGCTTCCTTGTATGCCGCCTCTGCCAGCTCCAATCTGCCTCTTCCCTCTATCTGATTTGGCTGTACCCTTTAGTATAACTGCCCCTCCCCTGGGCACATCTCCTTTGCCTAGCTTCAGCCTCTGCCACCTCTCTCTCTTCTGTATTGTTCTGTACCTGCTCCTCTGTGTCTCCCCTGCCTGGTACCTTCTGTGTTGCTCTGTGCCCGCTCCTCTCTGTCTCCCCTGCCTGGTACCTTCTGTGTTGCTCTGTACCCGCTCCTCTCTGTCTCACCTGCCTGGTACCTTCTGTGTTGCTCTGTACCCGCTCCTCTCTGTCTCCCCTGCCTGGTACCTTCTGTGTTGCTCTGTACCCGCTCCTCTCTGTCTCACCTGCCTGGTACCTTCTGTGTTGCTCTGTACCCGCTCCTCTCTGTCTCCCCTGCCTGGTACCTTCTGTATTGCTCTGTGCCCGCTCCTCTCTGTCTCCCCTGCCTGGTACCTTCTGTGTTGCTCTGTACCCGCTCCTCCCTGTCTCACCTGCCTGGTACCTTCTGTGTTGCTCTGTGCCCGCTCCTCCGTGTCTCCTTGCCTTTGCCATTCAGTGCATTTGCCACACATGTCTGTACCCATCTGGCTCTTTCCCTTTCTTCTTATTCACTGAATTCACCCACCTTTTCCCTCCCCCTGTAACTGTCCTTTGGCACATCTTGGCATCACTCAGAAGGGAGGGGCTTAATTAAACCTTATTAAAGTGAATCTGTCTCCTTACAGCTATTGTGCCCATTATACAGGGGTCCCCCCCCAGTACAGCAAACCCTTCGTATCTGTGAGCAGCCATGTTGCTGTCTGTGGGCGTGGCTACGATAGGAGGGTCATGTAGGGCGGGCTGTTTGCCTATAGCATGAGTTATGTTGCCTGCCAGTCTTATTGCCTTATTGCCCTACAGGCTGCTGGGCATTAGCTGCCCTGTGCTGTTCAGCATTTATCACCTTAGCATTGGGCACTGGGGGCATAATCTCCAAGCTGGGCGCTATGTGCATTGGGCATTGGGTTTGGTAACAGAATAAGCAGCTGTGGGTGAGATTGGGGTGTAGTGTAACTATAGATACTGGCGTGGGGTGTGGGAACTGGGTTCGGACCTGGGTTGGCCAATCAGGGCTCTGTTCCCGTGGGTGTGGTTAGGGTAGAAGGATTGGCAGTTCCAACTGGGATAAGGCAAAGCCAAATACTCCCTTGGGTGTATTGTTGTGTTGGGTGGGTAGAAAGTTCTAAAAGTCTAGATAATAGGATTACAATATGAGTTCTTTAGAATCAGATCTATTTCCCAGGCCCAGCGAGCCAATCAGGGGCCACAGATTTACTTTAATCAATGTTCACCCCCTTCTGACATCTGTCTGTTCCACTTCTCTACCTCGCCCCCTGCTGCCCACTGTAGGATCTGCCCAGCTGGTACAAGGCCGGGGCCCCTTTCCCATGGGTGTTGGTGCCTGTAATTACTGGGAGGGGCCCCAAATGCATTTATAACCCACATGTCTATGTAACCTGGGGGTGTCGGGCAAGGAGGGGCTACTAATGTTCTGAGCCAATCGACTAACGACGAACTAATTGGGTTGCAGTGCATGCACACCTTAACTTGCTGCATGGGGGGCGGTGCGTGATTGGCCGCGTGTGCGTCCGTGTGTGTTCCTTCTGCTGCCCAACCTGGGCAGGTATCGTATTTACCATTGTGTCCTACAGGTCTGTAACTGAAGGGAGAGAGGAAGATTTAGACTCCTCCCACTTACCCATAAAACTTCTGCTCCAGTCAGCCGCAAATAAAACCGCTCTAAACCCTAACGTGAATAATATTGGTGCTTGGCCACTCCCACTGAAGACATAACCCGCCCCTTTAACAGCTAAGCCACACCCTCTTCTGGTTTTTCAGGCGTTTGAGGGGAAATAAGAGCTGATAATATAGTTATTTTCCATTTGCTTCAATATTCCCATTGGGCAAATCGACTGGGGCAATAGAAAAAGGCAAGATGTAGTGGCCCTTTAAGGGATGAGTGGGTATCTGCTGATAGGAGGAGCCAGTTACCCCGAACCCAAATCTCCGATTATCACAATGGTTCTTTCTAGTGCCACATAGATCCGCCCTCACCCACCCACCTGACTCTCTGACCTTCCCCTCTGACAGATGGAGAACTGCATGATGGGACGAGCTTTCCCCGACCGGCGGCCATTTTGCACAATGGCTACAAGCCTCATGGGAAGAGCCCCATACAGAGGTACAACCCCTTCACCCAAGACCTGTCCTCATCCGACGTCACCTCGGGGCCCGGCCTGGACACCCCCGACACCAGCGAGCCCAACACCCAGGACTCGGAGCTGGACGTGACCTCATTGGACACAACGTTGTCCTACAACCAGGCGCCCAGGGCGGCCGAGCTCACCTCGGACAGCACCGATATCAGCGCCCAGGACGGGGCGGACGGCTTTTCCACTTCAGAATCGACGCCGGTGCACAGCTCCGCCCACAGGAAGGGATCCGCCTCCAGTTACGCCCAGTACACGGAGAACAGCTCCGAGCTGGAGGTGATCAGGTCAGTGCCAAGGTTAATGGGCGCCATTTGTATCCTCTGTGCCAGGGGCGGGGCTTCTCTAGACTATATCCCAGTGGGGGGCCGGGTTACACTTTCTATGCAGGGTTCCTATTGGACAGGGAATCCACTGATGGACCCTCCCCTTTCTCATAGGCTGGTAAAGAAGAAGCGAACGGGCAAGCGCCGTAGGGGACGTTCTGAAGATGGAACCCAACACCCCCATCCCAGCACCTCGGAACCTGATGACCCAGTCCCCGAGGTTTCAGTCTCTTGCCACGGGGCAACCGAGGAAAAGCCAAGTGACCTTCCCGAGACGGTTATCCGCCTCCCCAAGATGCAGGACACATCCATGGAACGGGTTGGGCAACCACTGAGCGAGGTCATAGAGAAGCTGAACGGCCAACTGGACCCCCAGGCCTGGAACGTTCATCCTGAGCCCACGGACCAGTCCTTTCGGACCTGCTCTCCGGGGGGGACCCCCGGTGACCTCCAGGGCCAAGACGTTAGCCAGGGGATTCAGGATCCCATGGACTTCTACTACTTTACCCCAGAGAGTCCAAACCCTGCTGCAACAGGTGGTGGCCACAATGACTCTCCAGGCCAGAGCCAATCAGCACATGTTTTTAGTGGCTCTGAGGATGCTGGACAAACGGAAGGCGGAGGAGAGGCAGAGACTAAAGGACCCCTAGAGCCCCAGATAGAGGAGGCTTTATTAACTGCCCCCGACTGGGGCAAGAAGAGCCCAGCGCTAAGCATTGCTGAAGACTCAGGAGTGGATGAGGGACAAGGAAGTCCGTCGGATTCCCCGCACCCCTGCGAGTTCAGGTACAGAAGGAGTCCTAATGGGTTCTGACTGTTCATGTTTAATCACCCAGTGGCATCAGCGCCCCCATTAGGTGAACAAAAGTAGGGTCTTACGTAGATTTACTGCCCCCCACTAACCAGCAGCAGGAAAGCAGCCCAGCATTCTGATAACTGAGGGTTGGTATCCAGCAGAACCAGCTTGGGTTTCCTTCTTCCAGCAATGGGTTTTATCAGCGCCGGGCTTGGTCTATACTGGAAACAGTCAATGCAATGGGAATACCTGTACCTAGGTACAGCACTCTTAACTATCTCCCCCCAGTACTTACCCAGGTACAGAGCTCTGATTCTCTGTACTTCCTGCTCCTGGGCTGCTCTCTTTCCCATGGTCAGACAGGAACCTCCCCCTGGGTAAGTGAATCCAATCTCCCCCCAGTACTTACCCAGGTACAGAGCTCTGATTCTCTGTACTTCCTGCTCCTGGGCTGCTCTCTTTCCCATGGTCAGGCAGGAACCTCCCCCTGGGTAAGTGAATCCAATCTCCCCCCAGTACTTACCCAGGTACAGAGCTCTGATTCTCTGTACTTCCTGCTCCTGGGCTGCTCTCTTTCCCATGGTCAGACAGGAACCTCCCCCTGGGTAAGTGAATCCAATCTCCCCCCAGTACTTACCCAGGAACAGAGCTCTGATTCTCTGTACTTCCTGCTCCTGGGCTGCTCTCTTTCCCATGGTCAGGCAGGAACCTCCCCCTGGGTAAGTGAATCCAATCTCCCCCCAGTACTTACCCAGGAACAGAGCTCTGATTCTCTGTACTTCCTGCTCCTGGGCTGCTCTCTTTCCCATGGTCAGGCAGGAACCTCCCCCTGGGTAAGTGAATCCAATCTCCCCCCAGTACTTACCCAGGTACAGAGCTCTGATTCTCTGTACTTCCTGCTCCTGGGCTGCTCTCTTTCCCATGGTCAGACAGGAACCCCCCCCCCCCTGGGTAAGTGAATCCAATCTCCCCCCAGTACTTACCCAGGAACAGAGCTCTGATTCTCTGTACTTCCTGCTCCTGGGCTGCTCTCTTTCCCATGGTCAGACAGGAACCCCCCTGGGTAAGTGAATCCAATCTCCCCCCAGTACTTACCCAGGTACAGAGCTCTGATTCTCTGTACTTCCTGCTCCTGGGCTGCTCTCTTTCCCATGGTCAGGCAGGAACCTCCCCCTGGGTAAGTGAATCCAATCTCCCCCCAGTACTTACCCAGGTACAGAGCTCTGATTCTCTGTACTTCCTGCTCCTGGGCTGCTCTCTTTCCCATGGTCAGACAGGAACCCCCCCTGGGTAAGTGAATCCAATCTCCCCCCAGTACTTACCCAGGAACAGAGCTCTGATTCTCTGTACTTCCTGCTCCTGGGCTGCTCTCTTTCCCATGGTCAGGCAGGAACCTCCCCCTGGGTAAGTGAATCCAATCTCCCCCCAGTACTTACCCAGGTACAGAGCTCTGATTCTCTGTACTTCCTGCTCCTGGGCTGCTCTCTTTCCCATGGTCAGACAGGAACCTCCCCCTGGGTAAGAGAGCAGCCCAGGAGCAGGAAGTACAGAGGATCAGACTTGTGCTATAGGTTGGGGAATTCCTATGGGTTATTGTAGTTTTTGCTGCTCATACAAATGGATAGGGGTTCAATCCCATTCTCCATACTCTCATTGCAGGGTTGATAATAACCTCCTGCTGCTCCTAATGATCCATGTGTACAGAGAGAATGAGGAGCAGCTATTTAAGGTGAGAGCAGCGCTGGGGGGTCCCGTGGGGGGGGAGGGGGGGGGATTTCGCTGATCCCAGAGACCCATTTTGTTTTGTGTTTCCCAGATGTTCCGGATGAGCACGGGGCACATGGAGGGGGACGTGCAGCTGCTGTATGTGCTACTGACTGACTGTTACATCTACCTGCTGAGAAAAGGTGCCCCCTCCCTCTTCTACCCTCCCCCCCCCTCATTCTGCCCCCCTTCCTTCCCTACCTGCCTCCCACCTACCCCCCCCCCCCCTCATTCTGCCCCCTCAGTTGCTGATGGATTTGGAATGACTATGGCTGTTCCTACAGGTGCCGCAGATAAGCCATACATGGTGGAAGAGGCAGTTTCCTATAATGAACTCGACTACGTCTCGGTGAGTGAGCGTCCATCTTGCTCGGCTGCAGGGTCTCGGCAACTTGTTCCATTGGAACCGAGATATTCTATCATATTGTGTCTGCGCTTAGTATAACCTGCCAGCAGGGGGAGCTGCTGCCCACTCACAGGCATCTGAGACCATGAATGTATCTACCTGTTGCCCCAGTTTACCTTACAGCCCTCCTGGCATTCCCAGTACCCAGAGGCACAAACACCCCCCCCCAGCCCAATAAATAGTGACTGTCTGTGGCACCTTACAGCCCCCCTGGCATTCCCAGTACCCAGAGGCACAAACAGCCCCCCCCCCCCAGCCCAATAAATAGTGACTGTCTGTGGCACCTTACAGCCCCCCTGGCATTCCCAGTACCCAGAGGCACAAACAGCCCCCCCCCAGCCCAATAAATAGTGACTGTGGCACCTTACAGCCCCCCTGGCATTCCCAGTACCCAGAGGCACAAACAGCCCCCCCCCCAGCCCAATAAATAGTGACTGTCTGTGGCACCTTACAGCCCCCCTGGCATTCCCAGTACCCAGAGGCACAAACAGCCCCCCCAGCCCAATAAATAGTGACTGTCTGTGGCACCTTACAGCCCCCCAGCATTCCCAGTACCCAGAGGCACAAACAGTCCCCCCAGCCCAATAAATAGTGACTGTCTGTGGCACCTTACAGCCCCCCCTGGCATTCACAGTACCCAGAGGCACAAACAGCCCCCCCAGCCCAATAAATAGTGACTGTCTGTGGCACCTTACAGCCCCCCCGGCATTCCCAGTACCCAGAGGCACAAACAGCCCCCCCCAGCCCAATAAATAGTGACTGTCTGTGGCACCTTACAGCCCCCCTGGCATTCCCAGTACCCAGAGGCACAAACAGCCCCCCCCCCCCAGCCCAATAAATAGTGACTGTCTGTGGTACCTTACAGCCCCCCCGGCATTCCCAGTACCCTCACATTGCCAGTCCTGCCATCCAATCAGCACCCATAGACAAAACGTGGGCAGGTTTCATTGGCAGCCATATTGGTTTTACTTTCCCAAATGCCCTTTAGTGCTTAACTGCCCCTTATATTGCCCCTCTCTGTTTCAGGTTGGAATAGACCAGCAGGCAGTTACCCTCGTTTGCACCAATAGGAGGCGGCAGTTCATGGTGGACACCGCAGATGTGACGCTAACCGAGTAAGTAGCGTCTGGTGTCTTATGGGGTGGGGGGGGGGGGCTGGAGGGGTAAATATTACTTCCTTACTACCCCCCTTAGTCAGCGAGACATGAAACGTATAAACAACCCCCCATTTTTTGCCTTGAATTGTTTTCTGCGCAGGGTCTTCCTAACCGCGCTGAACTCCGCCATGATTAATGGGTGCCGGGAGCCCCCCTACCCGGGGGTGCTGACTGATGCCACCATGGAGAAGTTGGCACTGGCTAAGTTTCTCTCCCAGGAGTCTAAGAGAGAGGTAAGTACTCCGGTACGGTGGCTGTGGGGGGTCACTGCCCAATGGCGGGGGCTCAGGCTGGTGTTTTGGTGCCCCCCGCAGGCGTCGGCAGTGGTGACTCTGTACTACGGGCTGGTGCACTGGGAGGACCCCCTGGACGACGCGGCCGGACCCGCCAGTTCCCATTACATGTCCCGCGACCAGAGCGTCTCCAAGGAGGGGGTTCTGCACTATAAGGCCAACACCTCGTACCTGGGCCGCGAGACTTGGAAGAGCTGCTACGTGGTGTTAAGGTAAAGCCCCCCCCCCCCCGTCTGTGCCCCCCACTCTCCCCGCCCTGCCGGTGATGTCACTGTCTGTCTGTCTGTGCCCCCCCCCACTCTCCCCTGCCCTGTCTGTGCCCCCTCCACTCTCCCCGCCCTGCCGGTGATGTCACTGTCTGTCTGTCTGTGCCCCCCACTCTCCCCTGCCCTGTCTGTGCCCCCCCCACTCTCTCCTGCCCTGTCTGTGCCCCCCCCACTCTCTCCTGCCCTGCCGGTGATGCCACTGTCTGTCTCTCTGTGCCCCCCCCCCCCACTCTCTCCTGCCCTGCCGGTGATGCCACTGTCTGTCTCTCTGTGCCCCCCCCCCCCCACTCTCTCCTGCCCTGCCATTCATCTCTTATACATTGGAATGCACGGATTTATCCCGCTGTGGGTTCTGGGTATTATACATGGAATTGGCACTGTATTTATTGCTGTGGGTTCTGGGGTATTAACATGGAATTGGCACTGTATTTATCCGCTGTGGGTTCTGGAGTAATTATACATGAATTGGGCACTGTATTTATCCTGCTGTGGGTTCTGGGTATTATACATGGAATTGGCACTGTATATATCCTGCTGTGGGTTCTGGGGTATTATACATGAGATTGGGACACTGTATTTATCCCGCTGTGGGTTCTGGGGTATATATACATGGAATTGGCACTGTTATTTATCCCGCTGTGGGTTCTGGGGTATTATACATGGAATTGGCACTGTATTTATCCCGCTGTTGGTTCTGGGGTATTATACATGGAATGGCACTGTATTATCCCGCTGTGGGTTCTGGGGTATTATACATGGAATTGGCACTGTATTTATCCCGCTGTGGGTTCTGGGGTATTATACATGGAATTGGCACTGTATTATTATCCCGCTGTGGGTTCTGGGGTATTATACATGGAATTGGCACTGTATTTATCCGCTGTGGGTTCTGGGTATTTATACATGGAATTGGCACTGTATTATCCTGCTGTGGGTTCTGGGTATTTATACATGGAATTGGCACTGTTATTTATCCGCTGTGGGTTCTGGGGTATTATACATGGAATTGGCACTGTATTATCCTGCTGTGGGTTCTGGGGTATTATACATGGAATTGGCACTGTATTTATCCTGCTGTGGGTTCTGGGGTATTATACATGGAATTGGCACTGTATTTTATCCCGCTGTGGTTCTGGGGTATTATACATGGAATTGCACTGTATTTATCCTGCTGTGGGTTCTGGGTATTATACATGGAATGGCACTGTATTTATCCGCTGTGGGTTCTGGGGTATTATACATGGAATTGGCACTGTATTATCCCTGCTGTGGGTTCTGGGGTATTATACATGGAATTGGCCTGTTATTTATCCCGCTGTGGGTTCTGGGGTATTATCATGGAATTGGCACTGTATTTATCCTGCTGTGGGTTCTGGGGTATTATACATGGAATTGGCACTGTATTTATCCGCTGTGGGTTCTGGGTATTATACATGGAATTGGCGACTGTATTTATCCGCTGTGGGTTCTGGGGTATTATACATGGAATTGGCGCTGTATTTATCCTGCTGTGGGTTCTGGGGTATTATACATGGAATGGCACTGTATTTATCCTGCTGTGGGTTCTGGGGTATTATACATGGAATTGGCACTGTATTTATCTGCTGTGGGTTCTGGGGTATTAACATGGAATTGGTGACTGTATTTATCCTGCTGTGGGTTCTGGGGTATTATACATGGAATTGGCACTGTATTATCTGCTGTGGGTTCTGGCGGTATTATACATGGAATTGCCCTGTATTTATTCTGCTGTGGGTTTCTGGGGTATTATACATGGAATTGGTACTGTATTTATCCTGCTGTGGGTTCTGGGGTATTATACATGGAATTGCACTGTATTTATCCCGCTGTGGGTTCTGGGTATTATCATGGAATTGGCCTGTATTTATCCTGCTGTGGGTTCTGGGGTTTATACATGGAATTGGCACTGTATTTATCCTGCTGTGGTTCTGGGGTATTATACATGGAATTGGCCCTGTATTATCCTGCTGTGGGGTTCTGGGGTATTATACATGGAATTGCCCTGTATTTATCCTGCTGTGGTTCTGGGGTATATACATGGAATGGCACTGTATTTATCTGCTGTGGGTTCTGGGTATTATACATGGAATTGGCACTGTATTTATCCTGCTTGGTTCTGGGTATTATACATGAATTGGACTGTATATTATCCTGCTGTGGTTCTGGGGTATTATACATGGAATTGGCACTGTATTTATCCCGCTGTGGGTTCTGGGGTATTATACATGGAATTGGCACTGTATTTATCCTGCTGTGGGTTCTGGGGTATTATACATGGAATTGGCGCTGTATTTATCACTGCTGTGGGTTTCTGGGGTATTATACATGGAATTGGCACTGTATTTATCCTGCTGTGGGTTTCTGGGGTATTATACATGGAATTGGCACTGTATTATCCCGCTGTGGGTTCTGGGTATTATACATGGAATTGGCACTGTATTTATCCTGCTGTGGGTTCTGGGTATTATACATGGAATTGGCACTGTATTATCCCGCTGTGGGTTCTGGGGTATGATATACATGGATTGGCACTGTATTATTCCGCTGTGGGTTCTGGGGTATTATACATGGAATTGGCGCTGTATTTATCCCTGCTGTGGGTTCTGGGTATTATACATGGAATTGGCACTGTATTTATCCTGCTGTGGGTTCTGGGGTATTATACATGGAATTGGCACTTGTATTTTCCCGCTGTGGGTTCTGGGTATTATACATGGAATTGGCGCTGTATTTATCCCGCTGTGGTTCGGGGTATTATACATGGAATTTGCGCTGTATTTATCCTGCTGTGGGTTCTGGGGTATTATACATGGAATTGGCACTGTATTTATCCTGCTGTGGGTTCTGGGGTATTAATACATGGAATTGGCACTGTATTTTATTCTGCTGTGGGTTCTGGGTTTATACTGGAATTGGTACTGTATTTATCCTGCTGTGGGTTCTGGGGTATTATACATGGAATGGCACTGTATTTATCCTTGCTGTGGTTCTGGGTATTTAACAGTGGAATTGGGCCCTGTATTTTTTCTGCTGTGGTTCTGGGGTATTATACATGGAATTGGTACTGTATTATCTGCTGTGGGTTCTGGGGTATTATCAATGGAATTGGCACTGTATTTATCCGCTGTGGTTCTGGGGTATTTCATGGATTGGCACTGTATTTTCTGCTGTGGGTTCTGGGGTATTATACATGAATTGGCACTGTATTTATCCTGCTGTGGGTCTGGGTATTATACATGGAATTGGCCCTGTATTTATCCTGCTGTGGGTTCTGGGGTATTAATACATTGGAATTGGCCTCTTATTTATCCTGCTGTGGGTTTGGGGTATTTATACATGGAATTGGCCACTGTATTTATCCTGCTGTGGTTCTGGGGTATTATACATGGAATTGGCCCTGTATTTATCCTGCTGTGGTCTGGGGTATATACATAGAATTGGCACTGTATTTATCCTTCTGTGGGTTCTGGGGTATATAACTTGGAATTGGCACTGTATTTTCCGCTGTGGGTTCTGGGGTATTATACATGGAATTGGCACTGTATTTATCTGCTGTGGGTTCTGGGGGTATTATACATGGATTGGCCACTGTATTTATGCCCGCTGTGGGTTCTGGGTATTATACATGGCAAATTGGCGCTGATATTTATCCCGCTGTGGTTCTGGGTATTAACATGGAATTGGCACCTGTATTTATCCGTGTGGGTTCTGGGGTATTATACATGGAATTGGCACTTATTTATCCGCTGTGGGATCTGGGTATTATACAGGGATTGGCACTGTATTTATCCGCTGTGGGTTCTGGGGTTTATACATGGAATTGCGCTGTATTATCCCGCTGTGGGTTCTGGGGTATTATACATGGAATTGGCACTGTATTTATCCCGCTGTGGGTTCTGGGGTATTATACATGGATTGGCGCTGTATTTATCCTGCTGTGGGTTCGGGGGTATTATACATGGAATTGGCACTGTATTTATCCCCCTGTGGGTTCTGGGGTATTATACATGGAATTGGCACTGTATTTATCCTGCTTTGGGTTCTGGGGTATTATACATGGAACTGGCACTGTATTTATCCTGCTGTGGGTTCTGGGTATATACATGGATTGGCACTGTATTTATCCTGCTGGGGTTCTGGGTATTATACATGGAATTGGCACTGTATTTATCCTGCTTTGGTTCTGGGTATTATACATGGAATTGGCGCTGTATTTATCCTGCTGTGGGTTCTGGGGTATTTACATGAATTGGCACTGTTTATCCTGCTGTGGGTTCTGGGGTATTATACATGGAATTGGCACTGTATTTATCCTGCTGTGGGTTCTCGTATTATACATGGAATTGGCACTGTATTTATCCTGCTGTGGGTTCTGGGTATTATACATGGAATTGGCACTGTATTTTCCTGCTGTGGGTTCTGGGGTATATACATGGAATTGGCACTGTATTTATCCTGCTGTGGTTCTGGGGTATTATACATGGAATTGGCGCTGTATTTATCCTGTGTGGTTCTGGGGTATTATACATGGAATTGGCACTGTATTTATCCTTGTGTGGGTTCTGGGGTATTATACATGGAATTGGCACTGTATTTATCCTGCTGTGGGTTCTGGGGTATTATACATGGAATTGGCACTGTATTTATCCTGCTGTGGTTTCTGGGGTATTATACATGGAATTGGGCTTAAGGTATCTGTGTAGATTAATCAGCCCTCCAAACATAAAACTACCCCAGCCAGTTGTTGGGAAACCACTGGACCAGAAAACCTATTTAGAACCCAGTCACGAGGCAAAAGCTACTGCTTTAATTACCCTCCTGGAATTCAGGGGTAGATAATACACTGGGACCCAACACTATTATATCTGGGAACATTATTGGCCCCGAGGTTCCGTGACAGAGCTCAACTGGGCCCGGATCCTGTGCCACATTCAGGCCTGTACCGTCTTGCCTTCCCGGGTTGGTACCGGCGACTCAGCAGGCAAAGTACACGGCTTGGCTAAACAGTAACAGGGCGCCTTGTGCAACGCACCTACAGTAAATATACCCCCGCCCAGGCACACCCAGCGCCGCCCGGGGCACAATGGCCCAGAATAATCAACAAATGCAGCTGTGGGGCCCAAAGCTCAGTATCAGGGCGGAACCTGAATGTGTGGGCTGGGGAGGGTTCTTATTAAAGGGGAAGTAGAACTCATAAGGGAAATGTATGTAGGTTGGTACAAGGGGGTAGGAGCTGCCCTGCTGCTCTGCGTGTGAGGGAGGAGGATAATAAAGGGCTTTATGGGAAGTCTGTTGCTTAATCACCTTGGGGTTTCACTGAAGGAATCGACCCAGGAGCTCCCGGAAGCGCAGAGGGAATGAGCAACTAAGGTGCGGTTAGTGGGCGCTGCCAGTGCTGCCGGGTACTGCCCACACCCCATAGCCTTAAAGTATCTGTTTTATCACTGGTATTTTCCAGGCTGTCTCTGTTCTTGTGGGTCAGTAGCAGCACTGAGTGCTCACTCACTCACTCAGTCTCTCACTCACTCAGTCCCTCACTCACTCAGTGGCTTACACACTCACTCGCTCACTTACTCACTCGCTCACTCACTCAGTCACTCGCTTACTCATTCACTCGCTCACTCACTCAGTCACTCACTCATTCACTTGCTCACTCACTCGCTCACTCAGTCACTCACTTGCTCACTCACTCGCTCACTCACTTGCTCACTCAGTCACTCTCTCGCTCACTCACTCGCTCCCTTACTCACTCCCTCACTCACTCACTTGCTCACTCACTCACTCACTTGCTCACTCACTCGCTCACTCAGTCACTCTCTCGCTCGCTCACTCACTGGCTCCCTTACTCACTCCCTCACTCGCTCACTCACTCGCTCACTCACTTGCTCACTCGCTCACTCACTCGCTCACTCACTCGCTCACTCACTCGCTGACTCAGTCACTCTCTTGCTCACTCACTCTCTCGCTCGCTGACTCGCTCCCTTACTCACTCCCTCACTCACTCCCTCACTCACTCTCTTACTCACACACTCAGTCACTCGCTTACTCATTCACTCGCTCACTCACTCAGTCACTCACTCATTCACTTGCGCACTCACTCGCTCACTCAGTCACTCACTTGCTCACTCACTCGCTCACTCACTTGCTCACTCAGTCACTCTCCCGCTCACTCACTCGCTCCCTTACTCACTCCCTCACTCACTCACTTGCTCACTCACTCAGTCACTCTCTCGCTCGCTCACTCACTGGCTCCCTTTACTCACTCCCTACATCGCTCACTCACTCGCTCACTCACTTGCTCACTCGCTCACTCACTCGCTCACTCACTCGCTCACTCACTCGCTGACTCAGTCACTCTCTTGCTCACTCACTCTCTCGCTCGCTGACTCGCTCCCTTACTCACTCCCTCACTCACTCCCTCACTCACTCTCTTACTCACTCCCTCACTCACTCACTCACTCACTCGCTCACTCACTCGCTGACTCAGTCACTCTCTCGCTCGCTCACTCACTCCCTCACCACAT